>NC_056747.1:1209404199-1209736699 GCF_019279795.1 Protopterus annectens | reverse complement strand
TATAAGGTAGTTAACCTGCCACGAGACACCCAAAAGCCAGCTACTCTAAGGCTCCTGCCAGGGTATAAAATTATACGGAGTGAAATTAATATTACTACAAATGGTAATGTTGACCAAACAGACAGGCTTTCAGGAGTGACAACAGTGTCACCAATAGATATTAAGTACTCTCAAAGGCTAAAATATTTTCTAAAGAACCAGCCACAATGAAAAGTTTAAATATATTTAATAAAAATAATAAAAGAACATGAAAATATGAAATATCTATTTACAGTAAACACCAGTTTCCATCACAGGAAATATTAAAAATAACACAGGTGGACAGGTTCACACAGTTACAGAAAAACAATACTTAACTAATCTAACTATATTTTCCTGACTGATCTAAAAATACTATTCCCTGGTCACTTACTGGAGCAAGGGAAGAAGAAGTAGGTGATATATCCTTCTTTGTCAGGTTACAAGAACAGACTGTCCTAAGACTTCAGTTTCAGCTAATATTAAAACATTATTTCTGAACAGAATGACATCACATATATCTGGTCATCTGACTTCTGGTTCCCATGCAACTCCCCATTGCTAGAAACTATCAGGATTTAGCACTTAGATGTCAATAATACACACACAAGAGCATTGCTCAAATCTGGTGCAGCTTCTGGAAGTCATAAAACAATTACAAACTTCTACTCCTCCTATACAGGCTGACAAACTATGCTTTTTACAGACACTGCGTTTCTGGCTTTATTTAAAACTGTAAGACGATATCTTTATGTCCTAGGCCCAGAAATTTAATTTTCTTACTACTTCTCAAAGTCAGGTGAATTGAGATTAACCTCCTCTCTTCCAGTATTCTCTGTTACAATATATACATTTAAACAGTTACAATAATGCATGTACGTTTCTTTTCTGTCCAGTAGGGCACACTGTTGATACATTTTTAACATAGGCAGCTTTATAAATACATGTTTCAACACAAGCATCTGTACAAATCAGTTTGATATACAAATGACATAAAATTCTTTACAAAATTCTAGCTAGCCCTACTGCCTTACTTCTCTTGGCATAGCTGTCAGCACTTTCTATAGTCACAATGCACTTCAGTTAATTGTTTTAGAGAGACACTGCTGTATTCTTGATTTTGCCTTTATATCATTTTAAAGGTCCTTAATACTTGACAAAATGCCTTGTCAATGTAGTTCTTTTGTTGTAGCATTACATTCACTAGGAATCTATTTTTGTGTTTTTACATCAGGAGGTTAGCAGTGATCTGTACAGACACAAACACCCAGAAAATAAATTGTATCTATAAAACTACCCTTAGGACTGAAACCTGTAACTTAGTGTGGCTAAAACAAAGCCACTGCATGGAGACAAGCTTCCAGCAAGTAGTTTGCACATTAACCAGCACTAACAGATCTTAGCACAATCTAACCTAGTCTAGTGCCAAACCTCAAGGAGATTTCTGTATATCCCAGTCCACAATCTACAGTAGCCCACACAAATACAAGTATAGACAACATGGATATGCAATTGCCAATGTCTCTGTACTCATCTTGGTAGATATGGGCATCCTGAGAAATGTAGCAATTGTCTCATGTTCACAGACAACCATTTAATACTTAAAGAAATAAACACATTATGCAACAGATG
The DNA here is from genome assembly GCF_019279795.1 of Protopterus annectens. Classification (NCBI taxonomy): domain Eukaryota; kingdom Metazoa; phylum Chordata; order Ceratodontiformes; family Protopteridae; genus Protopterus; species Protopterus annectens. The sequence goes on along the minus strand of NC_056747.1, from coordinate 1,209,735,049 downwards.
CACATATCCAATTTAACTGGTGCCAAAAATCTTCATAGAAACAAGGTCATCAAGGGGACACACACACACTACATTCAGCAAACAGTGCCCACTACACATACATGGACTAACTTATGTTGAGGCACTAAAAAGCAAACTTACCAAACCTCAAAGACCTCCTAAGCTTATAAACAGCAACACCTATCCTTAGCAATCTCTAAAGCACTCATCAAAAGCAATATGAACACCACACATATGCCTAGACCCAGTGGAGCCCCAAGAACAAAGTCCATAAGGCAAGCAAACACATTACCCACCCAGGACTCCTGTCATAGGGGACACCTTTGTTTGACACACAGATTGCCCAATCACCAGGCTGAACAAGGAGAAGATAAAGGTTAGTTGCTCTAAGTTGCTTATCTAGAGCCAGAATCCATGAAGTTACACACACACTCAAGTCACTACACCACAGATACCAGTATGAATCTATCACAGACAAAATGGGTGTTAATGATGATTGCATTTAGTAGAATTCTACTTTTACTAAGGGTGATGCTACAGTAAGAACAAGCAATGACTGACTTCAATAATTGTCAAAGTTTCTGGTGTCTTTCCAGGGGGATTCAATTATTTGTCAAAATGGGAGGACATCGTTAACAAACCAAGTTGCTTTGCAAAAGATGGTCTGCACCTGTCTCCCTTAGACTTTGAATATTGGCTAAAACTTTATCTACCCCCTTACAACCTTTTGTAGGCAATGTCAAACTGACAAACCTACCAGTGTAGCAAAGAAACCTAAAGGTGTTACTGCTCAATGGTAGCAGCCTAAACAAGAAACACTGCACCATACAAGCTATCCTCTGGAGAATATAGACATCTGTGCCATTACCAAGACATGGTTTAAATCCACAGAAAGTACTCCAGCATTGCAAGGTTTCAGTGCCTTCTGGACATTTAGACCATTAGCTTCACAGACAGGGACAAAAGATGGAGAAGTGTCAGTCTACATTAGCAACAAGTATAACTCTAGGCTGGTTAACAGGATGATGCCCTGGAGTTTCCCCATATGCAAATCACCATAGACAAAGTTCCATACCATATCCTTGCAAGCTATATCCCATAGTTTGTACCTAGCCCTACTGGAGTCACTCACGATTAAACCAAATCCTCTATTCATGGGAGACTTTGACAATCCGTCTACAAACAGTGAAATATAAACTGTCTCAAACTAAAAGTCACATTGATTCCTGGACTTTATTAACACAAATACCCTTGGCCAGCTAGTATGTGCACCCAACAGAGGTTCAAACTTACTAGAGCTGGTAGTCCCAATATGAGAGACAACTGCACCCTCATCCATAAAGCTGTCTCCTTCAAAATAAAAATCATCTCTGTAACCCCAGCAAACCCTGTAACTGTTAGGAACTATTCCAAAGCAAACTACATACTATGAAGCAATAGTTTGTTAAAACTCATTCCCCCTCCCAACACCGAGTTCACCGCAACATATGCGGAATTGTTCACAGAGACCATGTACAACCATGTAAATGGCTGTATAGAGACTGCTTAAAACAAACTCTTAAAACAAGCCCCACTGGTGGAATCGTAACCTTAATATGGTATATAACAACAACAACAACAAAAAAAAAACTCATGGCTAAAATCAGAAAGAGTAACTCTCATAATGATAGGAGCTCTCTATATACACTAAACAGGAAATTAAGAGGACTAATTAAGTCCAACAAGGCCAGTTAGGAGGTCAAGATAGCCAGAAGGCTAAAGACAACCAAAAGGCCTTCTACAGCTATGTCTGAAACCTCAAAGGCAGCACACAGCAGTGTGTTGAACCAGTGGTCAATGGTGCCACCTTCAATGAGCAGAGCAACATAGCAAATTATCTGGCTGACAAATTGAGCTCAAACTTCACTCCACACTCTCCCCTCCCCACTTCCCCTATGAAATACCTACTAGCATACCCCCCCCCCCAACTATTAACAGGAACCAGGTCCTGGCAGCACTCACTAAGGCCAAAAACACAGCCTTACTTGGCCCTGACAGTATCCTGGGATGTCTCCTAAATAGCTTGAAACATGATCTGTCAAGACTATTTTTGTCACTTTTCAACTATAGCCTCAAAATAGGCTTTGTACCATAAGGATGGAGGACTGCAACAGTTACTTCACTTCACATGCGTGGACCATCAAATGACCCCAGAAACTACAGACCATTAGTCAGATTCATCTAATATGTAAAACCATGGAATGAATTATCATGGAAATAATCAACAAAGACACAGGCAACCTTCAAACACTGGAACCTACCCAGTTTGGTTTTGTCAAGGGATGGTCATATCTACTCTGCCTGGTCGAATTCTTTGAGAAGGTCACCAAGACAATGGATGAGGGGAAATGGGGTTGGGAGGGTGGCCTAATGGTTAAGGTGTTTGCCTTACAAACACAAGATGCAGGGTTTGAATCTCACAAGGGATAATTGGCTAGGCTTTCAATGGCTCGCAAGGGCAGTTAGCTTAGTACTAATCTATGAACCTATGAACCTATGGTGCATACCACCTATGTGGACCTGGCTAAGGAGTTCAATACAAAACTCCACTTGGGAATAGCTGACAAACTCACCGTACTGGGATACAAATCCACACATAACTTGCTGGACTGCAAACTGGCTCACAGACAGGACTCAAGAAGTCAGGATTGGTGAGATTACCTCCACTAAAAAAACAGTCATCAGTGGGATACATCAGGATTCCATGCTGGGAATGCTCCTATTTGGCATCTACTTCTTGGAGGTAAAGGCTGATGTCAAGATCCTTTGGCTGACTAAGTTCTCAGACGACAGCAAACTGGGAGCTATCAAAAGAATCCCCTCCCCATGACAAAAACATCTTACAAGAGGGTATAACACAAACAAATGACTAGTGCCAAAGTCACAGATTAGAACACAATGCCAAGAAATGCATTTCAGTGCCTTTTGGGAAAACTGCCACCCAGGGTAATTACTCCATCAATATGGCACCCCTAGACACCCCTAAGAATTGACCCAGAAGTCAGAGATCTGGCAACATATGCAGACAGTAATCTGGCCTTTGACCAACATGTGGCCAAGGTAGTAAGAAAATCATTCTATGTCGCCCAACTTATAAATAAGGGCATGGCATCCACATCTAAGGAAGTCATAGTGCCACTGTATTCGGCTGTTATCAGACCCATCACTGAGTATAATGCCGCCATCATTATGTACCTGACCAGACATATACAACAGTTGGATTGCCCACAAAGGTACATTATGAGGAGAATCCAGGGTATAAACTCATTGTCCTATATGGATCACCTTAAAGCTCTATCTCTGTTCTTGGTTTCCTACAGGTTACTGAGAGGCGATCTATGCCTAGCATACAAAGCATCATCAGATCCAGTTCTGATGGATTTTTTGCACATCTGCAAAACAAACAGCATCAAAACCACTAGATCCAAGGATTTAAATTTTGCTTGTGACATACATAAGACATGTTGGCAAGACAGATATGTGTCTCAGAGAATCCCCATGCTCCCCATCCATGTGAAGCAGAGTCTATCCCTAACCCTATTTAAGCGTAACCTTGACCAATGGATGGGAAATCGAAAATCCACCCCATCTGCCCCCCATGTCTCTGATACACAAAGGCAGATAGTCATGCCCAAATTAAAACCCACCCCAAAATAACCTCTAGAAACTTCCTAACATACCCTCCCTTAATAAATGCCCATGGTGGATATGGAGACAATTGGGATAGGATGCATGACTAGGCTTATAAACACCCTGGTGGTTGTTAGCCTAGTACAAACCTAAGAAACTATTCTGGAATAGAAGTCTTTGCCCCTTTGATTTACAGGCACTGGTTTTATGACTCTTATGGTGAGTAAAGATTGAAGAACTTGAGGAAAATATTATGTTTGGTTCAGAGGGTGGAAAGTAATTTCTCTGAAAGGTTTTTGTATGCAGTGCCATAAGTAACTTTCCTGCACCACTTTAACACCCAAGAGTCTGAGACAATCTTTTTCAAAGTGTGTGTGTGTGTGTGTGTGTGTGTGTGTGTGTGTGTGTGTGTGTGTGTGTGTGTGCGTGTGTGTGTGTGTGTGTGTGTGTGTGTGTGTGTGTGTGTGTGTGTGCGTGTGTGCGTGTGTGCGTGTGTGTGTGTGTGTGTGTGTGTGTGTGTGTTGAGAACCAGCTTCTGGGACAAGTTTGGAGAGATACTGTCCAAAGACAAGGGAGTAGGAAAAGAATGTTGGCATACTCATTCTGTAATGTTGGTTGGTCCCTTTTTCAAAAAGGAGCCATGTTTATTATTATTTCCCATCTAGCCTTCTCTTTTTTAACTCCTTACTTGCCAGAACATGGCTTGATGTGCTTAGTTGACTTTTTAGGGAAAGGTGGAAGCCTAAGGGGTATAATGCCTCCTTTATCATGTACCTGACCAGACATGTGCAACAGTTGGAATGCCCACAAAGGTTCATTACCAGGAAAATCCAGGGTATAAACTCATTGTCATATAGGGATTGCCTTAAAGCCAATGAAAAATCTTGGATACTCCCTGTAGAAATTTCCCTATTTCATCAAATTATTTGAGAACCTGGGTAGCAGAAGTGTCAAACAATACCTTCTTGACCAGAAACGACCTTAGGTCAACTGGTGCCCTAGGCAAAAGGGCACCACAGCACCCCCCGCCACACCACCCAGCGCCCCCATCTTGGTCTAGCTACACCAAATAAATACTGGAAAAGTGGCGCCCTAAGCGGCCGCCTAGTTGGCCTATGCCTAAGGCCGGCTATGTTCTTGACTAAAGCAGAAATCTAAGTTTCAGACTTTACTTCACTGGCAAACATTTGATTTTGTACCAGACATATCTTCTCAACACTGCAGCAGTAGCAGTGACCTTAGACACAGTATCTTCACAATCATACACTCTTCAAAGAATGTTTGGACACCTGGGACAAGGTATAAACAATAGGATTAAAAAATTAGCTACCTTTTCTAAGAGGTGTAGAAAATTCTCTCAGACAGTCTATATAACAGAGCATGAACTTTCACATTTATGCCTGATAATTGGGAATTCCAAAAGTATCTGGCAGTTGGCTTAGAGGATTAAGGAGCTGTTAATGAGCAGTTTCCTGTGGTCCAGTGATGCAAGTTTTGATTCCCTCATCTTCCGTTGCCTAACTGTGTAACTCTGAGCAAGTTAAGTAACCAGACACCACTCCCAGGCTGAGTGTGAAAATGGTCCATAGAGATCACTGATCTACCCCAGAAAACAAATACAAATAAATAAACAAATAAGACAACATTCTCTTATCTAGGCAGTCTAACACTGCCTTCTTTGTCACCAGGAGATTGATTAGTATTCAGGATCAATCTACTGCATGCAGTGAAGTAGTATATATTTCTTTCCCTCTCAAAATAGCCCCCAGTTAGTTACAAACACTAGCACCTAAAAATGGTGGTACCTGACAGGAAACTTCTGGGTTTGTTGAAGGGAAATATCACTCTTAGTCTGAAAAAAGGTAACATATTCTATATAGAGGAGTTCCCTGACAGACGTATCTGACAGAAATGAAGCTATTAGCTGATTGCTGCTCCTGTGAAGTCTCTGAGCAGCTTCTCCTTGGGGTGGCAAGAAAGTACTGAAGAAATCATTCTGATTTTCCTCCTTAGGACTAATCAATCAGCAATCAGAGTGAATCTGTGACTGTGGGGTGGGGTAGGAGGGCAGGGCTTTCAGAAGCTAGCCAGTTGTTGCTTTCTGAGTAGGGAAACAACCCATATAGCCTAAGAGGGCAGGGCTTTCAGAAGCTAGCCAGTTGTTGCTTTCTGAGCAGGGAAACAACCCATATAGCCTAAAGACTATTGCATCAATGAATGATGAACATCTTGTGTAAGTCAAATTAGGTTATTGCCAAAAAGAGTTTGGAATTCTTAAAAGCTAGAAAGCTGTAAATATGCACTTGGAAATGAACATGTAAGCAGTTTAAAAAGAAGTTATGTACTTACCACAACGTTCCATCTGTGCTGTCGATCTTCGTTTATCCTCGGAAATGGATCAGCCATTATACAGCTCATGCAAAACTCTGAAGCTAAGTCTCTACCTACAATACCCCTCTCCAGATTACCCCAGATTGAGTTTGCAGCTACACAGGCGGAGAGAAAACTGTGTATATGGAATTGAAGAGGCTATGTCCAAGGTCAAACCTGATAAAGTTACAAGGACAAGCGACCGATCCTAGAAGGAGTCTGTAGGAGGGGAAGGAGGGTGGGGGGGCCAAGGATAAATGTAGATCAACAACACAATTGGAACATTATGGTAAATACATAACTTCTTTATCTGATGTTGTCAATCTTTATTTATCCTTGAACTTTGAGTCCCCAGCTATTTTAGAGCTTGGGTGGCCTTATGGAAGAATATTCCCAAGAAAGATAGAGCAAAAACAAAATGAAAACTCCAGCAAAGCTAGAACCTCCACTGAGTGACCTCCCAAACCTCTTGTATCAGAGACACATGGGATATATGCAAATGACCCTTATGAACATCAGGTGTTTCAGCTAATTGGCAATTCTGAATGCCCATGACTTGTTTCATTGTTTTAATGGACAATTAGAGCCAAAAGACGCTCTTCCCCTGGAGAACAGATCCAATTTGTAATAAGTGATAAAGGTATGCGGGATATCCAAAGTTGCTGCTGTGCATATTTCATCCATGGAAGCCTTAGAATGGAAAACAGCAGACATGGCTATTGCCCTAATAGAATGCTCTCGCACTGGCACTGGTAAATGGAGGTTCTTTTCATTGCATATGAAAGTAATACAGTTTCTTAGCCACCTTGCCAAGGTGACTTTTGAAACAAATTTCCCTAGGGATAGACTGGAAAAGGAGACAAATAACTGGTCCAATTTTCTAAATTATTTAGTTCTGCTGAGATTGAAGTGCAACTGTCTGTGACCATCCAGCAGATGCAAACAATATTCACCTTTGTTAGAGAAATTTGGAAAGAAAACGGGTAAGTCAATGGTTTGATTAATATTTTCTGAGACCAGCTTAGGAAGTAAAGATGGGTTGTTTCTTAGTGAAACTCTATCCATATGAAATATCAGATATGGAGGTTTTGAAGATAGTGCTTGAATTTCAGAAATTCTTCTGGCGGAAGTAATAGCTATCAGAAAAATGGTCTTCCATGAAAGAAACTTTAAATAACAGGTAGCTGCCGGTTCAAAGGGGGAAAGTACCAAAAACTGCAGAACCATAGTCAGGTCCCAAGGAGCTAGAGGGTGGGGCCTGGGAGACAGAGAGGCCCCTAGCCACTAGGAGCTAATCCACCAACCTCACAACGTAGACTTCAGTCAGACTCCTGGAGGAACATACAAAGAGGCCTGAGGGAGATTCTTGTCTTTCTAGGAATGGACTTGGGAGTTGTCCCACAAAGGGATCAATTGAAGGGAAATATCTTGTCCTGGGTACATTGATAATATCAGGTTTCGGCACCGGGGTTGGTGTCAGTTCCAATATTTCTGCAAGTGTCACAGCTGGAGTTGGTACCGACAGGGAAGTTATAGTTCTCGGTAACAAGGTGGCCGGCACAGAGACCTGTGGTGCCGAAGTTGTTACAGAAGATAGTGTCAAGGAAGTCGGCTCTGTACTTTTTTTAGTTTCATACTTTGGTTCCACTGGTAGTGTGGGAGATGAAGGTTTATGTTTATTGGTTGCCGGCACCAAATGACACTTCTTTTGTCCCAGTCCAGATTTAGAGGAAGAAGAGGGGGAGGAAGGTGAAGATGTGTTGGACTTGTACACAGCCTCCTCAATTGAAGACTTAATTATCCCTTTTAAGATGAATTTGTTTTTCTTTTCCACAAGGGCATAGTTACCGAAGACTTAACAGATTGTACAGTCTTGCTGAAGATGTGCCAAGCCCAAGCAGTACACACAAGAAAAGTGCCCATCAGAGTTGGGCATCATTCTACCACAACATTGGCATTGCTTAACCCCAGCTGTCCCCCTGGATTCATCTGCCATGTTGACTAAGAAAAAAGAAAAGTCAACAGACAGCACTAACACACACTAAAAGGGAACCACACAGTCACACAAAGGAAAGGAATGGCTACCAATAAAGGCAGGCACAAGCTTCCAAAAAAAAGCAGGTACAGAAGGGAAAGTACTACCAATGATGATAGACTAAGAATACCATCAGGTAAAAGAAAACAGCACTCACTTGTTTAACAAAGAAAGGTGGGATACAAACTAGTAAAGACAAGTAACAAACTACCAGTGATGGTAGAGGAGAACGCCGAAGAGTAGGGGAGAGGGATAAACAGAAAGGTGAGGCAAAGTGACAGAACAAGATTCAACTATAGAAATATATAAAATTTGAAGTAATAGTACAGTAGGAACATTTCTGAATAGAAACTATGAAAAGGTTATGAAAAACCATAAAGATTTTATTTAGCTGTGAGAGAATCTAGCTGACGCATCCTGCAATAAGAGTGACAAACGAGATCTGAGGTAATCTGGAGAGGGGTATTGTTGGTACAGACTTAGCTCGAAAGTTTTTGGCTTGCACAAGCTGTATAATGGCTGAGCCAGTTCCAAGGACTGGAACTGCACCCAAAGGTCAAGGATAAATGAAGACTGATGACATCTTTTATAAAGTTATGCAAATATGTAAATATGAGTGCAGTTTATTGGTAAATATATTAATAAAGTATTCCTCTTTTCAGTATATGCTGAGTGATCTTTTACTTCCACCTCAGTTACCACCAACTTAGGCAGATAATACATCAGTTTAACATCTTCTCTGAAAGATGGCACCCCAGGAGTATAACAATTTCCTTATACTGTGCTGCAGTGTCACTACTATAAAATAAATCCAAGCACCTGGTGTAGGAAAAGAATCCATGGCCTTCTGATCTTCCTAGATATTTCTAAAATATTCTTCTGATGTGGCTGTTGCTCTAGTAGAGTGAGATTTTAATGTGCACTGAAGAGATGAACCTAGAAGAGAACAGTTGGCATAATGGTTAAGGTCATTGCCTCCCATGCACAAGGTACAAGGTTCGATCCTGACCTCTGACCAATGCCTGTTTGGAGTTTACATGTTCTCTCTGTGTCTCTGTGGGGTTCCTCCCACCTCAGAAAAACATGCTAAGTTTTTCCATCTCAAAGCTCACCAATGAATGGAGCTGTGGACAGCAGCAGCACAGACTCTACATGGTGTTTCTATAGGGGGAAGAGTTGTACAGACCATCCATCTTGGGTTTCTACTGAGGTGCACAGTATCCTCGACTCTACATGGTGTTTCTATAGGGGGAAGAGGTGTACAGACCATCCATCTTGGGTTTCTACTGAGGTGCACAGTATCCTCAAGATAGTAGACCATGGATCACAGACTGCACGTCTGCAGGGCTAACCATTCGACCATGTAAAATATGGCTCTAGGTGATTCGGTCATGTTGACTAATGTCACCAAACCTGTGATAAGTGAGTTGAGGACCCCGACTACTCCGACCTATGCCACGGACCCATGCTAATGGTGGGAGGGGTGTATGTGCCCTATTGGTCAGTGTGTGCCCACCATAAAGCCCAGCAGCCCTGGGTCAATAAGCTACTGGGTGGCCAGTGTCTAGTTGCCTAGCCTGGGTTACTTCGGATAGCTCTGTTGAGTGAAAGCTGGACATTTAAAACCAATCAACCTGCCAAACATGAAATGAGATTTGCTACACTTATTTATTTATTGACATTTATTAACCAGGTTAGTCCAACTGAGCCAGGGGCCCATTTTCAGTGAAGACCCGAATAGAAAAGCTCCAGAAATAATACAAATAACTATGATATTTACAAAGTATTAAAGGAGGGTCACAAAAATATAGTGCAAGTCAAAAATTTGTGCACAGCAGTACAATGCATAGGTAAAATGACAGTTAACAAGTACAATTTCCAAAATTTGAGAACATTATACAGCATAGGCCAGATAACAATTAAAAGGTTTAGAGAATATTACACTGAGAACAGTATGAATACAGTTTGCTAGAGCAAGTACAAGGAGGAAGAACAGTTGATCATGAAAAACAGATAAGATGAGAAGAGAGGATACTAGTTCAAGTGGGGGTTTGACAAGGGCATGACCAAGTCTTCAGGAGAAAAAGTTTAAGTTCTCTCTTAAACAGGTATTTATGCTGAATGCTTCTTATGTTGAGAGGGAGGGAGTTCCAAACATGGGCTACAGAGTATTTGTTAAGGGTCTTACCAATGGTTTTGGTGGATTTGTATAACCACCACACCATTTAAGCGGTCATATAACTGAAGGAGGCATTTACTGGCAGTATGGAGGTGATGAAGGGGGTTATAGAAGGAGACTAAACTGGAGATGAAGCAACAGGATGAGGGTTCATATAGGATATAATGTGCAATATGCAGCTGGGGTATAAGTAGATGTTTGGAGAATTCTGACCATTGAAGTAACTTAAGGGCAAGACAGTGGTGAAATTTGTAAGGAAGGTTGCTGGCAAATCTGGCAATTTTGTTATAAGTTTGCTCTAATTTAGTGATGAAGTCCAAGTTTCTGGTAGTTCTTTTTTATACTTTGTTGGATATGAATATCAAATTTTAATTCATCGTCAGTGATAACTCCAAGTAGTTTAGTATTGGGTTTAGGTTTAATAATGGTGTTGTTGAGAGAGGATATAGAGAAAGAGGCTTTGTGCTGGGCAAGTATTTTGGGGAGGAAGAGAAGAAGTTTTTTTGGATTTAACATGAGTTGGTTATCAGAGAGCCAGGTTTCGACAGAGGAAAATGTTTCTTGAGTGAGAGCTAGTAGATCAGGGATGTTGTGGGCAGAGGTAATGAGGGTAGAGTCATCAGCGTACTGTAGAAGTGTACAGAGGTTGATAGCAGAGTAAAGTTTATTAGTGAATATATTAAACAGGAGGGGGCCCAGAATTGATCCTTGGGGAACTCCAGTATTAACAGGGAGGAATGGAGAGAGGACAGTTTGCCAGTGGACAGATTGCTGCCTGCCGGAGAGATAGCTAGAGAACCAGTTGACGGAGGAGGTAGAGAGATGTAGGTCTGAGAGTTTAAAGTTTAGAATGAGAGAGTATCAAAGGCCTTTGAAAGATCGAAGAAAAGACTGGAGACGAGGAGGTTATTGTCGTGGGCTTCAGCTATTATTTGGGTAAATGACAGTAATGCAGTAGAAGTGCTATGGTGGGGCCTAAAGCCATGTTGGGTAAGAGTGAGGAGATTGTTATTGAGAAGGTGTTTGAATAGCTGAACATGGATAACTTTTCTAAGATTTTGGATAGGGGGGACAGGACAGCATTTGGTCTAAAGTTAGAAGGATCTGCAGAGTTGCCGCCTTTGTGAAGAGGGAGAGTATAGAAGGATTTCCAAATGTCAGGGACCAGGGCTTCTGAGAAGGAATGGTTAATAAGAATAGACACAGGGTAGGCAATGGATAGGTTCACCGAGAGAACGCAGCTTGGAAATGGATGACACAATGATATGGAGGATGCTGGACATTGTATGTATCCAACAGACAAGATGGAAGAGCTGCAGCAAAGCCACTTGGCTTGGGATGGCTAGAAATGGTGTGGGAATTGTGGTAAGAGACAGGCTTCAGTAGGCTGTGAGGGATATCCTCAGAAGACGTAAGAATAGCACTAAGGAAGATGAAGTCTGGGAAAACAGCAGGCTCAGATGAGGTCACAGCAGATATGATAAAGAATAGGGGAAAAATGGCTCCTGAGGGTACTCATAGTAGTGTGGAGTGAAAGGCGTATCCCAGATGACTGGAGAATAAGCATACTTGTGCCAGTGAACAAGAACAAAAGGGACATCCACAACTGTGGGCAGTACAACTGACCGGATGTTTGCAGTGAGACAGATAGTTGAGAAGAAGCTAGAGATGAGGAAAGAGTCAAACTGAGAGTTCCTAAACTTGGAAAATGCATATGACAAGGTCCCAAGAAAGCTGATCTGGGCAGTACTGCAGTGGTTCAAAGTCCCAGAAACATTGGTTGAATTAGTGCAGACTGTGTACAAGGACCCAATGACTCAAGTATGAACAGTGTTCAGCCTCACAAAGGGGTTTCCAGTGGGAGGGCGTGTTCACCAGGGTTCAGCTCTGAGACCACTGCTGTTCATACTCGTGATGGACTACATTAGCAAATATGTTGGAGGAGACAGATCAACAAAGTTACTGTATGGAGATGATGGGGCATTACAGGCAAACTCTGAGCAAGAACTTCAGCAAAGGATAGGGGAATGGAATGCAAAACTGAAGGCACATGGGATGAAATTACACACAGATAAGACAGTGGTAATGGCAGCAAATTGGGGAAATTAGAAGAAGCTGAGAATTGAGATGGAGGGGAAGATAGTGGAACAGGTAAATAGCTTCAAGTATGTGGGCAGGATGGCTGAGGAGAAGGGAAGTCTGAATGAAGAGGTCAAAAATGGAATCAGAGGGGCTGCAGCCTATTGGCACAGAGCCTCATGTGTAGTCTATGACACAAGAATGCCAATAAAGCTGAAAAGTAAGGTGTATAAGACAGTGATGCAACCAGTATTACTATATGGTATAGAAGCCTGGGCAGTAAAGGCTGAGCAGATGAAGAAGCTAGTGGTGATGGAAATGAAGTGCGTGAGCAAAGTGGCAGAATGCACACTGTGGGACAGACGAAGAAATGAGGACATAAGAACATAAGTCAAAGTAGCTCCAGTTGCAGAAAAGATCAAAGAGAACAGATTATGGTGGTTCAGACATGTGCAGAAAAGCAGAAAGTAATCTGGTTAAGAAGATTTGGGACAGACATGAAGAAGGTAAGAGGAAACAAGGACATCCAGCAAAGAGGTGGATGGATTGTGTGAAAGACGATCTGCAACAGTCAGGCAGGAGTGTGGCACTGAATCGAGAGAGATGGCAACAGTTAACACGATAACCCGACCCCATGTAGAAAATGGGAAAAAGAGGATGGATGATGATGATGATGATGATGAAAAGATTAATCATATCTGACATAGCAAAAAGCAATACAGGTGAAAAAGCTCTTAGTGTCTGCTTATTGATAGCAGGTCTTTCCCTTTTTGAAAGTTACAACATGGTATCAGGTCCTTCTGAAATCATCAGTCCATCTTGTATAAGATCAAAATGAGTACATTCAGTAGATGTAAACTATTTACTTCATACTTTTAATAGTTTGAAACAAACAGTAGCAGTTGAATGGACTGGTTGATTGTCACTGCAGAAATCACTTCTGGATTGAAAAGAAGGACCTGTCTTCAATGACATCCTTTCTTTTTTCTTTTCTAGTTTTTTTTTTTTTTATTTTTTAATCTTAAAACAAGAACATAACTATTTGCAAATATCTGACAGCTATAACTTGATCACCCTTATTACATACAGCTTCTGTTGTTTCCTAGATCTATTTCAGATGACATTTTCATCGATAGACAATACAAATGCAGTGTAGAGAGAATTAACCTTCAGAACAACAAAACTTCTACTGAAGATACGGCAGAGACTAAGAAGTTATGTACCTACCATAACGTTCCATGTTAGTTGTCTTCTCTCGCCTTCTTTCTTGCTTGATGGGTTCGGAGCCGATCCCTCGGCTCCGACTCGGCACTTGCTTTAGCTCGAGAACTCCTTTTACCAGCTCGAGGCAGCCCCATATCCCATGATGCAAGGCAGGAAGTACCCAGATCTCGTTTGTTGACAAAAGGGCAATAACACCAAGCATAAACAATACTTCCCAAAGGAAGAAGAAACTTACAAATGGAAAAAGGACCAGGTCTGAATGGTCTTTAGCATTATAGTTTCTTATACAAGGTCTGTCCAGGCCAGGGGAAGGAGGGAGGGTCAAGAAAGAAGGAGAGAAGACAACTAACATGGAGCGTTATGGTAGGTACATAACTTCTTAATGTTAAGTTGTCAATCTCGCCTTCATTCTTGCTTGATGGGACCGTCCCCTAGCACCTCTATCCTGGGTGGCTCAATGGAACAAACTCTTGAGGACTGTAGAGCCAAAACTGGCTCTGTCCCTGGAGGCCAAGTCCAATTTGTAATGGGAAACAAAAGTGTGAGGAGTGGCCCAAGTGGCCGCTGCACAAATAGTGTCTAAAGGCAGTCTAGCTTGAAAAGCTGTAGAAGTAGCTAAACTCCTAGTTGAATGTGCTTTAGGTTTTGAGCACAGCTGTTTTCCCCTGATCGTATAAATTTCAGTGATGACGAAGAAAGCCATCTGGACAAAGTCACTTTAGAAACAGGAAGGCCTTTTTATTATCCATAGGAAACAAAAAGTTGATCAGATTTTCTAAATATTTTTGTTCTCTCCAAATAATATCTCAGCTGACGGTCGTCGCCAAGGTAATGTAGCATTTGTTCTGCTCTATCTGATTAGTTTGGAAAAATACAGGAGATCAATAGATTGATTCAGATTGTTTTTCTAAGCGACCTTAGGTAAAAAGGATGGATTAGTTCTCAAAGATACTCTGTCTTTGTGAAAAATCAAATAGGGGGGTCGAACCGAAAGAGCATGAAGTTCAGACACCCTCCTGGCAGATGTAATAGCCACTAGGAATAAAGTTTTCCAAGAAAGATATATCAGGGAACAAGAAACAGCTGGCTCGAAGGGGGGAAGAATCAAGGATGTCAGCACTAAATTTAAATCCCACTGAGGAGGAGGATTCCTGATTGGAGGCTTTAGTAGGAAAATTCCTTTCAAAAAGGCCCTGCAGAGCCTATGGGACATAATATTTTGATCTGCTATCCCGACATGAAAATTAGAAATAGCAGCCAACTGAACTCTGACTGTGGAAGAAGAGGAGCCTGCATGGAAAATCTCTGCTAAGAAGTCCAGAACTGCCTGAACAGGGGCAGTAAAAGGATCAATATTTTGGGCCTTAGCCCAATAAGAAAAACGTTTCCATTTGCTTGTGTAAACCCTCCTGGTAGAGGATTTTAGTGAAGCTACTATGATATCTCTAACTGAGTTAGAGATCAAAGGAAGCCTGGCTAAGGAAGGAAGTGGAGCAACCATGCTGTGAGGTTGAGAGAAGGGATTGACCGGTGCAGCTGACCGGATTGGTGAATCAGTAGATCTGGCACTGGGTCCAGATGCCACGGCTGCACCAAAAGGTGATGATGGAGGAACGGGAACCAAACTTGTCGAGGCCAGTAAGGGGCAATGAGAATCAATTTGGCTCTCAAAACGGTAGCTTTCTGGATCACCTGAGGGATCAGAGGAAATGGAGGGAAGGCATAAAGAAGTCCCTGGGGCCAATCCTGGGTCAGAGCGTCTCTGGGGGGATGGCCTGATAGAGGGAAGAGGCTGAAGAAGTCTGGACATTTGCTGTTTTGGGGAGTAGCAAAAGATCGCAACATGGACGACCCCATTCCAGAAAAATCTCTTCCGCTATGGATTGCTTGAGAGACCACTCGTGAGGCATGAGAATAGCTCTGCTCAATCTGTCCGCTATAATGTTGGTTTTCCCAGGGATATGCGTTGCTACCAGAAACCGATGAGAGGAGATCGCCCATTGCCATAGTCTGAGCGCTTCTCGACACAAGGGGTAGGACTTGGTTCCGCCCTGTTTGTTGATATACCAAACTACAGACATGTTGTCTGTGTGGACTGCAATTGTCCCTACGGGAAGAAAGTCGTTGAGGGCTTGCAGCGTTAAAAGCACTGCTCTCATCTCCAGGACATTTATGTGCAGATGGTACTCGAACGGTTGCCACGTCCCATGAACCATCCTGCCCTGATAATGACCCCCCCACCCGATCAGGGAGGCATCCGTGGTGACAGTGGCTATCGGGGACGGAGGTACAAAGCACCTGCCTTGGTGAACCTGAGACGATGTGATCCACCAAGCAAGATGTTCTTTGCATGTTTGTGTCACCAGAATCTGATGACGCATTGGGAGTTGCTGGTATGACCACTGTGTGAACAGCATCCACTGAAGGAGGCGCATGTAGAATCGAGCCAGGGGAAGAAGAGTGATGGCCGCAGCCATAAGACCTAATACCTTTAGAACCATTCTGGCCTGTACCTTCTTGCTGGCCAGAATGATCCTGACATGAGTCTGAATGTCTGAAACTCTTTGTTCTGTAAGGGTAGCTGACATCCGAACAGTGTTTAAGTTTGCGCCTATGAAGGTAATAGACTGGCAGGGCGATAAGGATGACTTTTCGTAGTTGACTGAGATGCCCAAATGAGAACAAAGGTCTATTGTGTAATCCCTGGCTTGTATAAGCTGATGCCTGGTGGTGGCTGACAGGAGCCAGTCGTCGAGATCACGGAAACACCTGGAATCCTTGACGTCTCAGGTGAGCCGTGACCACTGCCATGCATTTGGTGAACACTCTGGGGCTGTAGTGAGACCAAAGGGCAGGGCTCTGAACTGGAAATGACTGGACCCCAGCCGGCGGAGAAATCTCCTGGAGCGTCTGTGAATTTTGATGTGATAGTACGCATCCTGAAGATCTATTGAGCACATCCAGTTGTCCTTCTGTAAGAAGGGCAGAATTGACTGAAGAGTGACCATTCGAATCTTGTCTTCCTGACAGACTTGTTGAGTCTGCTGAGATCCAATATTGGTCTCCAGTCTCCCGTCTTTTGGGGACCAAAAGAACCTTGAGTAGATTCGGGCTCTGAATGGTCTATTGTGACTGGCTGAATGGCTCTTTTTTGCAGTAGTTTTGCGATCTCTAACTCTGCAATGTCCCTTAGACCGGGTGGTACATCTGGAAGGGAACTTGAGGGAAGGGACTTTCCTCGAAAGGAATTATGTAACCCTTGGATATGATCGACTGTACCCATCTGTCTTGAGTGAGGGAATGCCAGGCTTCTGGGTACAGTGATAATCTTCCCCCGACTGCCTCCAAGGAGGGACAGCCGGGCAACACCTCAGGGATGCTGAAAGGGCTTCTCAGGAAGAGACTCCCTGTTGCCCTGATTCTTGGGACCCCTCTGCCTCTAGAGCGTCTGTTGTTGTTACCCCCTCTGCCTCTAGGGGTAAACTGACCACGTGAATCCGGCGTGACTCCTTGGGATTTACGGAACCACATCTTCCCACCCTTCTGTCCTTTGGGATAAGGCCTAGAAGGGGTGGAAACCGGACTCCAACAGCAGAAAGAGTCTTGCCGTCCTGCTCACACCTGGTCAAGGTCTCCTTCACCTGAGGGCCAAACAAAGCTGACCCATCAAAGGGAGAATTTGTGAAGGACGCCTTAAAGGGATCCGCAAAATCACATAGCCGCATCCAGGCTTGGCGTCTAAGAGCCACACCTGTGCCTGCGGCTCTACTCGCTCCATCAGCAGCATAAGATATTAGCCGCATGGAGGAGTTAGCAATGGAATTGAGGGTTCCTAGCTGCGAAGCAATCTTTTCTTGGGCCCCTGCAGCTGTAGGATCCTGAACTACTTCTCCCAGCTCCTTCAGGATATCTCTCTGGAGTCTGGTGAAGTGACAAAGATAATTCAGCGAACGCATAGCAAAGGTCGCTGAGGAAAACATCCGCTTGCCGTACCTATCCATGGTCCTAGAGTCCTTATTAGAGGATGGACGGCACGGAAGGATCTGCAAGTTCCTTTTTGGTGGCCGCAGCCACCACCATGGCATCAGCGGGACACCCTTGGTAAGGAATTGTTTGTCACTAGGGGCAGTTATAAATTTAGAAGGCCTCCTAGGGACTGGCTCTACAGAGTCAGGAGCTGTCCACGCCTTCGTGCAATAACCTGCATAAGGGGGTCGAAGGCGGAGACACCCAGGAGGTGGAGGGCCGAGATCCAAACGCCTCTAGGTATACTGACTCATCCTCAGAGGGATTGTTGGTGGGCCAGTTTCCCCTCTGTTTCAAAGTTCTAGGATGTCTGAGAAGGAGACATCCTCAGAGGGGATCTAGGGATCCCTCTGACTCATCAAAGTCAGTATCCAAGTGACAGACTCAGGGAGTCTACATGCTTCCTCTTACAAGTCCTCTTCCTAGGAGGATCTCCCGAAACATCAGGAGAATCCTCGGAAGAGGGGAAATTCCCAATGGGGAAACCTGAGGCGGAGGATCTCTGGGTCCTGTAGCAAGAGAAGTGGCAGAGATGTCAACAGGTACAATAGAGGGAGGAGCTACGGAAGAGACTGCTGACTGATACCAGTGGCCAGTACACTCTTCATCACCTCGAATGCTCCCCTCCCAGGCAGGTCCGAGAGGCCCCGCTCAAGAGCTAGGAACCCAGGGCCACCGAAGGGAAGTCTCCGAGGCAGATTTGGAGCCGAGCTCACCAAGGCCGAGGCTCCAAGGGAAGAGCGGGTTCGGACAAGGGTCCGATGCCACTCACCCCTCGGAGGAGACCATGGAAGCCCGACCACCGAATCCCTCTAAGGAAGAGGAGATAAGAGTAGGGGCTGAAGGAACAGAAGGGGTATCCGTCCTCCAGCCGTAGCAAATATGTTGGAGGAGACAGATCAACAAAGTTACTGTATGGAGATGATGGGGCATTACAGGCAAACTCTGAGCAAGAACTTCAGCAAAGGATAGGGGAATGGAATGCAAAACTGAAGGCACATGGGATGAAATTACACACAGATAAGACAGTGGTAATGGCAGCAAATTGGGGAAATTAGAAGAAGCTGAGAATTGAGATGGAGGGGAAGATAGTGGAACAGGTAAATAGCTTCAAGTATGTGGGCAGGATGGCTGAGGAGAAGGGAAGTCTGAATGAAGAGGTCAAAAATGGAATCAGAGGGGCTGCAGCCTATTGGCACAGAGCCTCATGTGATCTATGACACAAGAATGCCAATAAAGCTGAAAAGTAAGGTGTATAAGACAGTGATGCAACCAGTATTACTATATGGTATAGAAGCCTGGGCAGTAAAGGCTGAGCAGATGAAGAAGCTAGTGGTGATGGAAATGAAGTGCGTGAGCAAAGTGGCAGAATGCACACTGTGGGACAGACGAAGAAATGAGGACATAAGAACATAAGTCAAAGTAGCTCCAGTTGCAGAAAAGATCAAAGAGAACAGATTATGGTGGTTCAGACATGTGCAGAAAAGCAGAAAGTAATCTGGTTAAGAAGATTTGGGACAGACATGAAGAAGGTAAGAGGAAACAAGGACATCCAGCAAAGAGGTGGATGGATTGTGTGAAAGACGATCTGCAACAGTCAGGCAGGAGTGTGGCACTGAATCGAGAGAGATGGCAACAGTTAACACGATAACCCGACCCCATGTAGAAAATGGGAAAAAGAGGATGGATGATGATGATGATGATGATGATGAAAAGATTAATCATATCTGACATAGCAAAAAGCAATACAGGTGAAAAAGCTCTTAGTGTCTGCTTATTGATAGCAGGTCTTTCCCTTTTTGAAAGTTACAACATGGTATCAGGTCCTTCTGAAATCATCAGTCCATCTTGTATAAGATCAAAATGAGTACATTCAGTAGATGTAAACTATTTACTTCATACTTTTAATAGTTTGAAACAAACAGTAGCAGTTGAATGGACTGGTTGATTGTCACTGCAGAAATCACTTCTGGATTGAAAAGAAGGACCTGTCTTCAATGACATCCTTTCTTTTTTCTTTTCTAGTTTTTTTTTTTATTTTTTATTTTTTAATCTTAAAACAAGAACATAACTATTTGCAAATATCTGACAGCTATAACTTGATCACCCTTATTACATACAGCTTCTGTTGTTTCCTAGATCTATTTCAGATGACATTTTCATCGATAGACGATACAAATGCAGTGTAGAGAGAATTAACCTTCAGAACAACAAAACTTCTACTGAAGATACGGCAGAGAAAATAAGTTTTAAGCACTTTTGTTCTTTAATATATTTAGAACTTCTTCAGAAACAATGATACCTTCAGTTATCACAATTTAAATAACAAAAAACTCCAGTCATATGACAACTCACATCCAATAACAAACACTCATTCAATATTGATTAAACATTTAAAGGTCCCTGCTCACATTAACACTTAAATCACATATATGCAAATAAAACATTTAAATATTGAATCCAACAATGAAATAAATGACTATGAAACTTTAGTTTACGTATAATCTTTGAGCTGATAAAAACAATTTATATTTATAAACTCATTCAATCCTGGGTCCTTATCAGATGCTAATCTGATTTGCCACTCAGCTTCCTTGCATTCTAAATGCACATTACTGTTACCTTCAAATTCATCAAGTCTTACATTATCAATTACAAAAAAATGGGATTTCCTGAAATCTCTACATACTGCAGCATGTTTTATCACAGTTGTTAAAATTTATGTTCTAGATGACCATTATATGGTCATAAACTCTCTTTGATACTTTTCTGATAGTTTTTCCTGTGTAATAACTGTAACATGTCTCACATGTTGCCAGATAAACTATATCTTTAGAGTTGCAATCAGATCTGGCTTTAGCCCAAACAGTCTTATCAACTACTTTTTGATTCTCGGCTGGAGTGCCTTCTGTGTGGAGTCTGCATGTCCTCCCCGCGGTTGAGTGGCATTCGAAAGACATGCGTGAATGGGTGTGCCTTCATTGAAGGTTGGGCGTCGGGCTGGCACCGTAAAAATCCACTGCCAATCTTTAGCGGACTGGAGTTCCGCTGTGGCGACACCTAACCGGGAAAAGCCGAAAGAAGAAGAAGAACATTAAATGTACCACTGATGAATCTGCGCTATTTACATTTATTGCAGTTCTACGTGCCATACTCTAATAATGTGCCTAAATCAGTCTGCTTTGTTCTCTCTAATACAGCTTTTTTGTTATCTCTTTTGTAGGTGAAAAGGGGATTTTCTCCTACCACCCTGGCTAATTCTCTATTTCTTGTATAATTTTCAATTGTTTTTCAATATGTTCTTGATATTATACATGTCTGAAGTGATAGGTAATGGAAACACCCCTCCATAAATTTGATTGTCTGACTTACTTATACTTAACTCCATCTTTTTTGCCCCAACCAAATTGTCTCTAGTGCAGTTTACGATGGGCTTTGCTTTGTCATATCTCAAAATGGTCACGTCTTTTATAGTCTTGGGGATGAAATCATGTTCGTACCCTCTGTCTAGAAATAACCCAAATTAGCTGTTCCACATCTATTACAAAAACTTCACCATTTCTGGTTAGTTTGCAGTCTAATAAACTGTCCCTTTGTTACTCTCTCCTTTATATGTTGGGGTTGTTGACTTTTTGTGCAGATAACTGTTCACAAATGTCTTCTTTCTATATATCCTACTTGTAAATTTCTTGTCATATTCATCTAATTCAGTGGTTAAATCAAAAAAAAAAAATAATTAGCTTACCCATACATCCTAAAGTAAAAGCTAAAAAAATAGTACTGTTATTAATGAATCTAAAAAGTTGATTAAATTCATCCTTGGTTACATTCCAATGCATTTTCATCAGTACCTTTCTAATAACATTTTCAATCTTTTCTATATTTAAACTTAGGTTTATTACCATTTGTTCTAAGAGTAATATAACACAACATCCTTTCACTGTGAGATACCAAGTAAATTAGTTTAAATGAGAGCTTGTAACCTGATTTGTTTTTGCCAACAATAACATTAAAGTACGACCTATCATGAGAGATATTTTAACTGTTGATTTTTCTGAACAAATGAAAGCAAAATTAATTTTTTACAACATAACATGCAAATCACGAAGAGGAAATATAAGAAATCTTGGAGGTCTTAAGTGAAGGATTTGTTTAGAGAAGTCCTTGGAAGATGGATGCGCTGTCATTTGTAGGGGAGTACAAAGAGAAGAAGAGACAGAAAAAACATGAACCTTGACTGATAAATAGGAAAGTCAAATAAGGGATTCCGGATATTGGCAAAGGCTCTTGCCACCCCCATAGTGCCTTTTTTAGGCAAGGCTCAAATTCTAAACCTACCACCCTAGAACACAAAAAAGGAAAAAAAACTAAGGGTAATGCTGCTCAATGCCAGAAGTCTCAATCTCAAAATGCACGCACTCGAGGCCCTTCTCAGTATGGAGAACATCGATGTCTGTGCTGTGACAGAAACCTGGTTCAAGGCTCCTGAGAGCACCCCAGCGCTATCAGGTTTTACCTCATATCATGCGTTCCGGCCCCAAAATCCGGACAATACCAAGAAAGGAGGGGGGGGTATCCATATTCATCAAGGACACCCACACCTCAAGACTGGTGGCAACGCACGATGCATCGGAGACCATCCAGGTGCAATTAACCATAGGCAAGGCTGCTCTGCAAATTGTAGCATGTTACAGGCCACCCTCACAAACTCAGGAACCTCACATGGCCTTCCTGAAAACACTAGAGGGGATAAATGTATCACCAAACACCATCATACTAGGTGACTTCAATTACCCTAATATAGACTGGGAACACTACTCAAGCCCAAACACCCTAGCCCAAAAGTTCCTGGAATTCATAAACTCAAATGCCATGGAACAACTAGTCACCATCCCCACAAGAGGAGATAACATACTTGATCTCATCATCACGAACATGGGAGCACAATGTTCAACACCGAAGTATACCCTCACTGGTGAGATCAGATCACAAACTAATCTCGCTGGAGGTCCTCATCCCACCCCACCTGAAATAAAAAGACCACAGTAAAGAACTTCTCAAAAGCCGACTTCACACTTCTAAAGACTAGTGTGGTCTCCTTTAAGGCCCCGAGCCGGCGGAAAACAGTACTCAAGCCGCTGAATCACTTACAAACACCTTCTACCAGCACCTGCAGGACTGCATGGATAAGGCAATCCCAAACAAAACAAAGACTCTTAGTACCAAAGGCAAGCATCCAGTCTGGTGGACCCCAGCCATAAACAAACTCTACAATAAAAGGAGGAAGCTACTACAAGATAGAGCAAAATCCTTAAAAGGTAAGACACCCTTGATCACTATAAGTAAAAACTAAGAGCTCTCATAAAATCATCCAAAGCAAATTTCGAGAGAAAAATAGCTAAAGACTCAAAAGACAATCATAAGGCCTTCTTTAGCTATGTTAGAAACCTAGGAGGAAACTCCCAGATATGCTCAGAACTAGTTCAAAATGATGTGAAGATTACTGATCCTACAGACATTGCCAACATACTGGCTGACAGGTTCAGTGCAAACTCCCCTCCCCAAAAGGAGAGATATCTATACCAAACGATTGCAGCCCCCAAACATCTCCAGCCCAAGTGAGAACTGCTCTCTCCAAAGCAAAAAACACAGCATCCATGGGACCTGATGGTGTCCCCGGCTGTGTGCTCCACGAACTCAATGAGGAATTAAACCCACAGCTAGGACAGCTGTTTAATCAAAGTCTTACCTCTGGATACGCACTCCAGGAGTGGCGCACTGCAACTGTGGTCCCACTTCACAAAGGCGGTGCCTCCACTGACCCTGGAAATTACTGGCCCATTAGCTTGACAAGCCTTATCTGCAAAGTCATGGAGAGGATCATAATGGACCTCATAAATAAAGACATAGGGAATTTGCAGACTTTGGATCCAACCCAGTTTGGCTTTGTCAAAGGCAGATCATGCCTTTTAAACTTGGTTGACTTCTTCGAAACAGTCACCAAAGCCATTGACGAGGGAAAGGCAGTCCATACAGCCTACCTCGATCTGGCTAAGGCCTTCGATACAATACCCCACTCGGGTATCATTGAAAAACTCATCAGCTTAAATGTTAACCCATACATCACAAGATGGGTTGCAAACTGGCTGAGTGACAGAACCCACAGGGTCAGAGTTGCTGGCGCCATGTCAGACTCAAAACCTGTCACAAGTGGTGTCCCACAGGGCTCAGTCCTGGGCCCACTCTTGTTTGGCATCTACTTTTCCGAAGTACAAGCAAACACAGGAGGGTTATGGCTGACAAAGTTTGCAGATGACTGCAAACTGGGCCATAGTAGAAAACACATCTGACACAGATATCCTTCAGAAGGGTCTCACAGAAATGGATAACTGGTGCCAGAGCCACGGCCTGAAGTTAAATGCCAAAAATGCATAGTCATACCCTTTGGGAAAAACAAGGTTACCCTAGCTACCAAATAGGTGGCAATCCACTGAGCACAGAAGAAGTTATCAGGGACCTGGGGACCCAGGTTGATAGTAGTCTGTCATTCGACACCCATGTAGCTAAACTAGTTAGGAAGACCTTCTACATTGCCCACCTTATCAAGAAGGGATTCTCATCTAGATCAAGGAGGTCATAGTCTCCCTTTACTCATCACTCATCAGACCAATGATTGAGTACAATGCCCCATTCGGGATGTATCTGACCCGACACTTGCAGCAGCTGGAGAGGCCACAAAGTTCCTCACCAAAAGGATAAAGGGTCTCAAAATCTGTCCTATGCTGCCCGACTGAAAGAACTCCAGCTCTATTCAGTCGCCACCGCTTGCTCAGAGGTGACCTTTGCCTAACATACAAGGCCATGTCAAACCCAGATTTGATGAATATGCTTCACCTCAAAAAATCTAGATCCATCAGAGCCACAAGGGCGGGAGACTTAAACCTCGACACGGCTATTAATAGGACGTGCTGGAGGGATAGATTCATCACCCAAAGACTCCCTATGCTGTGGAACAAAATCCCGGTACATGTGAGGCACAGCAACTCGCTGGCCTTGTTCAAGAGAAATCTTGACCAATGGATGGGAGATCGCAGATATACCCCAGGGATTACCTCAGTGTCACTGCTCGACAGAGGCACAGCAAAATAATGGGTATAGTTCCCCATACTAAAGGGGTGGCGTAAGCCACAAAACGATGGGCTAGGCTTGTAAATGCCCTCGGGCAGATAGCCTAGTATGAACCTATGAACCTATAAGCAGTTTAAGTAATTTAGAAGCCTTGTATTGTACAGTGTAGACGTTATGACATAGTCCATGAACCAAAACTCTTCTACTTCCCTTATTTCTTTTATTAGGGCTTTTTAGCTATTTGAAAACATTTGAAGCTAATGATGACATTTTCTGCTATCATACATCTAAATTATATTCTCAGCTAGTTGCTGAAAAAACTGCAACTGGATTGACTGGATTTTCACTCCCTTGAATAAAGCTGAAGACTTTCATTAACACTGAATCTATGACTGTCTCCAAAAAAGTTACCAACACTAAGGAGGTCTGAGAAGATTTTATGTAAATTTGCTATGACCTTCAAGAAGTGAAACAATGCAGTATGCTGATAGGTCCAGAGTTTTGAGACTAGGATATAGTGCTCGTGTTCTTGATGGCTAAGCAAGGATTTATTTGGATGTAATGTCCTGATGGAACAGAAGTCAGAGTTTTATTAGTGGCAAATACCAAGATTCTCTGGGCCAAGAGAGGGCTACTATCAGACTGGTTATGTCTTTTTTTAGCTCTGAGGAAGTATTTCTGAATTAAGGGTAAAGGATGGATACATGGAAGGTATACATCAATGCCATTAGTCTACTGGAAGAGAAAAAACATCTATCTTATAAAATGCTGTAATGAGTGTGTTTCTGCAACCAGTGGAGGTGCATTCCTTTTTCTCCATGACTACTGTTTCAAGACTTACAAGAGTAGACAAGGAACTCATAGTCCTTCTCATTCTAGAATTTATAAACTAGACCCCATATCACCTCCTGGCAAACTATGGAATAGTATCCAAGTCACCCATAACACAAGAGGCATACATAAATAAGTTTGATTCCCTCAGAATTGAGCTAAACAGTATTTTCTTCAGGATTTTAATTCTTCCATGCATACATTAAAGCACATACACTGCTACTAATAAATACGCTCAATCTTATTAATCTTCAAGAATACAAAGTAGTTAGACCAGATTATACATTGCTCTACTAGACCTTCCAGTGTCTTTGATTTAATTATCACAAATATACTTTCCCCTATGTGCTACACCTCAATTATACATTCTCTGGTTAACTCAGATTATTACATATGGGCTCACACCACTGGAATATAGCTCATCCACTCACAAACCTAAGTATCTTCAACGATTTCTCCAAGGCCAATTTACTTCAACTGTATGATAACCTCAGAAGATTTAGGAGGCCTCCTACCCTGGTGGACCAAATAGCAAATACAGCTGCATTCACTAAGTCCTTCTAGTCTCATATTACTATATGCATCAATACTTTAGTCCCTATTTATTACAAACACAGCACCAAGTTTAGAATTAAACCTCTTTGGTGTAACCCCAGCATTACTAAGCTGTACATTGCGTCTTTCGGCTTTTCCCGGTTAGGGGTCGGCACAACGGAACTCCGGTCCTCTAATGATTGGTAGTTGATTTTTATGTGCCAAGTTACCAGCCCTGACGCACAACCTTCAACAAAGGTACGCCCATTCACGCATGTCTCCACACAGAAGGCGCACTAGCTGAGAATCGAACCGGACAGCATCTTACATGAAAAGGAAAAAAAAATCCTTAGGAGGAAGCTGAAAACAACACACACCACAGTTAAACTCAGGAAGATGAACAAAGTTCTTATGAACAAAATCAAATATTTCAAGGGCAAGTATGAACTGAAAATACCACATCTGCCACAGACAACAACAAGCCCTTCTCCAACTATGTTAGGAAACTCAGAAATAGTACCCAGCACATCTCATAGCTGATACATAATGACACTATCTACTCAGCCCTTGAGGATATAGCTGACATAATAGCAACCACATTTATTTTATTTATTTGACAGTTGTTTACAAGGAAAGTCTGATTGGCATAAAATCCTACTTTCAGCAGAAGCCCAGGGAGAAAAATATGGTTACAGATAAATAAAGTTATTACAAAGCCTGATAGAGAAGAATGAAATATAAACTAAGAAAAAATTCAGCTTCAGTTCATGCAGTGTGAGCCTATACATACATAGTCCAAATATTTGGACAGATATAACAAGTTAAAAAAGAACAATGTCAATGAATAAAGTATTCACAAGTTGCAGATCACGGAGATGAAATTAAACACACTTAAATACACTCTTTGGGACAGAGATAACAAGATAACATAGCTGAGGCAAAACATTATTTGATCTTTGTCTAAAAAATTGATTATTTATCTCACCTTATCCTTATCTCTCCCTTATCTGTTATTCCTTCCCCATCATCTCTATCATGCCTCCACATCTATGTTTGATCTCTTGGACATCTCCCCTCAAAGACCTCCCCAAAGCAAGTCCTCAAAGTTATCACTAAAGTGAAAAATTCTAGCTCTATGGAGCCCAGTAGCATACTGAGGTGCTTCCTGGTCAATATGAAGCCCTGTCTCACTGTACCATAATCTGTTCAACCTCAGCCTCTCATCTGGCTTTGTGCCTGAGGCATGGAAAGCAGTTGTGGTTATTCCTTTTAACAAAGGAGGTCCCACCACTGATCCAGCAACTACAGAGTACATACCTCTAATTACCAGTGGTATATACTCTATGTTAAAGGATGTAGTCTTTAGCATACACCTGTTCAAACACTTGAGTCTGACTAGAGAGATCACAATATTTCTTTAGTAAGAAGATAAAGGGTTTTATCTCCATTACCTGTGCATAATGCATTAAACCTTACCCCTCTACTCAGTGTCACACAGACTCGTTAGGGGTGATCTCATTCTGGCATACAAAGTCTCATATGACCCTGTGGTGAGTATCACCTCTATGATTGCAAAACTGGGAACACAATGAACACACATACAAATGCCCTCAACTTTCACTGTAACATAAGGAGAACCCGCAGGTGAGATAAATACCTCACTCAAATAATTCCACTCTTTAGACTAAACTCCAATTGCATGTTAAACAAAGTACCTCCCTTACCTCCTTCAAGCACAACTTGGACAAATGGAAAGATAACTGTAATTTCACCCTTGGTATCCCCAATAGTCCTTTATGGGAAAAGGTTATCCTGTAGCCAGAACTGCTATGACTTCAGATGATCTTCTAGTAGTGATCTATAAACATATGTTTTGTAAGGCATAAGGGAGAAGAAGGTTTTGACATGATTATTGGAATAAATATGGAGTAATAGATCCACTTCTGAAAAAAGTCCACGAATATGACATTTGGTAAATGACAACCCTGGTCAAAATTTCTGCCAACTAATTTTTAAGCTTGATATATGAGCCAATAGAAATTGAAGCTTGTGTTACTGAGCCATTCCAAAATATGGAATGTCTTTTTGCAAAGCTAAAAAAATGTTCCTTCACTTTCTACCTTCATTCAGCATACATCAGTGTAATATTGTCTCTGCTAACTGAAGGCGACCTGGTTTAAATTCACTCTGGAAACCTCTCAGGATTCTGTATACTGGTTTCTTTTCCTTCAAGTTGACAAGAAGCAATTTATGTGTGTGCTGTCTTTGACTGACATGTTGCTGAAGTGTATTTATCAAACATAATCTGAAGAGTTAGAAATCAAAATTTAAACTTTGGCTGATGGTAGTAATGCTATTCCTATGGGTAAATTCTCTATGTTTACCCAACACAATGACGCCTTCCGTTTACCCTGTGGGAAAGGAATCATTATGTCCAATGAATATGTAGAATAGTTATAACTGTTTCTGACATTACATTGAGGTTATCTCATATGTAACCTTAATTAAGGAACAAAGAGACCGTAAAAACATATGTCTCCCAGTTTCCATAGAAACAGTCTTGCTGTGATGGCTTGTCACTGAGAAAACTGTAACTGGATTGACTGGATTTCCAACCCCTTGCCCAGCCAGTTAGGTTATTAAGCACGAATTAATGACTGCCTCCAGAAAAGTCATTCACAGTGAGGAAAGTTAAGCAGATTTTTGTGTAATTTGGTATTATCTTCAAAATGTGAAAACATTTACTTTTTGATTGATGGGGTGTGCCAACAATTCCTTTACTTTCGTTACTATTAAGCAGTAACCTACATAAGAAAATCAGTAATGTTTTGTTTTCTGAGCTGTGCAAACTCTTGAACTAAATAGTTTACAAATACTCTGGATACTGCAGACAGCCCAAACGGCAAAGATGATTACCTAATTCAGAAGTGTTTTATGTGAGTAGGTTTCATTGGAATGTGACAATAACATGTCTTTCATGTGCAATCTAGCATTATAGGAGCCTTGAAAGGAAGTGAAAGTACATCTGTGTAAGATGAACTTAACCATAACAGTAGATGTTCAAATGATCACTGCTGCAGTAACTTTAGCAATATGGCTTGTATCCTGCCAAGGATATAATGGCTGGACAACTTCCAATAGGGCACATTCTATGCATTTAAACTGTCATGCAGCTTGAGTTGAGCTAACTAAATGCCATGTTTGTGCACAAAGCCCTTCAGAGCTTTCCTGCCAGAAGAGAGAGGGAAGTTGAGCCCTGAAAGGACAATGCTAGGAACAACAACAAAAAAATGTCTATACCCTGGCATAAAAATACACCAAAAAACAGGGGGGTAGATGGAGGGAGTGGCTATTGCAGCAGTGATCATTCAAACATATACTGTTATGGTAAGTTCAACTTTACACAACTGTATTATGTTCTTCATATTGATCAATGTTGCAGTAGCCTTAGCAATATGGGTAGATTACTATACCTAACTAAAGTTAGGAGGGGGAAGGGGAATGGTTCAGGAGCC
Organism: Protopterus annectens; assembly: GCF_019279795.1. Lineage (NCBI taxonomy): Eukaryota > Metazoa > Chordata > Ceratodontiformes > Protopteridae > Protopterus > Protopterus annectens. Next base: position 1,209,705,459 of record NC_056747.1, on the reverse strand, counting down.
CCTGGAGGATGGCCCTAGCATAGCTTGATCCGGACCTAGAGAAGGAATCAAGCTCACAGTGCTTTGTAAAAGCATGTACAGAGGACCTAGTAGCAGTTTCTAGAATACTTCTAGAATCCAACTCTTTCCAAAAAGCCATAGATAAAGCCAAGGCCCTGACACAGTGGGTCTTGACCCTGTCTGGAATACATTTGTTATGGTGACTATAACAAAGGATAATAGCCTTAGACAGCCATTTGGAAGTAGTCTGTTTTGACATGTTATTCCTTCTTCTTACCTTCACAAGAAATAAACAATTGATCCAAAGATCTGAAAGATTTAGTTCTGTCAAGATAATACCTAAGTTGTCTGTGGAAATCCAAGGTATGGAGTATCCTTTCTCCCACACTTTTAGGTTCAGGAAAGAAAACTATATTATGGATAGTTTGGCTTAAAATAAACGTGTATACTACTTTAGGCATAACAGAAGGATTAGTTCTCAAAATACCCTGTCCCTGTGGAAAATGAGAAATTGTTTACTCGCCATAAGAGCTTGCAACTTAGATACTAGTCTTGCAGAGATTAGAACAATAAGTACAACTGTTTTCCATGTTAAGAACCTCAAGTCAGCCAGATTAGCTGGTTCAATGGAGCAAGTGTTAGCTTCTCTAACACAAAATTAAGATCCTATGGAGAGGCACTGGTTTTCTAGGAGGCCTCTTAAGCAAAACCCCTTTCAAGAACACTGACATAAACTGTATTGAAAGAGAAGGATCCATGGACAGATAGGCTGAATGGGTGATAAATGAGTCTTGATAGACGAATAAGAAATGCTATAGGATAGTAACTCACACAAATATTGTAAAATCAGAGAACAACTAGCCCTGAATGGGAGCTGCTTATGTTGTTGGCACCAACTAGAAAACCTTTTCCATTTGCTACTATTTGATTTTTCAGTAGCAGGCTTTCTTGCCTTCATTAGTATCTGATGCATGTCTTCAGAAAACAAGTGCCTAAAAGGAGTTAAGACCCTATCATCCAGTCATTTGAAGATGATTGACATTGGGGTGTATGAAATACTCCAGATCCTGTGTGAGTAGAACCAGTCTGTGAGAGAGTTGTGGTAATTGCCCCTGGCCATTTCCAAAAGAAGAGAGAACCATGGTTGCTTAAGCTAGGAGGGAGTCCCCAGGATGATCTTGGGGGATTCCTTTTGAATCTTCAAAAGTACCCTGGATATGGGTCTTTATTACGTGATCGAATGATCAAATATAGTTTGACCTGTAATAATTGAACAGCCACAATGTCAAACGGAAAATAAAAAAAGAAAAACCCACACAAACAAACCATTTAAACGTTCTATGCAGGGGTGCCCCCCCCCACACCCCCCGCTACTTAAATATACCAACTCCGAGATTGCACTACAGTGCAGACAATGGAAAACTTCCATTTCTGCACTGTACGGAGATCTCCATTGAACCGTTCGACATTGTGGCTGTTCAATTATTATGGGTCAACTATTACGTGTTCGAATATTTGACCATTTGATCATGTAATATAAACCCCTGGATATTAGCTGAAAGGGAAGAAAAGCATACAGGAATATTCCTATCCAAAGAAAATGCATCTGTTTTCCAGGCCTTTTTGCATGGAGTCCTGCAACAGAATTTTGCCAGTGGATTGTTCAGAGAGCAGGCAAAGAGGTGTACTTGAGGAATTCCCCAAAGATGGATCAAATATTGGAAGACCCCCTGATCTAGTTTCCATTTATGAGGGTCTGCCCTGGTCCTGATCATCTTGTTTGCCACATAATTTTGCTCGGATGGAATGCAGGTTGCCTGTAGAGTGAGACTGAGCTGTAAAGCTATATCCCAAGCAAACATGGCTAGTCTGCTAAAGAGGTATGACCTGGATCCCCCTTGCTTGTTGATGTACCACTCAACTGTGGTATTGTCTGTAACCACTTGTAGAGGTCCCACGGACCAAAGATGGTTTAGAGTTGAGCACCATGATCAGGACAAGCATCAACTTGATATTTACATGTTTGCATCCATCTTTGGTGTCCCACACCCTCTGCACTTTTATCCTTCCAGAAACTATTCCCCAAGCAAAGTCCAAAGCATCTGTGGTGATTGACTGCTTTGGAGCAGGGTGGGAGAAGGGGAGACCTGGATGTAAAGATTTCTGTTGTCTCCACCAAAAGATTTATCTTCTGACAAACACCAGCACTAGGAACTGAAGAGATAAAGGGTGTTGATGCTGGGACCAAAGAGATTTCAGATACTGCTGTATCTTTCGCATGTGGAGTCTTACCAGGGTTATCATGAGAATCACAGGCCATGAGACCCACAACCCTGAGTTACTCCCTTGCAGTGACCACAGTCTGAGTGGAAAACCTTAGAAGTAGATGTTGATAAAGATCCACTTTTTCTGTGGAAGAAAAGCTCTGTGAACTTAGGTGTCTTGTTGACATCGCAGGAACACAATCCTGTGTGAGAGAGACAAGAAAGACTTTTGAATTATTTTCTCTTGGAATCCCAGTTTATGCAAGAGATCTCTCACCCAAGACAGAGATTCTTGACACCGTGAAAAAGATCTTCCAAAGATAAGCAAGTCATCTAAATATGGCAAAAATGTGGATAATCTGTAGCCTGTAATGAGCCATTATCGGAACTAGACACTTTGTGAACACTCTTGGTGAAGTGGATAGTCCAAGGGATAAGGCAAATGACTGATAATGTGGTACAGACTAAAATGAAGTTATGTACTCACCATAACGTTCCATCTGAGTAATTATACTTAATTTTTCTGCAACCTGTGGGTATTCGGATCCATATTGGATCTGAGCCGGCAAATTATTTTCTAGCATCTGCTTCAAGCTCCTCCCCTACCCATAATGCACCACCACCTCCTGCCTTCCCTCAGATCGAGTTTGCTGCAACTATACACATTAGCAACTCAGCCCCAGGAACCCAACATACTTATGGATATGATAAGGTCAGGGGTCGGAGGGAGGGAAAGGTTGCAGAAAAATGAAGTATAACTACTCAGATGGAACGTTATGGTGAGTACATAACTTCTTTATCTGAAGTAGTTAACTTCATTTTATCTGCAACCTGTGGGACAGAGTCCCCAGCTGCTCAAATCCTGGGAGGCCCTCATGGAAGGATATTCCTGAGTACTGCAGAGCCAAAGAATGCTCTTCCTCTGGAAATCAGGTCTAATTTATAATGAGAAATGAAGGTATGTGGATTTGCCCAAGTTGCTGCTGCGCAAATGTCATCCAAAGAATCCCTAGACCAAAAGGCAGCAGAAGTCGTCATGGACCTGGTAGAGTGAGCTTTAATTATACCAGGAGGAGATAAACCTTTTGCTTTGTAAACATATGAAATGCAAAGAGTGATCCATCTAGCTAAGAAAACCTTGGAAATGGCCTTTCCCAAAAAGGGTTTGGAAAAGGAAACGAACAATTAGTTGGACTTGCGGGATGACTTTGTTCTATGAAGATAGAAACAAAGTTGTCTATGAACATCTAACAAGTGAAGTTTATATTCACCCTTGTTTTGGAAAATGGAAAAAAAAAAAAACGGGTAGATTAATAGACTGGTTTATGTTTGATTCAGATGCCACTTTGGGTAAGAATGAAGGACTTGTTTGGAGAGGTACCCTATCCTTATGGAAGACCAAATAAGGAGGCACGGCAGACAAAGCCTAAAGCTCAGAAACCCTCCTGGCTGATGTAATGGCCACTAGAAAGGCTGTCTTCCAAGACAAAAATTTTTGTTCTACTGAAGCTGCAGGTTCAAAGGGGGGAGCCACCAATGCCTGGAGGATGAAGGTAAGGTCCTAAGGAGACAATGAATCTTTGACAGGAGGATGCAAAAGAAAAGTGCCTTTAAGAAAAGCCTTACACAGCCTAGAAGAGGCCAAGGCGATGTTATCTTCCCCAACATGAAAATTAGAAATGGCTGCTAACTGTACTTTCACCGTGGAGAAGCTAGCTCCTTGCTGAAAGATATTAGTCAAAAAATCTAACACCACCAGAACAGGGGCTATAAAAGGATCCAGGTTCCTGTGAGAGGCCCAAATGGAAAAACGCTTCCATTTACTGCAATAAACTTTCCTAGTGGAAGCTTTAAGAGAGGTCACTAGTATAGATTTTACAGGCCATGAAAGACCGGGAGTCCTGGCAATCAATGGAACTGGAGCAACCAAGCTGTCGGCTTGAGGCTGTCCAGGCTGGGCGAGCAGGCACCCGAAGGATGAGAGATTAGATCCGGGCAGGGATCGAGAATCCACGGAAGAGCTAGAAGATGAGACCAAAGGAAGGGAAACCAAATTTGACGAGGCCAGAATGGGGCAATGAGGATCACTTTGCACCCCAGTCGGCAAGCTTTCTGAAGAAACTTCGGAATGAGTGGTAACGGAGGGTAAGCATACAGAAGCCCGGGGGGCCAAACATGGACTAGAGTGTCTCTAAATCCCCTGGGGAGGGAATCAGAGTGAAGAACTTGCTGCACTTCGCACTGGAAGGAGATGCGAAGAGATCGCAGCAAGGCTGTCCCCATGCAAGGAATATCTCCTCCGCTACTGACTATTTCAGAGACCACTCGTACGGCATCAGAATAGCCCGACTCAATCTGTCCGCTAAAATGTTGGAGTGTCCCCGGATGTGCGTTGCAATCAGAAACCGACTGGTGGAAGTCGCTCACTCCCACACTCTCATGGCCTCGCGACACAGGGGATAGGATCTGGTTCCCCCTTGTTTGTTAACATACCAGACAACTGACATGTTGTCTGACTGAACTGCAATCATTCTGAGAGGGAGGATAGTGTGAAAGGCTTTCAACACTAAAAGCACTACTCTCATCTCTAGAACATTTATGTGCAACTTGGTCTCTGTCTGGGACCACATGCCTTGGACTGTCCTTCCCAAACAGTGTCCCCCCCACCGGAGTTGGGAGGCGTCCGTGGTCACTGTGGTTTGGACTGGGGATGACACAAAGGGGCATCCAGCTGCAACCTCTGGTGAACTTAGCCACCAAAGGAAGGACGTCCTGCAGGTGTGACTGATTTTGATCGGATCCATGGGCAGGTCTAGCCAAGACCATTAGACCGCCAGAGTCCACTGAAAAACCCGCATATGAAGGCGTGCACAAGGAAGAATAGATATAGAGGCAGCCATAGAGTCCAGAGCCCGGAGAACATCACTTGCCTTTGGAAATTTGAGGTTCACTATTTGAGCTATATGACACCTGAGATGTAAGATCCTTTCTGGTGTTAAGAAAACTTTTAGTTGCAAAGTGTCTAGCTGTGCTTCGATGAAGTCTAGAACTTGTACCAGTTGCAATTGGGATTTGTGGACATTGACTGTAATCTCCAATCGATCTGCTAAGAGAAGAAAGTAGTCTCAGGCCAAACACAGAAGATGCTTGGTGGATGCAGCAAAGAGCCAGTCGTCCAGGTACGGAAAGACCTGAATTCCCTGAAGCCTCGGGTGAGCTGCTATGACTGCCCTTACCTTGGTGGACACCCTGTGGGCTGTGGTGAGACCGAAGGGTAGAGCTCTGAACTGGAAGTGACTGGCTCCCAGCCGGAAGCGAAGAAACCTCCTAGAGCTTCTGTGAACTTTGATATGGTAGTAGGCATCCTGGAGGTCTAACGAGCACATCCAGTCGCACTATCGGAGATAAGGTAGAATGGACTGTAAGGTGACCATCCAGAACTTTTGTTTGGCGATGGACAGGTTCAAGGTTGACAGGTCCAAGGTGGGCCTGAGGTCCCCCGTCTTTTTTGGCATTAAAAAGAACCTGGAGTAAAAACCTAATCTGGACTGGCCGAAGGGGACAGGTTCGATGGCTCGTTTTTGAAGTAGCTTTAAAACCTCTAAAGCTGCAGCCTCCCTGTGATCGGGTGGAACATCCAGGAGGTGTCTTGTAGGCCCTGGCGGGGCAACAAATGGGATAGTGTAGCCTCTGGGTATTATTTGTAGAACCCAATGAGCTGCAGTTATGGACTCACATGCCGCTGGGTGCAATGACAATCTCCCCCCCGACTGCCTCCAGAGGAGAACAGTCAGGCAACCTCTCAGGGCTGTTGGGCGGGCCTGTCAGAAAAAGCTTCTCTAGACCCAAAATTCCTAGGACCCCCTCTACCTCTGGGTCGGTGTTGATCCTGTCCCCCTCTGCCTCTGGGGGAATAGTTGTCCTGAAACTCCCGGGAAAACTGAGATTTCCAGAACCACATCTTCTTTTGCCCTATTTGATTCCTAGAAAAGGACTGCTGAGTGTTAGAGAAGTGGATCCCACGGTAGACAAAATCTTCCTGTCTTTTTCGCTCTGAACAAGAGTGTCACGTACTGTCTTCCCGAAAAGGGAGGAACCATCATAGGGGGCATTGATAAATGACGCCTTGAAAGGGTCCGCAAACTGACACAACCTGAGCCAGGTGTGATGTCTCATGGCTACGCCTGTCCCAGCTGCCCTAGCCACTCCTTCCATAGCATGGGAAAGGAGACGCATGGACGTGTTCAATACCGACTTCAGAGTCGACATTTTCACAGAGAACAGTTGTTTGTCCTGCTGAGATAAGGACTCTGGGGGCGACTCAGCGAATTCTGAGACAAGGTCTCGCTGAAGCCGGATAACATGTGCCAAATAGTTCAGCACACGGATGGAAAACGTCGCTGATGAATAAACACGCTTCCCAAACCTATCCACCGACCTGGACTCCTTGTCCGGAGGGTGGACTGAGGAACTTTCGTGTGCTAGTTCCTTTTTGATGGTTGCTGCAACCAAATAGTGTCAATGGGGGCTCCTTTAGACCATGGTTGTCTGTCGGTGGGAGGAGACAGAATCTTGTCCAGGCGTTTGGGGATAGGCTGTACAGTATCAAGCTCCTTCCATGCCCGCATGATGATGAGGTCCACCAAGGGATCTGCTGGCAGGGACACCCAGGAAGTAGGAACATGGACTCATCTGTAGAAGGTTTTGGGGCTGACCAACCTCCCCTCTGGTGGAGAATCTCCATGATGTCTCCGAAGGAGACATCTTCGGGAGGTGACCTGGGGGAACCTTCTTCTTCCTCTAAGTCTGTGTCCATAGTGATGGACTCAGGGGAGTCCAAGTGCCTCCTTTTGCACTTGCCCTTACGGTTGCCCTCTTCAGTGGGACACTCCGAAGAGGACTCGTGAGCCGCAGGGGGTTCCTCAGAGGGAATAACCTGGGGGTCCTCTGGCACGGGCTGTCCTTGAGACAGGATGAAGGGAGTCAATGCCAAATGCAGAGGGGTCTGGGTGGAATCCGAGGATATGGGCTGGGGTCTCAATCCTTGGGAGAGAACCCACTCCATCACTTTGAATGCCGATGGAGGGTGTACCTCCTTGGCACCCAGCAAGGAAGAAGCCCTCCCCGGGTCTGAAGCGGGGATCAGAGCTGAAGCGAGGATAGCCTGAGGTCCAAGGGAACAGTTTGGATCTGAACAAGCTGGAGCTGAAGAAGAATCCATTCCCTCGGGTCTGACTTCCTGTCCATGGCTCCGAAAGTCACCCGGATCCGAACTAGCTGGATCCGAGAAAATCAAAGTAACAGCCGGAGTCGAAGTTGGAGGAACCGTCGGCGCCAAGCTACTAGCTCCAAAGAGTCTCGGATCCAAAAATCTCGACGCAGTCGCAGGGATCGGGGATGGAGAGATGGGGCGGAGAAAGTGCATGGAGGTCTCCCCTCCAGAGGGGGAGTGGCCTGGCAAGACTCCCATCTGTATTTGGGCCTGAAGAAATCTCCGCATCATCCTGTCCATGTCTAAGTCTGATAGGCTCTGAGTCGATCGCGAAGAAGAAACCGACTGGGATCTGGCTGGTCTGCGCAGTAAGGGTGAGGAAGGCCTCGGATCCAAAGATTCTAGAAACGGGGTGATCAGACTCGTGGAGAAACTGGCCTCAAAGTCTTAGAAGGAGGGCTAAGGAAAGGCTCCCTGTCCGGGGATCTCTTATGAGGCCTATCCCTCTTCCTTTATTTATCCTCCCTGCACCTTTCTCTGTCCTTGTCTTTTTCTTTCTCTTTTTCTTTCTTTCTCTTTTTCTTTTTGCTTGTCTGCCCCAGCACCAGAAGAAGCGGGAGTTTGAATCCCTGTCTGGGTGGGAGGTTTGGTGGGAGTACCGGAGACAGAGGCCAAAACAGAATCCAGCATAGAAGCAGGGAGAAGACCCTTGGCGACCAATTTGACCATTCGATCCCTAAGGGCTCTTGGGTTAAAACCTGCACAGATAGCACACTGGGTGGATAAATGGGGTACTCCCAAAAAAATTACGCACAGAGTGTGACCACCAGCCAGTGAGAGCTTGTGGCCACACTCTGTACATTTCTGAAGATTGATTTAGGCTGATCAGCCATAATCCAACACTGAACGCCACTCCCTACTGAAAAAATACAACACACACACACACGCTGAGGTACAGTGGGCCTAACAGCAACTGACAAGACAAAAAACTTTTTTTTTTTTTTTTGAACCGACGAACAAAACGTTATACTAATGGGGGAGGGAGGATACACTAATGATCACAGACACACTAAATAGGAAGAACAATCCCAACTTACTTATCCCTGAGCTCAGAGCAAAAGAGACCGCGATGCTCACTATGGTGCGGCAAACGAGATCTGAGGGAAGGCAGGAGATGGTGGTGCATTATGGGTAGGGGGAGCTCGGAGCTTGGAGCAGACGCTAGAAAATAATTTGCCTGCTCAGATCCAATATGGATCCGAGTACCCACAGGTTGCAGAAAGATGAAATTAACTGCTTCAGATCAAAAATTTAAAAACGTCTGAAGTCTGGAAGAATATTTTTATTTATTTTTATTTTACATTTGTTAACCGGGCTGGTCTAACTGGATATATTTCCATTTTCAGTAGAGGCCCGGGGAGAAAAGCTCCACAGGAAGACATGGACGGAATACAACAAAACTAACAAATATATAATAACAAAGTTATCAAACAGATTTTTAAAAAAAGAGGTCGGTGTTTTACTCAAGACCATAGTAACTAATTCTATTTAAAGATATAAGCCATAAGTTACCATAATTTCATCATTGGAATAAATTAGAGAGAGTGAACTAGAGAAAGCAAGAGATGAAGGAAAAGAAAGAACGTTTTGCAACACAAAGTACAGAATAGAAAGATATGTATTGCTAGAGAGAGAGAGACAAATAGCTGTGAGGAGGAGAAAGAGCCAAGAAACTTTTTAATCAGGTTTAGAGCAGGAACATATCCAGTGGTTATTAAGGTGAACTTTTAGTTTTTGTTTAAACAGTGCAGTAGAAGCAATTGAAGTAAGGGAAGAATAGGGATGTGATGATAAGCATCTGGTAAATAAAGAAGTCCATTTTCATTCTGCCTCAACAATTGGGTTCAGATCTGATCCTTGGATCTGATTCGGATGTTATTTTCAGCTTTTGGCTACTAACAAACTTTTGAGCTCCTCCCTTACCCATAATTGTCTATTCCCTAGCATTCCTCACACCTTGTTTGCTAGCTCATTTAGTAAAAGGGAAAAATGTTAGCAACATATTAAAAGAAACCCATATCTGGAGCTCAGCATAAGGAACAGTGATTCCCTTATAAGCTCTTTTTCTTCCAAAAGTCATTTGTTCAAAGGTAGGGGGTTGGTGGGAGGGGAGTTGAAGAAGAATGAAAATGGACAATACACACAGAATATTATGGTGAGTACCTAACTTCTTTATCTGATTTTGTCAATTTTCATTTATTCCTCAACAATTGGGACAGAGTCCCCAGCTAACTAAAATACCAGGAGGACTCTAAGGAAGAATATTCCTGAGCACAGCTGAGCCAAAAACTGCTCTTCCCTTCGAGACCAGATCAAATTTCTAATGAGTAATAAAGGCATGAGGATTAGCCCAAGTAGCAGCCACACATACATTGTCAATGGATGCCCTGGAAAGGAATATCTAAGATCTAGCCATGGACCTCATTGAATGGGCCCTCAATGGTTTTGGTAAAGACAGGCCTAATTTATTATAGACAGAGGATATACAATCTGTAAGCCACTTGCCTAAGTTTACCTTCGTGACTTGCTTGCCCAATTTAGAATCCACAAATGAAACAAACAATTGGTCTGTTTTTCTAATTTTTTTTGTTTTATGGAAGTAAAAACATGATTGTCTGTGAATGTCAATAAGTGTAACATATATTCACCTTTGTTTGCAAAATTTGGAAAGAAAACTGGCAAATTAATAAACTAGTTGATGTTTGATTCTGACACCACGTTAGGAAGGAAGGACTGGTTTATAAAGCCACCCTATCCTTATGAAATACTAAGTATGAAGGCTTAGAAGACAGTGCTTGAAGCTCTGAAAGTCTTCTAGCAGAGGTGATGTCTACCAAAAATATAGTTTTCCAGGTCAGAAATTTCAACTCATGTTTATCTGCTTGTTCAAAGGGGGAATGAATTAATGACTGTAATACCAAATTTGAATCCCATGGTGGAGTTGCATCTTTATAGGGGGGTCTCAAAAGAAGAGTACTTCTTAAAAAGGCTTTACAAAGTTTAGATGAAGCCAAGAAGGAATTTTCATTCCCAATGTGAAAATTAGAGATGGCAACTAGTTGTAGTCTAACAGCTGAGGAACTGGCTCCTTCATTGAAAATTGTTGCTAAGAATTCCAGGGCACTATGTACTGGTGCTGCAAGTTGGTAAATATGTTTCTGCTGCACCCATAAAACAAATCTTTTCCATTAACTTCTACAAAGTTTCCTTGCAGAAGCCTTGTGGAAGAATAAAAGTATATGATGAAGAGGACAGGACAGCATATCTTGTCTGGCTATCAATGGAAGTGGAGAAACCATGTGGTCAGTCTTAGGTTTGAGATACCTGAGTAAATCATGCCTGTCTGGTGACAGAGAAGGTCCAGAAATGGATTCAGACTCCATGGAAGGGAAATAAGATGAGGCCAAAGGAAGGAGAACCAAATTTGTCGAGGCCAGTAAGGGGCAATGAGGATGACTCTGCTTTTCAACTGGAATACTTTCTGTAGAAATTTGGGGATTAAGGGTATTGGGAGATAAGCATAAAGGAAATCAAGGGCCAATCATGTAGGAGAGCGTCTCTCTGTGATTCCTCCAGAGGGGGAGATAAAACAACGAACCTGCTGCACTTGTTGTTTAGTGGAGACGTAAATAGGTCACAGCATGCTGGACCCATTGGCAAAAAATCATTTCCATCACATTCTTATTGAGAGACCACTCGTGAAGTAGAATAATGGACCCGCTCAACTTGTCTGCTATCACACTGGATTTTTCTGGGATGTGCATTGCCACCAGAAATCAGTTGGATGAGATTGCCCGTTGCCAAATTCTGAGAGCTTCTCTATATAAGAGGTAAGATCTGGTTCCTTCTTTTTTGCTGATGTACCAAACCAGAGACATACTGTCTGTCTGAATTGCAATTGTCCCAGAAGGGAGAGAATCTTGGAATGCCTGCAACACTAAGAGCACTGCTCTCATTTCCAGGACATTGATATGCAAATTAACCTCTTTGGGCAACTATGTGCCGTGGACTATATTTCTCAGAAAAGGCCCCTCACCCAATCTGGGATGCATCTATGGTCACTATGGTCTTGGGTTGAGGAAAAATAAAGGGATGGCCTTGCAGAACTTGCTCTGAGTGAATCCACCACCAAAGGCATGCTTTGCACGCTTGGGCAGTTCTTATCTGAGTGGCCATGTGTTGATGAAGAATGGACCACTATTTTATTAATATCCACTGAAGAATCCACATGTGAAATCTTGCTGGTGGAACAAGAACTATAGCTGCAGAATTGATCCCAAGGCCTGTAGGATTAATTGGGCTGTGGAGCTGTGAATTATTTTCCTGACCTGGAATCAGACAGTCTGAACTCTGGACAGAGGAAGAGTAGCTGTCATGGATACTGTGTTGAAAATGGCTCATATGAACTCCAATGTCTGAGGTGGTTCTAATTGAGATTTGCTGTAATTTATGTTTATCCCTAGATGGGAACAAGTGTGGAGTGCCTGGCCTCATGCTGTTATCAGTAGATGCCTGTTTGGGGCGGTAATGAGATAGTCGTTTAAGTATGGAAGCAATCGGAAATTCTGCAGTCTCAAGAGAGCTGCTATTACTGCCATGCATTTGTGAATACCTTGGGGGCTGAGGTGAGGCCAAAGGGCAGTGCTCTGAACTGGTAATGACTAGCTCCAAGCCAAAAGCATAAATATCTTCTGGATTGTCTGTTCATTTTTATGTGATAGTATGCATCCTGAAGGTCTACTGAGCACATCCAGTCATCCTTGCACAAAAAGGGCAGAATGGACTGAACCATGGTGTGCTGAACTGATTTGTTCACAAAATTGGTCTCCAGTTCTCTGTTTTATTTGGCACTAAAAAGTATATTGAGTAAGTTCCGAATCCTGTCTGGTCTGGTGGAACCTCTTGGATGACTATTTTTTATAGCAGCTTTTGTTTTTCTAGAACAGCTGCTTTCCTTTAACTGGGTGGAACATCGGGAATTTTGCAAACCAGTGGAGGTGATAGGGAAAGGAGATTTATATAACCTCTGGAAATAATCCCCATACACCCATGTATCTTTTGTAATGTCTAGCCAGGCTCCCTGGTGTAGGGATAAATGACCCGATTGCCTCCAGAGGTGGACAATCCGACCTCCTTTCAGGAGTGCTGAAAGGGGCTGTTGGCGAAAGAATATCTGGATCCCTGATTCTGCGGGCCTCCTCTGCCACATGGGTGGTGTCTTTCATTTGAGTTCCCCCTCTGTCCCTGGGGGAACTATCTCCATGGGGGATCTTAGAAAGGACCATGGGACTTCCTGACACCCATTTTTCGATGTCCTTGTCAATTCCTGGAAAAGGTCCTTGCAGGGGTCGAAAAACGTACTCCAACTGCAGAGAGAGTCTTTCTATCTTGCTCACACCAGGACAGTCTGTCCTTAATTTTAGAGCCAAACAACAAGCTGCCGTCAAAAGGAGCACTGATGAAAGAGGACTTGAAAGGCTCCTTAAAGTCACAGAAGCACATCCAGGCATGCCTCCTAATTTAAATGCCTGAGCCTGCCTCTCCTGAGGTACCTTCTGCCACATGGGAGATAAGCCTCATGAACGAGTTAGTGATTGATTGAAGGGTAGTCAAATGTGAGGCCCTAAAAAACTGAGCCTCAGGAGTACTGGTTCTGGAGAGGGAATTTGAAAGTTCCTTAATCAGATCCCTCTGTAATCTTGGGAAATGTGCCAAATAATTTAGTGATTTGAGTGCAAAGGTCGCTGGAGCATACACTGGCTTCCCAAATCTCTCTAATGCCCTAAACTGTCTGTTAGTGGGATGGACAGAAGACCTCTACTCCACAAGTTCTTTCTTCTTGGCTGCTGCCATGACCATGGGACTCTTTTGCTCCAAATTCCTTTCCTGCAAGTGCTGCCAAAATCCAGTCTGGTGTTTTGGGGATTGGCTCAACTCTGTCTGGTTCTTTCTATGGGAAATCAATGAGCTCATCAATGGGCAAAGTCCTCAGGAGGTAGATGGGCCAGACCCAAAGGCATCCTGGAATACAGATTCCTTTTTGGAACAGTTATCAGTGGACCAACCACCCCGCTTAAGGATTTCTAGGATGTCTCCAAACGAGATGACTTTGGGTGGAGATCTTGGGGACCCTTCCCCATCATCAAAATCTGTATCTTCAGTGATGGACTCCTGAAGAGCATCAAATTGCCTCCTCTTACATTACCTCTCCTACGGACTTCTTTTGTGGGGTGTTCCAGAGAAGTATTAGAAGAAACAGTAATACCCTGCAGGGTAGCCTGGAGACTTTAAGCTGGCTATCCCTGTGGAGTGGAATGATGGGGCTTACGATGCAGAGACATACAGGATATAGGGGGTAGATCTGAAGGGGGGGGGGACTGTCCATTCTGCAGGACCAGAGAAACCACTCTCCACCACCTCAAAGGCAGAACACCACAGGGAGAAGAAAGTCGATGGAGCTGAAAAGCCAAGCTTCCAACCTATCAGCTCCCCCTGTCTAGAAGGCAATCCACCAATGGCAGAGCCTGGAGCCAAGCTATCCAATGCCAAAGCTCCAAGGGGCAGAGATGGCTCTGACAGCTTCAGAGTCGACTCTTAACACCTTGGATCTGACAGGGATGCTTCAGCTCCAACAGTCGTCCAGCTCCAAAGCACTCAAAGCCGACACCCTTAGAGAAATTCTTGGAGCCAAAGATACTATAATCTTCGGATCTGAACCACACAGATCCAGGAGACTCAGATCCAAGGCCTCTGAAACAATAAGCTGGATCGGAGAAGAAACTGAGATTGGAGGTGTAGTACTAGCAAGGTCTTCCTGACTTGAAGGGTTAGGAGCCGGAATAACTTCCATCTCAATCTGTGCCAACAGAAACTTCCTCATCATTCTGTCCACATCAGCCTCTGTCAGGCTTCTGGAAGAAAGAGATAATGCCACTGAGGGAGACCTTGAGTGTCGGAGGGATTCCAAAAAGGGAGAAGGTACTAGAGAGGGTTTCAGATCTATGGAGGGAGAATAATGAATTTTTGGTAATGACTTTGGATCCAAAATGATAGGATCCATGGAGGTCAATTTAGTCTCTGATGCTGGAGCAGACATTGAATCTGATTTCTTAGGCTTTTTCTTTGGAGATTGCATCATCAGATCCAAGGATGGAGTTGAGGACCCAGATGGTTCCAAATGTTTGCCAGAAAGTTACTTTTGCTTCGGTTTGGGGAAGGTAGAAAATATTTTAAAATAAATTTGTTTATCCTGTCTGTGATGGCCCTAGGATTAAATGATTTACAAATCTTGCAATCTGTTTGAAGGTGATCTGGGCCAAGGCAATACATGCCTAAGGTGTGAGAGTCAGACAGTGGTAATTTGTGACCACATTTCTAACATATTTTAAACCCTGTTGATTTATCAGACATTTTAAAACAAAAACCAGTAGAAAAATACAACATACTTTTTTTATAAGCAAAGAAAGGGTGAAAGAGAGAAAGATACCAACAACAGTATCAAAATACACTCTACCTGTATAAAAAGGGGTGAAGAAAAAGTTTACCAACTATGGTAAAAAGGAGAAAACAAAAGTGTAGGAAACAGAGGTAAAGCAGATAGCACAACAACAAAAGATAAATATAAAAGTTATATTATTAAAGCTATAAGGATGTATATACAATATCTTTAGATTTATCTCAAAAATAACAACACTACACTCAAAAGAGTTTTAAGGAATGACGTCTGAACACGAAAGCAGCAAACAAGATCTGAGATATGTTAGGGGATAGAGCATTATGGGTAAGAGAGGAGTTCAAGAGTTTGTTAGTGGTCAAGAGCTAAAAATAATTGCCAAGTCAGATCCGAGGATCAGATCTGAACCCAATTGTTGAGGAATGAATGAAAATTGACAAAATCAGATCTAGTATTACCAGGAAATTTGAAAGAGGAAGAAGAGGTAACCAGTTGTAAAGTGACAACATTTTGAATGCGGGCACCATCACAAACAGGTTTAGAAAAGGAAGCTCCAGAACTGATCTCCAAGCATTTTATTTCCTTCTTTCTTTGGCATTAGCAAAATCATTGAATCAAACCCCTTCCTCACCTCAAAAGAAGGATCTGTTTCTATTACTCCATGGGACAGCATGTGATAAAGAACAGGGGGAAACAAAAGAATCTGATCTGCAGGATGAGGAATGACCCCCTGGAAAGGAGTAATTTCCTCCCACTGCCAACTGTAACCTTGATAAATGATTTTCAGAACTCATTTGTGTGAAACAATCTGTTTCCAAAGTGAAAAACAGAGATTTAGACTTTCTGGAAGATAAAATGGCCAGGGCGGGAGGAGGTCACAAGGTCTCTTGAACAGTCATTCAGAATTTTTGGACTGTCCTTATTTTTGGAAGGTTTGACACTTCTTTTTGGAACACCATTGCCATTTCTTCTTAAACTACTGTTTACCTGAATTCTGCTGAGGCTGTTTATTTTCTTTTTTGCCAAAACTGGATAAGGGGAAAGAAAATTCATTGGACAATTTGGAAAAGAAAGGCTGAAAACGTTACAGATTCCCTGGATATGCTTCCCATTTCATCATACTTTTTGATCAATTCTGCAGCTGAGGGGCCAAACACTAAATCTCCATTCATGGGATAATTTAAAATCTCATTTTTGCATCATCTGAGAGTTTCTGAGAATGCAGCCAAGCCAACCTCCTTAAAACAGTACCAGTGGCGACTTCCAAGATTTTTATTTTTATGTTTTATTTTTTGCATTTGTTAACTGGGAAAGTCCGAATGGACACAGGTCCATTTTCACCAGCGGCCCGGGGAGAAAAGCCCCACATGAAATTGTATATAAGTAAACAATAAGAAATATAAGTAAACAATATGAAATATAATAGAATACATATGCGCACACATGAGGAAATACATGAGCAAATTTTTAACAAGTTCTAGTGCCTATAGTACAATATACACGATAATGCTTAAAAAATAAACAGATACATAATGATCAGGGTTTTTTTTTTTTTTGGAGTGGTGTTTGCTCTATACAGTATCTGGCAGTGAGTCAGTGAGTTAGAACATCTCAATGGATAAACAGGTATATCAGAGGCAGTGGGGTGGATTAGCCGGTGGTGTGGCAAAAGCCAGCTGTTTCCAAAGCTGGCATTCCAAAACCAAAGATGGCTGCACACTGAGTGACAACTTGACTTTAGCTCTCCCAATGTGAAAATAGAAACTCAACAGAGAAGGTCAGTAGACTTTTGTGTTTATGGGTAAATTTCAGTAACTGTCTAGTAAGTCTACTGCCTGGATGCCAGGATAAATGAAATACAGAGCACCTGAAAAAAAAATCAGCTGCAAAAAGTGAGGAAGAAGTACTGACTGGGGAACGTCCTGCAGCTGTTCAGCAAAAACCAATGCAACCTCCAGACACGACTTCCAGTAACCTATAGGAAAATATAAGACAACTGCACACAGACCTGGTTAAAATAATCAAAACACTGATGGAGTATATCAACACAAACAACAAAAGGCTGGAAAAATGGAAGAAGCTTTAAACAGATATTCAGATGATGTGATAAAGCTGCAAAAATCAGAGGTTGAAATGAAGAAAACACTGGCTGAATATGAGACTATTCGGGAAGAGATGTGTCAAAAAATAATAGAATTAGAGGACAGAGCACATAGGGAAAGCCTGAGATTTTCAGCTATATGAGAGAAGCTGGAAGGAACAGACTGCATTAATTTTATGAAAGCACAAATAAGCCACTGGACTGGTTTTCCACAGCAGGAGTTGTTAGCTGAAAGGGCACATTGTGTGCATGTCCCAAACCTGGCTAACAGAAAGCAACCTAGACCTTTAATAGTAAAGATGCAATCCTACCAGCAGAAGGAGTTGATTCTGACAAAACTGTGGCAGAAGGACAAAATACTAAAACTGGGAGGCAGAAGAGGTGTAAATTCATTCCTACTATTCAGGGAATGTCGAGACGAAGGTGTGAGATTCAAACTGCTGTACCCAGCTGTCTTCAAGGTATTCTTCCCTGGATGGGGAAAAATTATTTTTAATGAAGTACATGCTAAGGAGGAAATATAGAAGTTTGTCAAATAAAAAGTGAGCTCTGAAACCGAAGGAGATTCTGCTTCTTGTTCTTCTGGTAATAAAGACCACAGAGATGCTGTACCTGTGAATCATTTTCACTGTTTCAACAGAAAATGTTTGAGAGAAGGAAGAGAGCATGACGGTTGACTAGAAGAATTGACAGTACATTGGAAATTAAACAGAGACAGGATTAGGGAGGATATGAACAGTAATAAAACCAGTAAATTAATGTGGGATTACAATACAAAAATTATATTTGTGAAATATGACAAAACAAGAAAATCTGGAAATACTGGAATATGTTGGACTTGTGGGGACTCTAAGGTATATGCCCTACAATTTTTAAAATATAAGCCAGATACTGCTCTTCTCTTCACTTGTCCTCTGTGCTCCCCATTACACTAATTATAGCAACTATCCTTGAAAATATTCAGTTTTTCAGCTTTTTCTTTTAACTGTGCTCAGTGAACTCACTCAAGTGACTGGGAAATGTAAAGTGGTGGAAGAAAGAAACTTACAGCATCAGAAAATCACTGTAGGTCATGAACAAGACTCTGATTAGTTAACTGGCTTGTTATTAGGGTATCTGGAGAGCATAACACCAGGGACGATGTCAAGCAGTTTCACAAGCACACTGACTCTACACGCTCCATTCACCCTTGCTTCGCTCTGGCTTCCTCCACTCACTTACCTTTCCCACATTTCCCACCCACCCCTGCTATGCTTAAACTTATTCTCAAATAGCTACTCTCCCGAAGTAAAGCAATTCTGTCACAGCTAAGATAAATCCAAATTTATATAATTCCAAATATCCAATTAAACTATATCATACTAACTCCCATCTATTACACTCCACTTGCTTAACTGCCTGTTACTTTACATGTTTTAGTGTAATAAATCATAACCGGACAAAATAATATTTTTAAATCCCCCACATATTAAAACTCAATTACAACTAACAATTATTCTTACCCACCCATAACATTATTACTTTAACTTAGACATATCTGAAACATTAGTAGTAATCAATATGATAACTTTATACTTGTCATTTCTGCTATTTTTATTACAGGTCACATAACCTCTTAGCATACAGAACTTAACAACACAAAATCTATGTACACTACCCCCTTCCCAGACACATTACAATTAAAACATACACATTTAATAACAGTACCAGCTATTTATAATCCCACAAACATAAACCATGCACCATTTACCTTACTCACACAACAATCTTAGCCTAAAGTTACACAGAAATATAAGTTTATTTGAACATACTTAAAATTTGCAGTCCACGTTGCATCACAGCTCATATTTAGTGGGGACATTCACCCCAACCCTGGCCCCAAAACAAATCCAACCCATCTAGATCTTCCCACCCCAACCTATCCCCAACAACTATTAACTCTCCCCAGAAAAGGTATGGCCTTACTACTACTTAATATAAATCTCAGGAGCATCATCAACAAAAGTCAAGAATTGCATGCCACTCTTGCTCTATATACTCCAGCCATAGTCCTTATAAAAGAAACCTGGCTAAAACCAGGTATCTCTGACAAAGAAATACTTCCCTAAGATACAACATACATAGGCTAGATAGACAACAGAAAAGAGGTGGTGGTATCACCTTTCTATACAAAAACAGTCTCAGTTTAGAAACTCAGACCTAACCATCCCAAACTTTGAAAACATCGAAATACTGTTTACTAAACTAAAAATTAATCCAAAAAACATCTGAATATAGTGGGAGCCTACATCCCACCTGGGAACAATCTGACTACTCTAGAAAACATCCTAATTTGGAAAGCAACATCCCTTCTTCAGGAAACAATTATAATGGGTGATTTTAATGTGAACTGTCTCTCCTGCAACTTTCAAAATCCTTCTGATCACATTAACCTACACAGTTTCTCACAAACAATCCAAACTTGTACTAGAGTAGACAAAACATCACATAAACATTCAGTCCTAGACTGGATCCTTACAAACAGGCCAAATGTATCCCTACACTCTGACTGTCTCCCAGCAGCCTGAGTGACCATATTCCAACTTACATTCTCCAACAGCGAATAAATTCACACAAACTTACCACCTACCACCAAATCTGAGATAAGAAAATGTTTATCCCCCAAGACTCTATAACTAGTTCAAAAAATGCAACTGGGCACCACTCAAGGATCTCCCTTTAGATACTGCAGTTGAATACTTTAACTCAACTTTCCTTAATATCCTAAACATCTTGCCCCCCCCCCCAGAAAAATAAGGATAAAATCCAACTATGCCCCCTTGCTAACCAAACAAACAAGATCTCTCTTAAAAAATAGAGATAAGGCCTGGGAGAAATGGCTCAGTGACAAAACTATAACTAACAAACAAACAAATCTAGAACTATGAAATAAAGCTAAAAAAAAATATTAGGACAAAATAAATTACTATAGCAGTGCAAATCAAAAAATTGAACAAACCCAGAAAAATTCTGGGCTGCCATAAAAAAAAAATCCTACAGCCAGGACAAACAAGTACTCCCTCCCCACCACTCATCAATACTAAATGCAACATAACCTCACAATTTAACAGATACTTCACTGAACCATACTTGCCCTCACAAACAATCATTTTTGTTCCCTACCCAGACTCGCATAGTACCCACACTAGAGCCCAATAACTTCTCTTTCCAACCTGTCCCAATAAACACCATAGTTAAATATCTCAAAAGGCTTAAGCCTCCTACACTTCCTGCCAAATATCTAAACATCGCTGCAGAAGCAATATACTATCCAGTATCCATATTAATAACTCGATCCATCTCAGAACAACAAGTCCCTAATTTGGAAAGTAGAAGATATCATCCCACTACTATAAGGTGGACACTCGACAGAATTATTAAATTACCAGCTAATAGCTATACTATCACCATTATCAAAAATACCTGAGAGGTACACCCATTCACAAGTCTTGAACTATCTAAAAACCAATAATCTTCTATCTAATTCTCAGCATCGTTTCCATCCTAATTATAGCACTACCACCACCCTTGTTAACTTTACTAACATTATTAACCACCACTGCAATGATAGCAATTTGGTTTCCTCCATATTTCTTGATCTATACAAAGCTTTTGATACTGTTTCCCTTTCTAAATTCTTAACTACACTCTTGGAACTTAAACTTAGCCATTCTGCGCTTACGTGGGTCAAGTAATGTCTAACTGAATGCCAGCAAGCTGTAAAATGGCAAAAAAATCTCTCTTTATTACTGCCTGTAACCTTGGGAATTCCACAGGGATCTATTCTGTGCCCTCACCTTTTTATTATCTTTATACGGTTACCTCACTTGCCTCCATAGTTCAATATGCGGATGATTCCACCCTGATTTGTGCTGCGCCAACGCAGCAAAAACTCCAAAAAAATCACCCAGCAGTCATTTAATTCTGTGGAATCTTGGCTAAAAAATGCACAACTCTTACTTAACCCTAACAGAATAAAACTCTTGCTCTTCTATCCTGCTAGAGCTGCAAACATCCACCCACCATTCAATATCTCATCATTAAACCATACAATTATTCTCCAGTTTCCCAAACAAAATTACTTGGAGTGATCTTTGACTATAATATAAAATTCGACATACACATATCACAGACTATAAAAAAAGTTCACAGAAAAATGGAAACCCTGTTCAGGAATAGACACTTTCTAAATAAATCTTCAAAGGCTACTATAGCAAGAACCCATCTTATCTCTGTGCTGCTATATGCCTCACAAATTCTTACAAACATTAAGAAATTTGACCTAGCAAAACTCGAAACTTGCTATAATAAAATTGCAAAGTTTGCCACAGTAACAAATTTCATATCCCATCATTGTTTGGGAGCTAGCCTGGCTTGAACTACCAAATCTACTTGCTTCTAATCAACTCACCTTCGCCCATCGAATACTAAATCAGCCAGAAAAAATACCAGTACTTCAAAATCTACTAATATACTACTCCAATAATAGGGTATTGCATTCTAGTAATAAATCCTTCCTAAATGTATCTAAACCTAACAATGCAGCTGGAGTTTCCCTTTACTCCAACTGCATAGCCAAAACTTGGAATTCCCTGCTGTTAAATATCAGAACTACTACTAACACTTCCAACTTTAAAAACTTCTCAAATCACACCTATCAGAATCATAGACCTGCAATTGCACAAACCCTGGATAGGAAATAGATGTCTTAAGGCAGCTAAAAGAACACAAACTGTTATTTTTGTATTTGAATAGTATACCCCTACTAAGCATGTGTATACTTAACTTGCTTGTTTTCTGCCTACAACCACAGTACTGTTATTCCTTGTATCCTATATGATTGTATCAGTGAAATGTATGACATGTATTTTTATTCTGCACTTGTATCTGAAATTGAATAAATATTTGTATCTGCATGTTATATATGTATCTTACGGTTATTTATAAATGTGGAGCTTTTTTCCCTGGGTCTGCACTGAAAAAGGTCATTTTGTCCAGTCGGACTTTCCAAGTAAACAAATGTAAAATAAATAAATAATATTTCATGTTCATTAATGTTTGAAAAATATTTTGGAGAGTGGAAGATGGGGGAGAGAGTTAACTGTAAGTAAAGAAAACTTTTTTTTTCTTAATAGTTCTATTTTTGTGGTGTATGGTTTTCTTTGCATGCTATAAAGTAAAGTTTTCTCAGTTATTATTAAGTGCAATGGGGACTGTAAAAACGTGCAGCTATTTTTTTTTTCTTTCCTTTTCCCTTTTCTCTTTCTTCTTGTTCAGTTTTAACAAATATAGGCACTGCAAAGTTAAAAAAGCCTGGTTAACACAGCATAACAAAACAAAAATGAATGTGCTTTTTTCTCATTCTTGTTTGGGGGAATAACTAGATTAAGGACCTTATACTGATTTAGTAACAAGTTTTAAGAGGAAGCAAGTAATTAAAAAAGAATATTGAATATTATGATGCTTTTTTCTAGCAAATTAATGCATGCTTAGTAGCAATTCTGCATCTGGCCCTCATGTCTCCATGGAAACCATCTGATAAAGAGAAATTGACTGTCTGGTTCTCATGTCTCCATGGAGACAATCTGATAATAAGAAATTTGATGTTTTTTTCATGTCTCCATGGAGACAATCCGATAAAGAGAAATTGGTTACAATCTTGTGGAGAGTGATTGGCTGGGGAAAAAAAGAAAACAGAAACTGGCTAGGAGATAATGTTCTCTGAAAGCATTCAGGGTTTTTTCCATCTGGGACAGCTACAAAGATAAGACAAAACTAGTTAACATTTAATAGAACAACAGGTTGCACCATGCATCTTAGCATGGGTAACCGTTCTTTTAGATTAACTAAATTCTGTGAGCGTAGCTGTCAGTTTGGGACATTTGTTCCTATTAGGAGGGTAAAATTTCAATATCTGAAGATGTACATAGTTTTATGTGTTAGTATTAAATTAATAGGTTTTACAGGAGTAGTAGGGGTTTGTTTGGTCTTTTTTTGTTTGAGGGCTTTCAATAAAAACTTTTAGTTATGTACTTACCATAACTTTAGATGTTTGGGATCCATCTCGCCTACATTCAGTACTGATGGGCTCAGAGCCGATCCCTCGGCTCCGACTCGGCATGCTATGCTATAGAGCAAAGCCTCTTATTGGCTGAGCTATTTCTTATCCCAGGATGCACTACCACTAATCCCCCAGATCTTGTTTGTCCGCATTCATGCACACATACACAACTTGTTTATATAACATTGCCAGATGTTTCAAGATGAAAGAACAGGATTCGGACCTTCTGATATCCTCTGATCTCCAAGGAAGGGGGAAGGAGGGTGGGTTATTGGGAATGTAGGCGAGATGGATCCCAAACATCTAAAGTTATGGTAAGTACATAACTAAAAGATGTTATGTGATCCTATCTCGCCTACATTCAGTACTGATGGGACAGCGTCCCTAGCACCTAAATCCTGGGTGGCTCACTGGAAAACACTCCTGAGCACTGTGGAACCAAATGAAGCTCGTCCTCTAGATGTCACATCCAATTTGTAGTGAAAAAGGAAAGTGTGCGGGGAGGACCACGTAGCCGCAGCACAAATGTCACTAATGGCAAGCTTAGAATGGAATGCTATTGAAGTAGCCATAGCTCTTGTAGAATGAGCTTTGACAGAGGTCGTACGCTCTTTATTAGAAGAGGAATAAGCTTGAGTAATACAGTCCCTGATCCATTTGGCAATAGTGACCTTTGTGACGGCTTTGCCCAATTTATTATCCGAAAAGGATACAAACAATTGATCTGTTTTCCTTGTTTGTTTGGTCCTATCTAAATAAAAATGCAATTGCCTGTGGACATCTAATGTGTGGAATATGTATTCCGCTTTGTTTGAATACTTCGGAAAGAAGACTGGAAGTTCTAATGGCTGTTGTAGGCAAAAACTGGAACAAACCTTAGGGACAAAGGATGGATTTGGCCTGAGAGATACTCTATCTTTGTGAAAAACCAAGTACGGAGGTTTTACAGACAAAGCTTGAAGCTCTGAAACCCTTCTGGCAGAAGTAATCGCAACCAGAAAGGCAGTTTTCCACGATAGAAATTTTAAATCACATGTTGCTGCCGGTTCGAAGGGGGAGGAAGTTAAAGCACGTAACACCACATCGAGATCCCATGGAGGAGCAGGATGAGAAATCGGAGGTCGTAAAAGCGCAGCACCTTTCAAGAAGGTTTTACACAATCTGTTGCTCATTAAAGGTGGGTTTATAGATTCGTGAAAATTGGAAATAGCTGCCAATTGAACCTTGATGGTAGAGACTGAAGAGCCTTGATTGAAAAGGGAAGTTAGAAATTTCAGTACTTCTGATACGGGAATAGTGATGGGATCCAGACCCCGGAGTTGAGCCCAAATAGCAAATCTCTTCCATTTGCTAGAATACAATTTCTTAGTAGCGGACTTGTGGGCCGAAGATAAAATGTGTACAACTTCTGGATCTAAGGTATGATTCCTGACTATAGTCGGAAGAGGAGGAGCCAAGCCATCAATTTTAAGGTGTGTAGGGACTGGTGGAGTAGTCCCGACTGGTGAACCAATAGGTCTGGGATCTGATCCAGGAACCATGGACCTTCCAGTGCATATTTCCGAAGATAGGGGAACCATACCTGACGAGGCCAGTAAGGAGCAACTAAGATCATTTTGCTCCCCAAGTGAGACGCCTTTTGGATCACTCTGGGAAGGAGGGGAACTGGGGGAAAAGCATATAGCAAGCCGGTGGGCCACGGATGGGCTAGTGCGTCCATAGGGCTCTCCCCCGGAGCCGGGGTGAGGGAGAAGAACTTTTTGCACTTCGCATTCAGCGGAGTTGCGAAGAGGTCGCAACAAGGAATTCCCCATTTACTGAAAATCTGATTTGCAATCGTAATGTTCAGAGACCACTCGTGTGGAGAGAGGATAGTTCTCCTCAGTCTGTCGGCTATCATGTTGGACTTGCCCGGGATATGAGTCGCCACTAGAAAACATTTGGTCGACACTGCCCATTCCCAAACTCTCATGGCCTCTCTGCAAAGGGGGTAGGATCTGGTTCCTCCCTGCTTGTTCAGGTACCAGACAACTGACATGTTGTCGGAGTGAACGGCAATTACACCCTGAGGGAGGTAATCGTGAAGGGCTTGTAGGGACAGAAGCACCGCCCTCATTTCTAAGATGTTGATATGAAGTAGGGTCTCTTCCGAATGCCATTTGCCTTGGACTGACCTGCCCAGGGAATGCCCCCCCCCACCCCATCTGGGAGGCGTCCGTAGTCAAAGTGGCCACAGGAGGAGGTGGAACAAAGGGTCGTCCCTGATCCAGATTGGAGGGCACCAGCCACCAGCGAAGGTCCCATTTGCAGGTTTCCGTGATCCATATGAGGTGACTGAGAGGGAGATCCTGAAAGGACCACTGAGTTGAAAGAAGCCACTGGAGAATTCTCATGTGCAACCTTGCTAGGGGAACTAGAAGAACCGTGGCGGACATAGATCCCAATAGCTGCAGGACCATTCTGGCTGGGGCTTTGGATTTGGGAAGTAAGGCTCGAACTTGAGCCTGTATGGTTTGTATCCTTTCTGTAGGTAGATACACCCGCATTCGGTTTGAGTCTATCTCTACTCCGATGAATCTTATGCGTTGAGATGGCAGCAACACAGACTTTGGCCAATTGAAGGTGATTCCAAGGGAAGTGCCCAGTGATATCGTGGCTTGTAGGCTGCGCAATAGTAGATGCTTGGAGGTGGCAGTTAGGAGCCAGTCGTCTAGATACGGAAACACCTGGAATCCTAGACTTCTCAGGTGAGCAGTCACGACCGCCAAACATTTGGTGAACACCCTGGGGCTGTGGTGAGACCAAAGGGCAGCGCAGAACTGAAAATGACTGACTCCTAGGCTGAAGCGCAGATGTCTCCTGGACGCTTGATGTACCATGATATGGTAATAAGCGTCCTTGAGATCTATGGAGCACATCCAAACACCTTTCTCCAGCAGTGGGAGAATGGATTGTAGGGTGACCATTCGGAACTTGGACTTTTTGACTGAACGGTTTAGAATGCTGAGATCCAAAATGGGCCTCAAGTCCCCGGTCTTTTTTGGCACCAAAAAGAATCTTGAGTAAGTCCCTAATCTGATCTGGTCTGCGGGGACCGGTTGGATGACTCCTTTTTGCAGCAGCTTTGAAACTTCTGAGGCTACAATCTCCCGTTGACTGGGTGGCGGGTCCGGGATTTTTTTGGACTGAGGTGGGGAGTGAGAAAATGGGATGGCGTAACCTCCGGCGATAATTCGAAGCACCCATCGGTCCTGAGTGATACCCTCCCAGGCTTTTAGGTGCCTCGAAAAACGACCCCCGACTAGCTCCGGAGCTGCACAGTCGGGCAATCCCTCAGGGACTGTGAAAGGCTGAAGAGCCACGAAAGGACTCGCGGTCTCCAGTGTTGCGGGGGCCTCTGCCGCCTCTGGGACGGCGTCTTCCAGAAGAATTTCCCCCTCCCCTGCCTCTAGAAGGGGGATCGTCCTGCTGTGAGGGGTAAGACTTCTGAGATCTACGGAACCACATTTTCCCTCCTCTTTTAGCCTTGGGGTAAGGCCGAAAGGGAGTGGAAAATCGTGCCCCTACGGCAGTCAAAGTCTTACCTTCTTGCTCGCAGCGGGTCAATGTGTCCTTTACCTTGGGTCCAAACAAAGAGGACCCATCAAAGGGGGCGTCGGCAAAGGAAGACTTAAAGGCCTCCGCAAAATGACACAGGCGGAGTCAGGCTTGCCTCCGTAGAGCAATGCCTGTACCCGCCGCCCTACTCGCCCCTTTGGCCGCATAAGAAATGAGCCTCATGGACGAGTTTGATATGGACGACAGCGTAGCCAGCTGAGAGCCAACCATCTGGGCCAGCTGCTCAAGCAGGTTACCCAAGAGGGTATCTGAAAGTTCCTTAATCAGATCCCTCTGAAATCTGGTAAAGTGCGTTAGATAGTTCAGGGACCTTAAAGTAAAGGCCGCTGAACTTAGGGTGCGCTTACCGTACCGATCCATGCTCCTAGACTCCTTATTAGGAGGATGGACGGACGTCGAAGCCTCTGCAACATCTTGCTGGGTAGCAGATGCCACCACCAAGGCATCTACAGCCACACCTTTCGTCAAGAACTCCTTTTCTGGGGGTGCTGACAGGAACTTATTTGGACGAGCAGGCACTGGTTCCACAGAGTTTGGGTGTTCCCACGCCCTTCGACAGATCAAATCTAGGAGCTCGTCGAAGGGCGGAGACACCCAGGAGGCGGAGGGCTGAGCCCCAAAGGCCTTAAGGAACACCGACTCATCAGCAGAAGGGGGTTTGGATTGCCAGCCGCCTCGTTGTTTAAGGGCTTCCAGGATGTCTGCAAAGGAGACATCATCTGAGGACGACTTAGGGGCCCCCTCTGCATCATCAAGATCAGTGTCTGATGTGAGAGACTCATCGGGGGAGTCAACGTGCTTCCTCTTGCACAATCTTTTCCTGGGGGGTTCCTCCGAAGAAGCTTCAGAGGGACCTCCAGGAGCGGGGGGACCCCAGTGGGGGTAACCTCAGGCCCCGGGGCTCCGCTGTCTAAGGACAGGGGGACTGCCAAAGACCCAGTCTCCGTATGCAGGGAAGGTGCTGGGGAGACTGTGGAGGTAGCCAAAAAAGATTTGGCTAACGCACTCCTCATGGCCCTGAAGGCGGGACCACCAGAATCCTGGGAAGGTCCCACCTCCGTGGCCACAACGGTAGATGGTACCCCCGCAGCCGATGCACCGAGAGGAAGGCTTGGGACCGAAAACATCAGTCCCGAAGCGTCCCCCCCGGGGCCAACAGAGGAAGTCCGCGTACCGAACTCCGACTCGAGAGCCGGGGTTGGAGTTAGGGTCGGGCCTGACCCGAAAACCTCCATCGGCTCCACCAGCACCGGCTCCAACGGTGCTGAGGCTGTTGGAGGAGGAACCATAACAACAGAGTGGGCCATTGGCTCCGAAGCCGAATGGGCTGGAGCCGAAACTAATTTTTGGAACACCGGAGACTGGAAAAGTCTTAGGAGCACCCTGTCGATGTCTGAATCAGACATCTTGGAGGATCTAGATGACACCGATCGGGTCCAAACCGACTTCTTCATCGGCTCCATAGGACTAGGGGACCGGCTCCGAATGGATTCGACTACTATCGGTTCCGAGGGAGGACTTTGGCGCCAAAGGGGAAGAGTCTGAGCCGGCAACCCTCATCGCTCCAAAATCAGTGGAGCCGATGAAGGTGACCCACCTCTCGATGCCCCAGTCCTCGGCTCCAAAACCAGAGGGGTCGAGACTGGAGGCATCGAGGCAGACCGTTCCGCCCTCGGCTCCGAAGTCCGTGGAGCCGATGGAGAAGCCTGCCTAGGTTTTTTGGCAGTCGGTTCTGACAGACTGGTCGGAGCCGACGCTTTTTTCTTCTTGGTAGGAGAGGAAGAGGAAGATAAGGTCTCCTCGAAGGAGGGTTTAATCAGCCCTTTTAATATTAATTTATTCTTCCTCTCTTGGAGGACTCTAGAAGAAAAGGTGTGACACATGCTACAGGACTCCTGTAGGTGCTTGGCGCCTAAACAATATACGCACGAGGAGTGGTCATCAGTTATCGACATTTTGTAACCACACCTCGTGCACTTTTTAAACCCAGAGGGTCTATGTTCCTTAGACATGCTGACTAACAGGTCACTAAGAAAACAAGTTAAAGAAGCTGTTCAGTGAAAGATTTTACCACAAGGAAAACTGAAAACCAAGATTTTTTTTTTTTTTTTTTTTTTACACAAGACAATACACAATGCACAATATCAGGATAAAAAAATCACTGAAAAGGAGGGTCAAGACCCTCTAACTTAAGCAGGTACTTGACCTCCTGAAAAAAAACAAAAGACGCTAGGTAAGAATAGGGGAAGGCCCCTCTAACTTAACGGGGAACCTTCCCTTAACCCAAAACACAATTTTTCTCAATAAAAGTTATCAAAACACACTCGTACAACAACAATAGCTGTTAAAACAGCTTTTGGGGTAAAAATAGCAAAATTCCTGACAGGAAACTTTGAAGAAAACAGTACTTAGCTCAGCCAAGTTTGAGACCACGTCCTAGCTTGTAAGCGGCAAACGAGATCTGGGGGATTAGTGGTGGTGCATCCTGGGATAAGAAATAGCTCAGCCAATAAGAGGCTTCGCTCTATAGCATAGCGTGCCGAGTCAGAGCCGAGGGATCGGCTCCGAGCCCATCAGTACTGAATGTAGGCGAGATAGGATCACATAACATCAAATGTTTTGTAAGATGTGACATAGGCTTAAATGGATATGACAAGAAACAACTATGTAAAAGTTTAACCTGCCAAACAGTGTATGTGTGTAACAGAAAAGCTGGAACTAGACATTTAACAAAAAAGGTGTTATACATAAAAAGTGGGAATAATAACTTTTTAATACAATGATGCTTTTTCTAATGTCTTTATATGTCAATGGTCTCACAGATAAATACAAAAAGAAAGAATAGTGAGCTATATTAAAAATGTAGAGTGCAAATAGCTATGTTACAAGGAGACACACTTGGAAAGAAATGAACATGTGAATTTGATAAAAAAGAAGTTATGTCTTACCATAACGTTCCATCTGTGTTGTTGACCTTCTTTTATTCATCACTGGTGGGTTCGGTTCCGAGCCCTCGGAACTGAGTCTGCCTAATACCAAGCTCGCACCAGCCAAAAAAACTCTCAAGCTGAACTATTACCCATAGTCCCTTCTTCCTGTTACCTCAGACCAAGTTTGCCCATCTTGTACTAGTAAAGCAGAGGCCATTTCTGCGCAAATGCCCTAACTCACCACTTGGACCCAAAGTATCCCCCAGGAGCCTTTGGAGGTGGAAGGAGGGTGGGAAGTGATGAATGAAAGAAGATCAACAACACAGATGGAACATTATGGTAAGACATAACTTCTTTATCTGATGTTGTTAATCTTCTTTCCATTCATCACTGATGGAACAGAATCCCCAGGTATCATGTGTTCCTTGGGTGGCCCTCATGAAAGAATGTTCCTGAGCACCAGTGAGCCAAAGGCAGCTCTCCCTCTGGAGACCACATCCAATTTGAAATGACTAATACAATTGTGGGGGTTAGCCCATGAAGCTGCTGAGCAAATATCATCCATAGAGGCTCTCGAATGGAAGGCTACAGACATTGCCATAGATCCGGTAGAGTGGGCTTTAACATTCTGTGGTACACATTTTTTTGCAAGTGAATAGATGCAGCATATACAGTCCTTTAGCCATTTTGATACAGTGACCTTGGAGACAGAATTTCCCATTCTAGGTCCAGAGAAGGAAATGAAAAGTTGGTCAGTTTTACATATTGCTTTGGTTCTGTCTAAATAAAATATCAGTTGTCTGTGTACAGGCAAAGAGTGCAGACAGTATTCCCCTTTATTAGTAAAATTTGGGAAAAATACTGGCAAATCAATGGCCCGATTGATGGAAAAATCTGAAATAACTTTGGGGAGAAAAGATGGGTTTGTCTGGAATGAAACTCTGTCCTTGTGGAAGATTAAATAGGACCTTTTAATGCATAATGCCTGAAGCTCTGAAATTCATCTGGCTGATATGATGGCTACCAGGAAAACGGACTTCCAGGATAAAAATATGAACTCACACTTCGCTGCAGGTTCAAAAGGGGGTTGAGTTAAAGACTGAAGAACTAACATGAGGTTCCATGGCTCTATAGGTTGTCTGATTGGTGGCCTAATGTGGGAAATCCCTGTAAGAAAGGTTTTGCATAACTGAAGCGAGATGAGGGGAGAACTATCCAACCCATCATGAAAGTTAGAGATAGCTGCTAGATGTACTCGTATGATAGAAGCTACAGAATTTTGACAGATATTGTAAAACTGCTGTAACTGGAGCTGAGTACGGATCTAGCCTCCTTTTCTTAGGCCAAATAGAGAACCTCTTCCATTTGTCTAGATATAGTCTTCTGGTGGATGGTTTGTGAGAGGCCAGGATAATGTCACGTACAGATGAGGGAAGGTTATCCTGCCTGGCAATTAACGGAAGTGGAGAAACCAAACTGTCAGCTTGACACTGGATAGGTTCGGGTGACTTAACCCTTGGGGGTGAGAGATCAGGTCTGGAAAAGGGTCCAAAATCCATAGTCAACATAATAAATGAGGCCGAAGGAAGGGGAACCAAACTTGTTGAGGCCAAAAGGGGGCTATGAGGATCACTTTGCATTTCAACCGAATAGCTTTCTTTATAAATTGGGGAATCAGAGGGATGGGGGGATAGGCATATAGCAGTCCCATGGGCCAATCATGAATCAGAGTATCCCTCGAGGAAATAGCTGCTGCATTTGTTGTTTGACAGGGAAGCAAATAGGTCACAGCAAGGCTAGCCCCAAAGTCTGAAAATTTTTGCCACTATGTCGGGATTGAGAGGACCACTTGTGAGGCAGAATACATTTGCTCAGCTTGTCTGCAATCACATTGGCATTCCCAGGGGTATGCATTGCTATCAGAAAGCGGATGGAAGCCATCACCCACTGCCAAATTCTCATGGCCTCTCGACACAGGGGATAGGACTTGGTTCCTCCTTGCTTGTTGAGATACCAGACTACTGACATGTTGTCTTATTGAATTGCAATCATTCCAGAAGAAAGAACAGATTGGAATGCTTGCAATGCTAACAGCACTGCTTTCAGTTCTAGAATGTTGATATGCAGGTTGGCCTCCAAAGTGGACCATGCTCCTTGGACTGTTTTTCCCTGGAACCCCCCCCCCCACCCTATCAGGGAAGCATCCGTGGTCACAATGGCCTTGGGCTGGGGGGAATGGAATGGATGACTCTAAAGTTCTGTGTCTGGCCACATCCACCAAAGAAGGTCCTGCTTGCAACAATTGGTTATCTGAATTTGAAAGCATAGAGGGTGGTAATTCGGAAACCATGAGATAGCAGAAGCCATTGAAGTATTCACAGATGCAGTTTCACAACAGGCACTATTGATATGGAAGCTGCCATGGATCCTAGAACCTGAAGAACCTCCCTTGCTGAAGCTTTGTTTTGACAGAGTATCACCCAGAACTGGAGCCTCAATCTCTGAAGTCTGTGAGCTGGGAGAGACACCAGACAAGAACGGGTGTCGAAGACCGCTCCAATGAATTCTATGTTCTGAACTGGAGCAAGGTTGGATTTCTCCCAGTTTATCATTATTCCCAAAAGCCTCACCAGGGAAAGAGTGCATTGCAGGGCTGTTACCAGAAGATGCTTGGTGGGGGCAGTAAAGAGCCAATCGTTCAAATACGGAAACACCTGGAATCCTTGCAGTCTCAAGTGAGCTGTGACCACTGCCATGCACTTTGTGAACTCTCTGGGGGCTGTAGAGAGTCCAAACGGCAGGGCACAAAATTGGTAGTGATTGACTCCTAGCCAGAAGCGAAGTAGACTCCTGCAGCGTTTGTCCATTTTGATGTGGTAATACGCAACCCAGAGATCTATGGAGCACATCTAATCACCTTCCCTTCGAAAAGGGAGAATGGACTAAACCGTGACTATCCAGAATTTTGTTTGGGCAATGGACTTGTTCAAATCGCTGAGATCCAGACTTGGTCTCCAGTCCCGTCTTTTTTGGCACCAAAATGAATCTTGAGTAGAATCCGGATCCGCATTGGTCTGGTGGGACTATTTGGATGACTCTTTTTTGGTACAGCTTGTTTATTTCTGCAGCTGCTTCTTCCCTTTGACTGGGTGGAACGTTGGGAAGTTTTGTCAGACGTTTTGGATAAATGATGAGGGGAATGGTGTAGCCTCTGGTTATGATCTTCTGCACCCAATGGTAGGAAGTTATTGAAAGCCAGGCAGCGTGCTGCAGAGATAAATGTCCCCCGACTGCTTCCAGAGGAAAGCAATCAGGCTGCTCTTCAGGAGTGCTGGTAAGGCTGCCCAGAGAAAGAATCCCTGGCTCCCTGATTACACGGACCCCCTCTGCCTCAGTAGAGACATCTTCCAGAATTGTTACCCCCCCCTGACTCTGGGGGTATCATCGCCACGTGTGGCACGAATAGGACCCTGAGATTTTTTGTGCCACATTTTTCCACTCCTCTGATTCCTGGAAAAGGAGCGTTGAGGATTGAAAAAACATAGACCTATGGCAGACAGGGTCTTAATATCCTGCTCACACCTGGCCAGGGTGTCTTTCACCTTGGGGCCAAAAAGGAAAGATGCTTCGATTGGAGCATTCAGGAAGGAAGACTTGAAAGGGTCTGTGAAGTCACAGAGGTGCATCCAGGCATGGGGTCTCATAATTATGCCTGTACCCGCCGCTCTAGCCACCCCTTTGGTTGCATGTGAGAGCAACCTCATGGACGAATTGGAGATGGATTCCAGGGTTGCAAGCTGCGAGGCAACAATGTCCCTTACCTTGTCAGACACCTGTCCTGCGAGTGTTCCAGAGAGTTTGGAAAGCAAGTCTCTTTGGAGCCTCGTAAAATGTGCCAAGTAATTCAGAGACCGTATGGCAAAAGACGCTGAAGCAAAAACTCGGTTCCCTCTTCTGTCCACAGCCCGGGACTCTATGTTGGGCGGATGAACGGTATGACTCTCTTCAGCGAGATCCTTTTTCATGGCCGCTGCCACCACCATAGCATCGACTGGTAAACCTCTTGACCAATGTGGGTTCTCCTCAGGTGAGGGATAGTATCTTGTCAGGTCTCTGACGGATTGACTCAACAGAATCAGAGTTCTTCCAGGCGCGCTGCACCATGAGTTGTACCAGCTCGTCTGCAGGCGGGGTCACCCAAGAGGTAGAATGCTGGGCATGGAAAGCCTGCAGAAACACGGACTCCTCGGAAAAAGGGTTAGTGGGCTTCCAATCACCTCTCTGTTTCAACATTTCAAGGATGTTTCCAAAGGAGACATCATCAGGGGGTGACCATGGGGACGTTTCACCATCATCAAAATCGTATCCTCTGTCATAGACTCTTCAGAGGAGTCTACGTGCTTCCTCTTGCATGATCTCTTCCATGGGAGCTCCTCAGTGGAGGCTTCTGAGGAGAAATCAAAAGAGGAGGTGCCCTGTAACAGGGTCTCCTCAAGCTTTCCTGCCTGGTGTCCCAGGGCAGTGGCTTGTGTCAGCTGTAGCTCAGGGGGAAAAGAGGTCTGGGGTTCTGACATCAGTGGAATGCTGAAAAGGCAAAGAGATGCACAACACTCCTTCCGTGCCACAGGAACTATAACAGGAACTGTTAAATGAATCTCCAAACACTGAAATACGAAAAGTGCAGACTTTATTAGATTATCTAATAAAGTCTGTACTTTTCGTATTTCAGTGTTTGGAGACTAATTTAACAGTTCCTGTTATAGTTCCTGTGGCACAGAAGTAGTGTCGTGCATCTCTTTGCCTTTTCAGTGTGTTTGTTTTACTCTGGTTTATCGGTGGAATGCTTCCAGAAGCAAGTGCCCTCTCCATAGCTCGGAAAGCAGGTCCGCCCAAAGAGGGATGGAAGCCCAGAACCGAGAAGGACAATCTCGGAACTGGGGGTCACAACCCGCT
The DNA here is from genome assembly GCF_019279795.1 of Protopterus annectens. Lineage (NCBI taxonomy): Eukaryota > Metazoa > Chordata > Ceratodontiformes > Protopteridae > Protopterus > Protopterus annectens. The sequence continues at coordinate 1,209,670,768 of NC_056747.1, read as the reverse complement.
CTGTCGAACCCACTCTCGGGGGTGTAGCCTAAAGCAGGATCGGTGCAGACAGAACTCCCGGCACCGTGGATGGAACTGTAGACACACTCAGAACCGTACCATTAGCCGAAGAGCCCACAGCCCAATCACGGTGTTGAGGAAGGCCTGGTTCAGAGGGGATCAAAGGCCAAAGGGACAGTCCCAGAGCCCTAGTAAGGTCTACTAGAGGCACCGAGATGGGGGGGTTCTGAAAAAGACGTCGGAGCTGAGGACTTTGGAACCAGTGTGGTCAAAGGAGGAGAGTAGGATGGAGTCCGTGGAGAAACCAACCCAAGTCCTGCAGGTGGATGTGTTCTAGATGGAGTGGGAATCCCCCTGGCTGTCAACAGCTGATCCACAAGACACACCATGTCAAACTCGGAAAGGCTCTTGGTGGATCTATTGGATACTCCCGACAAGGAGTCAGGTCATTCTAGGAACAGACTGTATACTTGCACTAGAAATGGATCTGTTGATGGAGAGTATCGGGTCCGTGGTGTGGAATCTACCAGCACCGATGTCTCAAGTTTAGAGACCGGAAGAAGTGGCATCAAAATTGTCGTTATTGGGACTGTGAAAGGACTCGGTACCGAATGGGCAATCAGAGCTGACACAGAAGGTTCAGTAGTAAGCAAAATCGCAGAGATAGGCATCGAAGGTGTGCACTGTGCTGAAGTGGAACTTGGTGCCGAAGTTGTAGTAATCTTTGGAAAGTCAGTAGTTGGTGCCGTAGACAGTATCAGAGCCGAAGCAGGTGCCGATATAGGAACAATCATAGTCGGAGTGGAAGAGGTCGGTGCCAATGAGGCAGAATTAAGCTCCAAAGACAGTTTAGGTACCTTAGATTTTACGGGTTTGCCTTGATCATCCGATGGTGAAGCGGGAACAGAGTGGGACCTTTTCTTATCCTTGGTTGTAGGGGTTGAGACCTCCATCGCAGAAAGGGCCTCTGAAAAGGGCGACTTAAGGAGGCCTTTCAGAATCAGTTTGTTTTTGCGTTCATTCAAGGTGCGCTGACTAAAACTTTGACAAATTACACAAGGGAGTTGCACTGAAAGCTGGGGCACCCCCAAACAATAAACATAGTCATCATGGGAATCACTGTTAGGCAGTTTACCCTTACATGAAGTACAATGTTTAAACCCAGACGTGCCCTTTTTATCCGACATCATGAACAAATTACAAACAACAAGTCTGACAGAAAAACAAAGGCAAAGAATTCTGGTTCTGCTATATCTATGTCTAATATATCTATAGTTCTACAATATCTATGTCTAAATATATATCAAAAAGCACACAACTAGTTAGATGAAAAGGAAGGAGAAGAAATACCAATGATAGTATTTAAGAAATACCACAAGAGTAGGAAGAAAGGCCGTACCATTAATGGCACTTAAAAATTACCAAAAGGGTATACACAGAAGGGTAAAAAGGACTATAGACAGCATCAGAGATAAAGAAATATCGAAATTACCAACAAGGAATAAGAAAAGACAAAATATCCAGAAAAGATATCAAAAGTTTTCCACTTAGCTGAGAATTTGGCTTGAACGCCACTTTATGGCTATGCGGCAAACGAGATCTGAGGTAACAGGGAGAAGGGCACTATGGGTAATAGCTTAGCCCAAGAGTTCTTGGCTGGCACGAGTTTGGTATTAGGCCGACTTGGTTCCGAGCCCTCGGAACCGAACCCATCAATGATGAATGGAAAGAAGATTAACAACATCAGATGAAAGGTTTTCAGGATGGTTATTCAGCGGAATATCTGGGACAAAGGAAAAGAGGAATGCTTATATTAATTGCAAGAGGAGCTCCAATAGTGATGGAAAAGGATAAAAAAGATAATAGTGGCGGATTTGTAGTGCTAAGGGGTGACTATCAAGGGAGGAAAATTACCCTGGCATATACATAAGTCCACCTAAAACTGCTATAATAGAGCTTAAGAAAATTCTGGGAGAAATAATCAGTTTTCAGCAAGGAATATTACTTACAAGTAGGGACTGGAATTTGATTTGCAGTGAAGATGCGTCTTTGGAGGCCCAGAAGGGAAAGTACAACAAAGGAGAGTAGAGTTTTGAAAAATAATATGAAAATAGTTGGCATGGAAGATGTGAATTCAGTAATAGGAGATCGGAATGAATTTACATATGATTCACTAAGGTATAAAAACTGGGCTAGGCTAGACAGAATTTACATTTCACAGGAAAGTGTGCATTTAAATGAAGATCTTGATATACACCCAATAACTATTTCAGATCATGCGCCAATAGTAACTAAAATAAAAACACAGGTTAATAAAATAAAAATGAGAAACTGGCACTTATCTGTTGAAAAGAGAGGGATTTAAGGAATGGGAGGTGGAGATTATTCAGGAGCTATTCGAGAAGATAGAAATTACTTCTGAAAATACAGCTAGGCAGTGGGATAAAATTAAGGTAGAGTTTAAAAATAGGGTGGAAATAAAAGAAAAGGAGCTATGGTCAAGAATTATTTAGAGGGACTGACAAATGTTAAAGTATTGCAGAATACGGGGAATCTCACAAAACAAAAAGAGGATCAAATGTAAAATGCTAAGCAGAAAATAAGGGATTACCTTGATAATATACACAAGTTTAGAAAGATTGCTGTTAAGCAACTGTTTTTTGATAATAATTCTACAGCAAAAAAATTTTAAGCACAACGACTAGTTTAGGGAGCCTATAACAAGGAAGGTAACAAGAGATCCTGTAGAGGTATTAGAAATATTTCGGAAATTCTATGAAAGTCTGTATAAAGCAGAGAAATATGGAAATTAAGAAAAGATACAAATGGAAATGTTTATGGAAGAATTAAATATGTCAAGGTTAGAGGTAGATGAGGCTCAATTACTAACAGCTAGGCTAGGAGGAGATGAGATAAAAATTGTGATGTATAACCAATCTGCAGGAAATACACAGGAATAGATGGCATTCCTGTGGAAGTTTGGAAGCTAGGAGGGAAAAAAATGATAAAGATCTGCAAGGTTTTCTTTAACAGTATTTTAAGAGCAGGATAAGTACCAACATCTTGGAAGAAAGTAGTGGTAGCTGTAATACCTAAACAGTGGTAAAGATCCATCGGATCCAGCTTCATACAGGCCCATTTCAATACTAAACCATGATTATAAAGTGTTCATGTCTATTGTAATTAGGTCTGCCTGTCAGGCTTTATTCACTTTTTTCTCTACCCCTCCCCAGGAGTAGTGCTATAATTTTATACCTGATATTTCAAGAGTGAATTGTCTGCAATTTTGTCCCTATAGAATTTTCAATCTTCCACTAGCCAAATAAACGTCCTAGCCCAGGATGTATTGTATTTACAAGTATATTACTTATATAAAGAAAAGTTCCCAAGGACTGATTGCTTTTTTTCCATCAGCTTACATTTCTGTGTCCTGGCTTGTATTTACGTCACACACATTTGAAGCTCCACATATGATCTTTCTCTTCCCTCCCCCACTACTAGCTCATAAATCACACCTGAAATTGTGTCATTTTTAAAACATCTATACTCGGTGCCCAATCATCTAGGCGTGCTGTGTGTCTCTATACGTCCATTTTATTACATCAGGTCATTAGTTCTCTAACTGATATATGCAACTGACTAATGTAAAATGCAGTAACAACTTGATTTCTAGTGTAGATGTGTAATTGTTTGCTAGCTAAGCTATATGCATGTGACTAATGTACAATGCACTAAAGATTTGAAATTAAGTGTAGATGTTTAGTCGTCTGCTAGCTAAGTCTAATAGTATTCCTAGAGCAATCAACAACTCTTGCTGTCTTGTGTTTATGGAAGTAGCACACGCCAGTTTATAAACTGTTGGCTTCCTGTTGGGTTTAGATGATTAATGGTTTGTTAAACAAGAACAAAATGTGTTGCTAATTGTAGCCAACACTCCTTGCTGTATTTTTCTGGATTTAGATGTTTAATGGTCTGTTAACTAAGAACAGAAAGTGTTTCATACTGTAGCCAACATATCTTGCTGTGTTTTATTTAAAGATGTACACTGTAGATTGTCATTGTACAATAGCCTTATACGTTTCAGCGGCTGCAGCGATACTTTCAACAATTTTACATGATTACATGCATTTACTGGTGCTTTATTTTTTTAGAGGTGAAATTACTTCACTAGCGATGTCCATCAGTGACTTCTACTTCAAATCTGCCAGTAGTGAAAGTGAAACATTAGAAGTGTTCTACAATTGTTTGAAAGTATTGGATATTGCGTTGTCTAACTAAACTGAACTGATTTTACTGTTTTGCTTTTCTAACATTAACAATACAAGTATTGTTTTATCACTGTCTTTGTTCTCAATCCTATCTCTAACTTTCTGCTCCTCTGCCATTTGTTGTAGAGTTAACTAGAGCCTTAAACCTGTTGCATACACTGTCAACCAACCTCTGTGGCTTTCTACTGCTGTTTTCTCGGCACCAGACTCTATTGCCGCTCATAAGCAATCACCAACCAAGCTAATTGTATGTTTTTTTATTTGTTAAACGTTTCCTTAGAGAGCACACCAACTTGGTCAGCAGCTGGGTTTGTGCCCTCCCTCCCAATTTGCCTTATTATAATTAGGTCTGCCTGTCGGGCTTTATACTCTTTTTTTCTCTACCCCTCCCCAGGAGTAGTGCTATAATTTTATACCTGATATTTTAAGAGTCATAAGAATGATCTGCAATTTTGCCCCTATAGAACTTTCAGTCTTCCACTAACCACACAAACTTCCTAACCCAGGACGTATTGTATTTACAAGTATATTGCTTATATAGGGAAAAGTTCCAAAGGACTGATTGTTTTATTTTTCATTAGCTTACCTTTCTGTGTCCTGGCTCATCCCGCTCTGCTCTGGCTCAATCCGCTCCCCTACTCTACTCCCATTCCCACCAACCCTCTCTTTCCTTACCTTTATACTCTTCTAACCACTTCCCCTTCCCATCACCCTCTCTTCTTCCTTCACCTCCACTACCTCACTTCCTTCCAACTTTTACTTCCCACTTCCTGTCTACACATCATTATGCCTAACATGTCTCCTCTTTGTCATCAAACATTACTCCTGTTCCCTATTATTTTACTCATTTTAACTCTCTCACAAATCAGATCCATGATCCCTCAATCTCTCCCTCCCAAAACAAACTCCTTAACTTACTCTATTTTCCATCTGCTCAATACTTTTTCAGATATAAGCCCCAGCCTATACCATAGTAATCTTATCTGTGCTAAAACTCATTTCCTCCACACAAACTCTCCCCTACACTATTCTCCAGGCTCCTATTACTACTTCATGAAATACATATTCTCTAAAGTTTCTTACATCAGTCTTTGCCTTTCTCATACACTCTCCACCCTTATTCGTTCCAGTCACATCCACCCCAACCCTGGGCCCCCTACCACTTACTACCCTACTAGCTCCAGCTTCTCCAAAAACATGAAATCACTTCCCTTATCTACTCTAAATTTCCAAAGTATCTGTAATAAAACCTCTGAGCTGCATGCCAGGCTCTCTTAAAATAAAACTGACATCCTAGCTGCCACAGAAACCTGGTTAAAACCATCTATTCAGGACTCTGAGCTTCTCCCTCCAAACTTCGGAATAATTAGGTCAGATAGGCTATATAAAAAGGAGGTGGTGTAGCCATCATTTATCCCAATACCCTCAACCTATCTCAGTTCAAAGATCACATCCCTCAGTTCCATAATGCTGAGGTCCTGATCTCCTTTCTAGATATCAACTGCTCCAAAAAACTCCATATAATTGTCCTATACATCCCTCTTGAAAATAACATCCCTAATATTGAAGATAATATTTCTTGGATCTCTTACACTATAAAAAAAAACAAAACAATAATCCTTGGTGACATGCATATTGATTGGGCCTCTGTCTCCTCCAAACAGTCATCCACCAGCATAAACCTGTTTCACTTCACCATACTTATTACAACCACTTTTGTGGATCCATCTTAGACTGGATTCTAGTTTCTGATCCCTCCAAGTTCATAACTTCTGGCACCATGTCCAACTCCCTTAATGACCACCTTCCTGCTTTTACAATTCGAGCTTGTACATCCATACCTAAAAACTATAACATCAAAGTAGTTTGAAATATTTCTACATGTAACCCCACTAAATTTAATAACATCCTGTCAAATATTAATTGGCATATTCTCAAGTCTCATTCTTTAGATGATGCTGTGCTTTACTTTAATAACTGTTTTCTAACAATATTAGATAGCATAGCCCCCACTAGAACTAAAAGAACCAACACTAACCTTGCCCCCTGGTTAACAAAAGTTACTAAAGAAATCAATAGGAACAAAGCATGGAAACTCTGGAGCATATCTAACAACTGTTCTGACCTTATTCATTATAGACAGCTCGGTAACCAAGTTAAAAAGCTTAACTCTAAAAATAAACAGCATTTCTTCTGGAATCAACAAATAAATAAACAAATAACCCCCAGATTTTCTGGTCTTCTATCAATAAACTCTACGATTTGAACATCAATATCTTCTCCAAATTCACAAACCCAAGCTATCTGTAGGCCAGTTATTGTACTCCTGGAGGACTGCCAAGACATAGAATAACCTACCTCCTTCTATCCGCCTTCAGCAATGCCCTTCCAACTTTAAAAGTGCACTATACAATCATCTTCTCTCCAAGTGGTTATGTAACTGTTGTATTGCTCATACTGACAGGACTTAACCCTGCAATTGATAAATTCAGCCTCCTCTTTTGCATTTATAAAGTAACATTCTCTATGCCCTTCTCAAAATGCCATATTCATGTGATTCTGCAAGGCTGCTCAATTTTTTTTTTTCGATAATCATTTTTATTGTTTTTCAAAATCATAATACAAACCACACACTATTTACATTATATACAAAATTGCTTCCAATGGTTAACTTCACAACATGTATCAACACCATGTCTTAACAATAGATCTAGCACTAATCAGGGAAAAAGAAAGAAAAAAAACACAAAAGAGAAAATTCGTAACAAACCAAAGCCAACAATCTGTAATATTTCTACGTCCTCTATCTAATCTAAGATTGATTTTGTTCTCCTACTATATATCCTGAGAGAAAGTGGATAGCAACCTCTAGGCCAACACAATGTTGAAAATTTGCTCCCATATTTTTATACTGTTTATACTTTTCTTGTTGTTACTAATTAATAACTTATGCTAAAATATGCCTTATCGCTAACAATCTGAAATTATCCCACAATGTCTGGGCTGGGTTCAACCAATTTGTGGCTATGTATAATTTCATTAGTAAACAGATATTCATAATTACGATCCTCCTTGATTTATCTAAATTCTCCGGGGGAATGTGGAGAATCATAAATTCCCAGGAGAGTGTTGAGTTTTGGTAACCCATTTTTTGTAACTGCAATTTTAATGAGTTCCACAATTTATAGATGCACTTGCAACTCCAGAACATGTGTAGCAGATCCGCTGTCTGATCTAAACACTGTGGACATTTGGGTGAGTTCTTCGAATCAAATTTATGAAGAGTGAGACGAGTATAATAAGCGTTATTAAATATCATCAGCTGAGTAAAGACCAGTTTTTGAAGGGATACTGACTTCAATGTTAAGCTAAACGCCTCCAATATCTTACTGTCATCTATCGATACCAATTTCTATTTCCAATATTTCGATAAAAGAATATAATTATTATATTTCCTCTCTTTTATCACTTTATAAGCTGAGGTTATGTATTTTCTGTCTTGTAACAGGGCTTCCCACAGATTACGAGAAATAACTAGGTCCTCTTCTTTAATTTCAGAGTTACTAAAATAATTTATAGCCAGATCTTTTAGCTGCCTCATTATAATTAAGTAAGAAATGGGAAGATTCATCTCTTTTAAGATATCATGTACTGCTACTCCTAGGAAGGGGTATAAATCAAGCACAGTTAAATCCTTAATAAGGGGGAATTTCTTTAAATCTATCAGTTGAGTACCAATAGTCATGTTTGGATTCCCATGAAACGGTTGAAAAACCATCATATAGTTTAGTAAGTTTAGAGAGGCAAACAGAGTTTGAATTCCCGTTACATACTTCTTAATGTGCTCCATTAGATCATATTTGCTCAGTGTTCGATTATTTAAAAATGGTACCGCTTTAACGTTAATTCCCACTCCGCTTATGTGTTTACAAGTTAGAAGCACCCATTTGGGTATCCATTTTCTAATATTACTGTCCAAGTAAGCCACCCTTAAAATCCTATTAGCCTGAATCACTAAATAGTACATTTCAAAATCCGGTAGATCCAACCCCCCCTATTTTTTGGAGCCATCAATTTCTCATATGATATTCTCGTCTTCCTGGGTTCCCAAAGAAATCTCCCCAATCCTATCTGAAACTGTTTAAAAAATGTTTTCGTGATATTGAGTTGTGCAGCTCTAAAAATATATAGCATTCTGGGAAGAACATTCATTTTTATAATCGCTGCTCTTGCCATCATTGGTAACTTCAATTTGCTCCATCTTTTTAGATCCAATGTTATTTGATCTCCAGTTGATTTAATATTGTTCATAAAGAAATCTCTGTTTTCCGTTGAGAATGTAACCCCCAGATATTTTATCTTTTCTTCTGTCATTACTTGTCCTATCAATGATAGCATTGAAAAAGGTGTGGGTGTCTTTAAAGGGAATATTTTGGTTTTTTTGAAATTTAGCTTATAATTAGAAATTCTCTCAAAGTTTTGTATTGCTGCTAGTATTTTTTCAGTATCAGAAACAGGTGTGGTACAGTATATATTTAAATCATCTGCAAAGGCAGCCATCCTAATCTTTGTCCCAAAAAGTACTGGAGAGTTATAAAAGACATTTTGCTTAATGTGTAGAAATAAGGGCTCCAGATACAGATTAAATAAAATGGGAGATAATGGGCATCCCTGGCGAGTACCATTTTTGATTTGTATCCTTTTAGAGCATTCGTGATTTATAGATAAATTTGTATATGCATTATTGTATAATTTCCTTAACGTTGAAATAAACTCCTGAGATATATTAAAACATGGTAATATATCAAATAAATAAACCAGATTAACTCTATTGAATGCTTTCTGAGCATCGACTATTAGGGCATATATGTTCATATTTTTATATTTCGCATAAGAAATTAGTGTATGAAGTGTTAATGTATTGTCCGTGGTCTGTCTCCCATCTATAAACCCCGCCTGTTCTTCCGATATTATTAAATTTATTACTTTTTTCAGTCTACTAGCCAGAATGGATGTCATGATTTTCATGTCAATATTCAGAAGTGAAATGGGCCTGTAGTTATCTGGATTTTTGGAATCACTATTCTCCTTCAATATCAAGATTGTCCTTGAGGCATTGAAATGAGGATCCTTACTCCCATTCAGAATAATATAATTAAAAGTCTGTGAAAGTACACTACTCAGAATCTCACTAAAGGTTTTGTAAAATTCGAGGTCAGACCATCAGGCCCTGGGGCTTTATGGGGCTTCAGCTTCTTAATTGACTCTAAAACCTCCTCAACTGTAATCGGTTTAGTTAACCTTCTATGATAGTCCTTGTCAATACTAGGGAAAATGATTTTCTGAAGGAAATCTTTTCTATCTTTATCTTGCAAATGTGTTTGCTGCTCACCATAAATCTGATTAAAGATTAGTTCAAAAGTCTTCATGATATCTGCCTTGTCAGTATATATAGTATTGTTATGATTTATTTCAGTAATTAATCGTGCTGATTTCGTCTGATTAATAATACGGGCTAAAGCTTTCGAGGGAGTTTGAATATGATTTGCATATTTTACTAAACTTCTTTGTTCATACAGTGTCAATTTCCTATTATGTAGTAGAAACAGCTCTTTCTGACATCTTAATAGCTCAGTTTCTGTCTGTTTATTATAGTTCTTCATCAACTCTTGGTCCAATAGTTGTATTTTGGTTTCCAGATCCATTTGTTCCTTATTTTGTAATTTTTTATAATATGTAGCTTTTTGAATAAATAATCCTCTTACCAACGTTTTAGTTGTAGCCCATTCTATATCTATTGGGTGACTATTTCGGGGAATATTGTATAAAAACTGTTTAAGTGTCTCCTTAACTTCTTTTAATATATCCTCTTTGGTCAATAAGTATGGGTTTAAGGTCCAATTATAACCATGATGTCTTTTAGTATTCATATTATTGGTATTTAGAGTTAAGGTTATCTTAGAATGGTCTGAGAGTTGCCTAGCCTGATTAGAAACCCTGGGGTCGACTGAAATCAATACTTCTGAAATTAAAAAAAAGTCAATTCTCGACCACATTTTATGGCAGCTAGAGTAAAAAGTAAAGTTCTCTGCCTTTGCTTGTAAGTGTGTGTGTTTAAAAGGGTCATACAGTTTGAAATCAGTTTTCAGTTCTTTCAACGCTACCATTGCCTGCTTATTAAAACCTGTAGAAGCCCCTAACTTATGAAATTTAGGATCTTGGTATGAGTTCCAGTCACCCCCCATCACTATATAGCAATTATTATATGACTGTAAAATGGGATAAATTGAAGTCACAAAATGATGTTGGTTCACATTAGGGGCATATACACACATAAGCACTATAGGTTTATCATAACAGTTGGATTTAAGCACCACCAAACACCATCTGCCTTCTTGATCTGTTTTAATATCCAAAATTTCTCCTTGAAAGTGATTCTTAATTATGATTGCAACCCCTGCACTGTTCGATGTCCCTTCCACCGCTACAATCTTCCTAATCCATTTCTTATCCTTCATTGTCTCCCACTGGTCATTAGTCAAATGCGTTTCTTGTAATGAGATAAAACCTGCTATTGATTTAAAAAATAGATGCAAAAACAGCTTCCTTTTTTTCATGTTCTGGAGTCCTTTGACATTCCAAGATTCTATTATCCACATTCAAAGCTACTTAAACATGTACATCGATATCTAGTTTTTTTTTTTGACCATCTTAGATGAACAAGTGTTGGCATATCGTAAATTATTTGGAAGCAAAGCTGCCATCCCATCCCTACCCAGTGCCTATCCACTCTTCCTCCGGACCAGGATGAACATAGGCTTTTCACATTACTTGGAACCCTCCGAGTAACTAATCTACCAAATCTACTAATTAACAATACTATGTCATGCAAAAAACCTACACCAACTACGTCTACGTCTACAAAGCCTAACCCAGACATTCCCTACTAAACACTGCTTACAAGAAACTACAGCTCTGTAAATATTTTCCCAGTATTCATATAAACTAATTGTGTTTGAAATTCCAAATAGTTCACTTCTATCAGCCTTTATGTTCAACATTAGCATACTAGCATTATACTTCCTTGTTCTATACCATTTAGACTATTAGTTAACATAATAAGCACACAGTTGTTATACATTTTTGTTTAACTGATCTGACTATTATAGTCTGCTGTATTCCTCCAGAGCAATCTTACAAAGTTATATGCTGACATTTAAAAGTCAATGCAGTTAAAAATAAAACTATAGTTGTACATTCACTTGATATAACAATCAGTAAAAAAGAGAAAAATAAAGAGTTTAAAAAATCAGAAAGAGAGCACACACAAAAAAGAAAAGAAGAGAGAAAGATGCAGTAATTTACACATCTAGAAACATATTATTTTGTGTTCTTTATTGTTGTCATCACACTTTTTACCCCTATTAATCTAAGCGTGCTTACATCAATATCTAGTTGCAGATTATAAACTCTCTCTAAAAGGAAGGAATATAAGAGATAAAGAATAATTAAATAGAAAGAAAAAGGACAAGAATAGAGAGAAAGAAAGAAAGAAAGAAAAAGAAGCAGAAAAAAACTACAGTACCTTAATCTGCCACTATACCTTACAATATCCTTGTTTAGCAATCAAGACACTCAGTCAGCATTTACCTGACCCACTCTGGCTTCATTGAACATCCTGCAGCCTTTTTACACTTAATTAAGTCCAGAAACAACTTTGTTTCGTTTCTCCAGCAGCTCTTCTTACTTCCCAGCAATTGGATCAGTTAGGGCAGTCCTACTTCTTTGCTTCGCGCTCGCGACGGGGGAACTAATTCGCGAACGGACCTCCTGGCTGTACCACGCTGAAATCGGACCCCTGCTTCCTCTAACAGACTTCCTGATGCCTCGAGGGTTAGAAGCGCTCACTACAGTCATAAAACTTCGTGGAATCTTCGTGTTTCGGCTGAGAAAACGAGATGAAGAGATAAAAAAGAGATTTTCTAGGCCTGCTGCAAAAAACAGAACAGACAAAGGATTTCAAAGCCTCGGATCGTCGTAAATAAAGAAACCCATTCACGCTGATGTTAAAGAAATCCTAGATGGACAGTTCACATTTCTGATGATGGTAGAGCCTTGAACAACTTCAAAAAGGTGGGTCTTGCTTCTTTTTTCGTATTTACAGAGTACTTAATGCCATCAACAGTAAAAATTAAACTATTGGGATATTTCATTTGGAATCTAATATTTTTATCAATCAGAAACTTACAGTATGGAGCCAGCATTTGTCTAGACTGCCTTATTTGTGTTGGTAAGTCCTGTGCTATGGAAACTTTATAGTTTTGCCATGTTATAGATCCACCAGATTTTTTAATGGTTAGAAGTATTTTGCTCACATCTTGGTAGTTTAATATTTTGACATACACAGATCTGGGTGTATTTGAAGCTTGAGAGTCCCTGTATGCTCTATGCGCCCTTTCTATGACAATTTGCTTAACAGCCTCGGAGTCCTTTAGCAGTATTTCAAATATTTTTTAATGGAAGTGGTCAGATCATTATATTGAATTGATTCTGGGATCCCTCTGATAATTATGTTGTTACGTCTCGATCTTGCTTCCAAGTCCAGAATTTTGTTTTGCATCGTTTGAATGTCTGCCTCATGGGACTCAATTCTTTTAGTGAGCATTACTATGTTGTCTTCATTTGCTGCTATTCTGGTTTCCGCTTTCTCCATTCCTGCAAGAATCTGGTTGCATGTGTCACTAAATGTTTGTGTTTGGGATGTTAGATCATTTAAGGCTTCCTGTATTGGTAGTAATGCAGTTTTAATTTCTTCCATTGTAACCTGTTGATCAGGTTTCGTTGTTACCCCTGTTTTTGCAGTCTCTTGCTGTTTGATTGTTTTCTGTCTCTTAATTATAGATTCTTTCTCCGGTGACTGTAATGCTGACAGCTTAGTTTTGGTAGTTGTAGTTTCCATATTTTTATCTTCTTTTGACATTTTGCAATGCTGCAGATAAAGTTATTTCCCAAGGAAAAGTTTCAGAAGTGAGGTAGTTCAGTCCTTTGTTTGGTGCTCTGTTCAGAGTCAACCTAACAATCAGTTTCAATCCTGTTATCACCAAGTATTTTCTTTCAATTTTTCTTCCTCGGAAACAAAACTGACTTCTAGTAGTTTAATAATTGCTGCCAATTAGTAGATTAGCTCCAAGTATAAATCCACAGGGTTGATTTTTTCCTCTGGTATTTGGAGAGCTGAAGTACTGCAGTGCTTATAGAATGGCGGCCATCTTTGAATCAAGGCTGCTCAATTTAATGCCAAAGCCACATACTTTTCTTGGCACTCATTACACTCTGTCCTGAATTTTTTTGTGTTTTATCTATGTCTTACATCCTATTATTATTGTCTCTATATAGTAGTACTCTGCTTAAACTTTTTGTATTATTTCTGTTTTGATCAGGTCTATGTCATGTTATATAATCCCTATGAAAATTTTTGAATTTTGTTCATAGGTAGGTACTAGGCTATTGGCCCAAAGGCCTAAGTAAGCCCAGCCAACATGGTTCCCTGGCTTATGCCACCCAAGAAAGTTAATTTCCTGTGCCCCTGTCGAGGAGAGCCACAGAAGTGATCTCCAGGGTGTATTTCCTATTTCCCATCCACTCATCAATATTTTTCTTGAAGAGAGCTAATGAGGAACTTTGCTTGACATAGCTGGGTAGCTTGTTCCAGAATATAGGAAGTCTATGGGACAGGAATCTATCCTGCCAACATGTCCTGTTTATTGTGGTGACAAGGTTTAGGTCCCTAGAGCGTGTAGCTCGGAGGGATTGGGATTTCTTTAGGTGTAGCATGTCCAACAGCTCTGGGTTTAACATAGCTTTATATGTTAGGCAGAGATCTCCTTGGAGTAGGCGATATGCTACAGAGTAAAGCTGGAGTTTTTTGAGACGGTCAGTGTAGGACATCTGTTTGAGGCCAGTAATCCTCTTTGTGAGGTACTTCTGTGGCCTTTCCAGCTGCTGCAGATGTCTTGTGAGGTACATTCCAAAAGGGGTGTTGTACTCTATAATGGGTCTAATGAGTGCCGAGTAGAGTGGAACAATGACCTCTTTTGTACTGGATGAGAACCCTGTTGTGATGAGGTGTGCCACACAGAAGGATTTCTTGACTACTGTGGTGATGTGATTATCAAAGGAGAGACTACTGTCCACCTGGGTCCCAAGGTCTCTTATCACACATTTGGTGTTAAGTAGACTGCCGTTTATGTGGTAGTTCATGGGTACAGAGTTTTTACCAAAGGGGTGACAATGCACTTTTTGGCACTGAGCTTGAGGCCATGCCTCTGACACCAGGCATCTGTCTCAGTGAGGCCCTTCTGTAGGATGTCCATATCATTTGGGGACTCGACTATGGCTCCTAGTTTGCAGTCATCTGCAAACTTCATTAGCCAGAGGCCTTCTGTGTTAGCCAGCACTTCAGAGAAGTAGATACCAAACAGGAGAGGTCCCAGGACTGAACCCTGTGGTACTCCACTTGTCACTGGTTTGAAGTCAGATTTGGAGTCTGCAACTTTTACAGTGTGAGTTCTGTCAGTGAGCCAGTTGGCAACCCATCTTGTGACTTAGGGATTTATACCTAGTTTAGTGAGTTTAGCTATAATTCCAGAATGGGGGATGGTGTCAAAAGCCTTGGTGAGGTCATGATAGGCTGTGTGAACCACCTTACCCTCGTCTACTGCTTTGGTGACTGCCTCAAAGAAGTCGATCAGGTTCAGAAGGCATGATCTGCCTTTCACAAACCCGAACTGATATGGGCCCTTTAGGGGGTGAGAGGGGGGTAAAGTTAGCACTGAACCTATCTGCCAGGATGTTGGCAATATCAGTTGGTTCTGTAATTTTCATGCCGTTGTGCTGTAACTCAGAGCAGATCTGGGTGTTGCCACTGTTATTCTTGACATAGCTATATAATGCTTTGTGGTTGCCCTTAGAATCAGTGCTGATTTTGTTTTCATAGCTAGCTTTGGAGGATCTTATAAGGGATCTCAGCTTCTTACTGAGGCTGACTAGGGAGCTCCATCACTCGTGGGATTTTACTCTCTTTTGCAAACGTTTCTTCCTTCTGCTGTAGAGTTTGTTTATGGCAGGGGACCACTAGATTGGCTTCTTTTTTTTAGAGGATAGTGTCTTGGTTCTGTTTGGAATAGCACGATCCATGCACTCGTGTAAGTTCATAGGTTCATAGGTTGGTACTAGGCTATCAGCCCTAGGGCCTATACAAGCCTAGCCATAACAATTCCCTGGCTATTTCTTCCCACATTATTTACTTTCCTGGACCCCTGTCTAGCAGGGTGACTGACATGATCCCTGGGGTGAATTTCCTTTCTCCCATCCAATCGTCAAGGTTCCTCTTGAAGAGGTCCAAAGAGGCACTCTGCTTGACATGTATGGGCAATCTATTCCAGAGTCTGGGGAGTCTCTGGGTCAGGAACCTATCCCTCCAGCATGTTTTGTTTATTGTGATGACAAGGTTTAGATCCCTGGAGCGTGTAGCTCTGAGGGATTGGGATTTCTTTAAGTGTAGCATGTCCAACAGCTCTGGGTTTGACATGGCCTTGTATGTTAAGCAGAGATCGCCTCTGAGTAGACGATATGTGACAGAGTATAGCTGGAGTTTTTAAGGCGGTCAGCGTGGGCATCTGCTTTAGGCCTGTGATTCTTTTACTGAGGTATTTCTGCCGACTTTCCAGTTGTTGCAGATGTCTTGAGAGGTACATACGAAATCGGGCGTTGTATGCTATAATGGGTCTAATGAGGGATGAGTACAGTGGGACAATGACCTCCTTTTTCTGGATGAAAAGCCCTTCGTGATGAGGTGTGCCACATAGAAGGATTTCCTGACTGTTGTGGCGATGTAGTTATCGAAGGTGAGACCACTGTCCACCTGTGTCCCTAAGTCTCTTATCACACCTTCTGTGTTTAGTGTACTGCCACCTATATGGTAATTCATGGATACATGTTTTTTCCCAAAGGGGATAACAATACATTTCTTGGCATTGAGCTTGAGCCCATGGCTCTGGCACCAAGCATCTGTTTCTGTAAGGCCCTTTTGTAGAGTATCCACATCATTTGGGGATTCAATAATGGCTCCCAGTTTGCAGTCATCTACAAACTTTGTTAGCCAGAGTCCCCTAGTGTTGACCTGTACATCAGTGAAGTAGATGCCAAACAAGAGCGGCCCCAGGACTGAACCCTGAGGTACTCCACTTGTCACTTGTCTGGAGCTGGATTTGGAGTCGGCTACTTTTACAGTGTGGGTTCTATCAGTAAGTCATTTAGCAACCCATTGGGTGACATAGGGATTAATGCCCAACTTAGTAAGCTTATCTATGATTCCAGAGTGGGGGATGGTGTCAAAGGCCTTGGCAAGGTCTAGATAGGCTGTGTGGACCACCTTACCCTTGTCCATGGCTCTGGAGACTGATTCAAAGAAGTCAATCAGGTTCAGGAGGCAAGATCGGCCCTTCACAAACCCAAACTGGATGGGGTCCAGTGTTTGAAGGTAGCCAATGTCTTTGTTTATAAGTTCCATGATAATACGCTCCATGGCCTTGCAGATAAGGCTTGTCAGACTGATGGGACAGTAGTTTCCGGGATCCAAGGTGGATTCCCCCCTTGTGGATAACTGTAGCTCTGCGCCACTCAGTGGGCACGAAACCTGAGGTGAGGCTATGATTAAACATGACACTTAGGTGAGGTGCCAGTTCATATTGTAGTTCATGTAGTACACAGCCCGGGATGTCATCTGGTCCCATGGATGCTGTATTCTTGGCTTTAGAGAGTGCGTTTTGTACCTGTGTGGCCGTTATTACTGGAATTTGGCAATCTTCCGGTATTGAGATGGGCCATTTAGGGGGTGAGAGGGGGTGAAGTTGGCACTGAATCGATCTGCCAGGATATTGGCAATATCCTTCAGATCAATATATTTAATGCCATTCTGTTTTAGCTCAGAGCAGATCTGAGCATTGCCATTTAGATTCTTGACATAGTTATAGAATGCTTTGTGGTTGTCTTTGGAATCTTTGGCAATTTTATTTTCGTAAATAGCTTTGGAGGATTTTATGAGGCATCTCAGTTTCTTACTGAGGCTAGTAAGGGAGTTTTTTGCATCCTGGGATTTTCCTCTTTTCTGCAAAAGTTTCTTCCTTTTGTTGTAACGTTTGTTTATGGCAGGGGACCACCAGATTGACTTCCTTTTTTTGGATGAGAGCATTTTGGTTCTATTTGGGATGGCATGATTCATGCATGAGTGGATGTGCTCGTACAGTGCCTTAGTGTAGGATTCAGCAGTTGAACTTTCAGTTCCCGTCTGCATGGGTGTCATGAAGTTTGTCACTTCTGACTTGAGTAGCATGAAGTTGGCTTTGGAGAAGTTTTTTATGGTGGTTTCTTTACTGGGGGATGGGGGTGGGATGTGGATGTTAAGGTTGATTAGCTTATGGTCAGACCTGACTAACGAAGGGGTGATCATAGGTATGGAGCATTGATTTCCCATGTTGGTTATGACCAGGTCTAAGATATTGGAGCCCCTGGTGGGACTATGGATTAGTTGATCCAGGGCGTTGGAATTTATGAATTCCAAGAACTGTTGCGCAAAGGTGTTGGGACATGAGTAGTTTTCCCAGTTAATGGCAGGGTAGTTAAAATCACCCAGTATTAGGGTGTTTGGTTCTATCTTAATATTTTCCAGTATGTTTAGAAAGGTGTAGTGAGAATCTTGGGGTATGGTGGGGGATCTGTAGCAAGCTACAATTTGGATTGCAGTCTTACCTAGTGCTTATAGAGTGCATTTGTGTAGGATTCAGCAGACGTAACTGTATTGCCCATCTGCATGGGTGTCATGAACTTCTCCACTTTTGTCTTAAGAAGCATGAAGTTGGCTTTGGAGACATTTTTTACCATGGTTTCCTTAATGGTGAGTGGGGGTGGGATGTGGATATCTAGGGTGATTAGCTTATGGTAGGATCTGACCAACGAGGAGTTGACTTCAGGTGTGGAACACCAGTCACTCATATTGGTAATGACTAGGTCTAGGATATTGTTGTCCCTGGTGGGGGTGTGGATAAGTTGATCCAGGGCAGTGGAATTTATAAATTCCAGAAAGCGTTGAGCGAAGGAGTTGGTACACGAGTAGTTTTCCCAGTTAATGGTGGGGTAGTTGAAATCGCCCATTATTAGGGTGTTTGTTTGAACCCTAATATTTTCCAGTATATCAAAAAAAAAGGAGTGGGAATCCTGGGGCATGGTGGGGGATCTGTAGCAAGCTACAATTTGGATTGCAGTTTTGCCCAGAATTAGTTGCAATTGGATAACCTTGGATGCATTATGATGTGCAACTAGCCTGGAGGTGTGGATATCCTTAAAGAATATGGACACACCTCCGCCTCTGGTGTTCTGGTCCAGGTTAGATGGCCGAAACGTGTGGCATGAGTTATAGCCTGGTAATGCAGGGGTGCTCTCTAGAGCCTTGAACCAGGTCTCAGTCACTGCACAGATATCGATGTTCTCCATTTTAAGGAGTGCCTCGAGTGAGTGCATTTTGAGATTTAGACTTCTAGCATTGAGTAGCATTACTCTCAGTTTTTGCTTGCCTGTTCCTGTTACGGTGGTGAATTTGTCATTTGAACCTTGCCTAAAAAGGCATTATAGGGGTGGCAAGACCGTTAGCCAGTATCCGGAATCCCAGGGGCGACATGTGCAGGCCATCTCTGGCAAAGCATCGTGGTCTGTCGACCATGTTGTCCCAGGCAGACAGATACTGGATCTCCTTTAAATGACACCAGAAGCTTAGCCAATTGTTGAAGTCAATCATTTTGTCCTTGTACTGCGGTATCATTCTGGGCGATGGCAGGATGCTACTCAGGGCTAGGGTCATACCTGCCTGGGCTACAAGATCAGGGAGCTATTCCATGTCTCTTTTCATGTAGTCCAGGGAGCTATGTCTCAGGTCGTTCACACCAACATGGACAAAGACACAGTCATATTTGTACTTGTTGTGGAGTGACCTGAGTGTGTGGGTTATGTGGCGGATCCTGGCACCCGACAGGCAGCTGACATTAACCTTCTCCTTGTTTAGCCTGGTGAGTGGGACATCAGTGTGCCTGACTATAGAGTCACCTATGACTAGTGTGTTGGGTACATTGTTTTGCCTTATGGGCTATGGTTTATTGACACACTAAGTCTGTGGGCTATGTGTCATTTGGGTTGTGTTGGGGGGTGGGGGTTGCTTGTGTTTCTGCTTTGGAGGTCCCTGTTGCTTGAGCAGATTATTATTGAGAGCCTCTGCAAATGTTTTTGTGTTTCTATGTGTGGATTTTGGTGGTGTAGGTTTAGTGGGACTATGTGATGAGTGTGGTGTGGTGCAAGTGTTTACCTTCTTCTCTTGACTGTCAAGTTCAGTCTTGGTTGAAGAGAGCTTTACCCCCAGTTTGGCTAGATGAGTGCATTTCTCACAGGTTGTTGTGTTGGGTGGTAGGATGAGAGGGTTGTCTGTGTACATGAGGCAATTGCTACATTGCCTCAAGATGCCCAGATTCATCAGATAGACAGGAGAGAAAACTGGGAGCTGACCCTTGGACATGCCTGAATAAAAAACTACTTTCCTCTAGACAAGTGAGGAAAGTGAGTATAACAGCTGTTTTTCTCTAAGCAAGTGAGGAAAGTAAGTACAAAAACTGTTTTCCTCTAGGTAAAGAGGAAGGTTGAGTGCTGTAGTAATTTATAGCTTATTTAGTGCTAACAACAAGTTCTGAACAAGTGCTGAGCATGAATAAGCAAATTCAAGTGCTAAAACTAAGAATCTGTGCCTGGATCTTGTGGTAGATAGGCTACCTAGTGCTTACCATTCCCACTGATAAGCTAGAATGCTTCCTTCCAACACAGAAATGCTTGGGGGGCTCAGAAGCTTTCAAACAGTCCTGGATACAGCAAATGTGTATCGGAACTAGACTAGTTACACGAAAGGTGGGAAACATGCGCAAACACGGGCTTTTAAACCAGAAAGTTGAAAGAGATGGAAAAAACTGCCCAAACAGTCAATAAACTACAATTTCTGGGCCAGAAACCACTTTTGAGGTAGATAGGCTACCTAGTGCTTACCACTCCCACTGATAAGCTAGAAGGCTTCCCTCCAACACAGAAAGGCTTTGGGGGCTCAGAAGCTTACAAACAGTCCTGGTTACAGCAAATCTCTATCTGGACTAGACTAGTTACAGGAAAGGCAGGAAACAAGCTTAGAAAAATTTTTTTTTTGGAAAGTGGAAAGGAAGAAAAGAGAAACAGAAGATAATTCAAAATTAAGGACATAAGTGGCTTGCCCTTCTCAAATGTTCTCTCTGTATAAGGTAGAATGAGCTAGTGACACTAGACTGGAATAGAGTTGGGATAGAGCTGAACAGATGGAATTGGTAGGAGTGTCTGAAATCAAAATATGATCTCACTGTACTCAGTTGAGTGAGAAAATGAGATAGACCCAGGAGGAGTGTTAAACACAAATTTACAGGAAGGGCAGACAATTCCAAAGCTACCAAGATTAATACCAAAACAAGAACAGGGAGGGCGGGCGGAAAACTAACTGCAGAGACAGAGAGAGACCACAGTATTCAATGAAACAATTACATAGAAAAATAAATAACTACAGGGAGACACAGATCACAATATTCAAGGAAACAATTAAATAGACAGAAAAATAAAATGAAGTACAATCTTTAACACTGCAAGTTTGTACTTAACTCAGCTGGTAATGCAGTTGACTGTAGGTATGTAGCAGAAGCCAAACAACTCTGATATTGAGCAGTAATAAATTCAAAGATATGTGACTAACACTTATAAATACAGAGAAACCCTCAAGGCTAAGAGTTTAACACTGAATATCAATGAAGTGAAGCACAATAGCCCCCACTTAATGCAGAGACAGAGAGAGACCACAGTATTCTATGAAACAATTAAATAGAAAAATAAATAACTACAGAGAGACACAGACCACAATATTCAATGAAACAAATAGGCAGAAAAATAAAATGCAGTATAATCTTTAACACTGCAAGTTTGTACATAACTCAGCTAGTAATGCAGTTGATTGTAGATATGTAGTAGAAGTCAAACAACTCAGATATGGAGCAGAAATAATGTGCATGTTTTTTGTTCTTTCTTGCAATTTTATGTAATTCCACATGTAATTATTTTCTTCCATTGGAGCTTTTCTCTATGGGCCTCCACTGAAAATGGGCTATCCTGGCCCAGTGGGATTTCCCAGCAAACAAATGCCAATAAATAAATAAATAAATAATGGCAAATGTAATGCCAAAACTGATAGATATGGATCATTGTGGTTTTGGGGAGGGAAAGCAACATTTGACAACATTAACAGAATATTAATGATCCAGAGGGAGGCAGAATGTAAGAAAATACCATTGTTGTTGATGGGTCTTGATGCAGAGAAAGCATCTGACAGAGTAAGCTGGGACTTTATGAGCAGGGCAATGGAAGCATTTGCATTTCCTGAAAAAAATATAAGGTTGATTAGGAGGATATATGAGAGATTGGAGGTGAAAATTAAAATAGGTGGGGTCCTCTCTGATAATTTCTGCTTGAGCAGAGGAATCAGGCAGGGGTGTCCTCTTTCCCTTTTGTTATTTGCATTATATTTAGAACCACTGGCAAAGAAAATAAGGGACTCAGAAATTCAAGAATATAATTGGTATGGTAGTCAAGAAAAGCTGGCTGTATTTGCAGAGGATATAATTTTATACCTGACAAAACTAGAAACAGACATTACAGTGTTGTGGAATATTTTGAGACAGTTTCAAATTGTTTCGGGATACAAAATTAATGAAGCTAAACAAAGGCAATAGCGGTAATGCATATGAATTGGTTGAGCAATATCCATACTTATGGGGAGATGATAAAATGAAGTATTTAGGAGTATGGATTACAATTATTCTGGTGTGGCAGCTAAGGATATGTGGCAAGAGACTACAGAAAAGATAATACAAAAACTGAGAAAATGGAAGCTTTATTATATGGGTATGAATAGTAAGACACAAGCAGTTAAAATGCTTTTAGTCCCATTAGTCTTATACACAGTTCAGCCATATTTTTATCAACTAGAGGAGAAGTTCTGGATAGCAAATAATAAAGAGCTGAAGGACTTTATCTGGAAGGGGAAGACGGTAAGAGTCAAGTGGGATAATCTGATTCTTCCAGTAGAACAGGGCAGATTGGGCTTACCCAATTTGAAAGGGTATTTCAGAGTCAAACAGTTAAGGATCTTCTACATAGCACAAGCAGAAAACTATAATTTAAAGTGGAAAGGGATGATGATGAAATGGGGGAAGCTCAAGAAACAAGGAGAGACGGGGATTTTGGATGCAGACATTTAAGGAGAATAACAACAATCATACAGAATATTATATCTATAAAGTATCAGAAAGTATCCTAAGAACTAAGCCAACATGGGAGTGGAGAAAGGAGATTCTGCCAATAGGAATGACTGTAATTAGGGATATAGACAATAGGGGGCCGGAATTTATTGGAGAAAACTGGAAAAGGAACCAATGTATTAGTAGCAAATAGCTAGAGAGGAAAAGATGATAGAATGGGAAGATGCCAAGAATTTATTTGGACTGCAGATTAGAGATTGTCTTCCCTATCAAGGACTGATATCAGAGCATAGGTAAAGAGACAAAAATAGCGAGTTCAAAAACAAATGAACAGCACTGGTACAGTTTTTAGTAGAATCTAGAGCAGAAGCTGCCATTAAAAAAGGAATAGTTACTAGAGCATAGAAAACATTGCATGATAACTATACAAATGAATCAGAGGAGCTTAGAAAGAAATGGGAAGACAGACTGGATAAACAATTGACAAAGAAACAATGAGAGGATATATGTATGTCTCCCAAATATGCAACAAAATCTAGAAGATTTAGGACTTTTGCTTGGAAATGTTTACTTACATATTTTATATCCCAAGTAGACGCCAGAGAATTTTTCCTCAGGGAGACAGCAAATGTTGGAGGTGTGACGGGGAAGAAAGAGGTAATTGGGAACATATTTTCTGGCACTGTGGTGAGTTGGTAGACTTTCAGAATTCCCTGCAGAATGCACTGTCAGAAATGCTGGGTGGGCAAATTGCTGTGATGAGAGAGATGATTTTTCTGAGCTATGATACAGAATTGTAATTGCCTAGAAATGGTAAGGTCTGGCTGTGTCTAATTATGGTGGCTGCCAAAAAAGCAATTACTAGAAAATGGAAATCAAAATTTAAACCAACTACACTAGAAGTAATGAATATAGTAACAGAGATAAAACAACTGGAAATGAGATCTTTAGAAAAGGGTAGGAGCAAGCTACATAGAAAACAATAGGAATTGTGGCAACAATACATACAGGGGAGGAATAAGGTTTAAAAGAAGGCAGGACTTAAATGACCTCTTTGTAATGTTTGACTGAAAATGATTGGGTAGATTATAAGTGATGTATAATGTTTGCAACTGGGAGTGTGTCAGTACGATTTGTGATGTAAAATGCTTGCAACTAGGATTGTGTTGGTGTATTTTGTTTTCATTTATATAGATTTATGATTGCATGTGTCATAATAAGAAGTTATGTACTCACCATAACGTTCCATCTGAGTAGGTAGACTTCATTTGTCTGAAACCTTTGGGAATCAGATCCGACCTCGGATCCGAGCCGGCAATCTTTCATAGCTTAGATCCGAGCTCCTAGCTCCTCCCCTTCACCCATAATCCCCTGCCATCCCTGACCGACTTCAGCTCAAGTTTGTCCATAACCAATAAGGCTGAAAAAGGAAACTAACTACCTTCCTTAAAGGGCAGAGTAAAAACTTCTGGCCAAATAACATCCGAAGGTCAGGGGGAAGGAGGGTGGGACGGTTGCAGACAAATGAAGTCTACCTACTCAGATGGAACGTTATGGTGAGTACATAACTTCTTAATCTGAAGTAGTTAACTTCATTTGTCAGCAACCTTTGGGACAGAGTCCCCAGCTACCTGAACCTTGGGCGGCCTTCATGGAAGGATGTTCCAGAGCACTGCAGAGCCAAAGGATGCTCTCCCTCTAGTGATAATATCCAATTTATAATGGTTGATGAAGGTATGAGGTGAAGCCCAAGTGGCTGCTGAGCAAATATCATCCAGGGGTACTTTAGACCAAAAGGCAGCAGAAGTAGACATGGACCGAGTAGAGTGGGCACGGACTCCCTGAGGTGCGGGCCTGCCAGAACTTTCATAAGCCAAAAGGATGCATTGTGAAATCCACCTCGACAAGGTGACCTTCGACACAGATTTACCTAAATTAAATTTGGCAAAGGAGACGAACAACTGGTCGGTTTGTCTATGTCCAGCCGTTCTATGAATGTAAAAACGCAGCTGTCTATGCACATCTAAAGAATGTAGTTTGTATTCTCCTTTGTTCTGGTATTCAGGAAAGAAAACTGGCAGATTATGGATTGATTAATATTTGCCTCGGAAGCAATCTTAGGAAGGAAAGAGGGATTGGTCCTGAGGTAAACCCTATCCTTGTGGAAGATCAAGTAAGGAGGTTTTACACATAGGGCTTGAAGTTCAGAAACCCTCCTAGCTGAAGTAATAGCGACGAGAAAGGCTGTTTTCCATGACAAATGTTTGAGATCAGCTGAAGCTGCCGGTTCAAAGGGGGGAGCTGTCAAGGCCTGAAGTACTAAAGTCAAATCCCAGGTAGGCACTACTTCCTTTATTGGAAGTCTGAGTAGGAAGGTGCCCTTCAGAAAGGTCTTACATAACTTCGTGGTGATCAATGGACCCAGTTCAAGTCCCACGTGGTAATGAGAGATAGCTGCTAGTTGAACTTTGACTGTGGAACAGCTAGGCCCCTGATGAAAAAGCCCTGAAAGGAAATCCAAGACGGCGGGCAATGGAGCTGTGAAAGGGTCTAGGTTCTGACGCTCCGCCCAAATAGCGAAACATTTCCATTTACTCTTATAGACTTTCCTAGTAGAGGGCTTGTGTGCTGCTACTAGGATAGCTTTAACTGGGGAGGAGATACCGGGAGTCCTAGCTACGAGTGGAACTGGAGCAACCAAGCCGTAAGCTTGAGATTGTCCAGGTTCGGGATTGGGAGGCCTAGGGGGTGGGAAATCAGATCCGGGAGGGGATCTAGAATCCAAGGTGGATTCACCAGATGATTCCAGAGATAAGGGAACCAAGCTTGACGAGGCCAGAATGGGGCAATGAGGATCATTTTGCTCCCCAACCGACTGGCTTTCTGTAGAAGCTTCAGCATCAGAGGTAGAGGAGGGAAAGCATAGAGTAGACCGGGAGGCCAAGCATGCACCAGAGCGTCTCTCGGGAATTCCCCGGCGGGGGGAATTAGAGCGAAGTAGCTGTTGCATTTCGTGTTTGAAGGAGAGGCGAAGAGATCGCAACAGGGTTGTCCCCATACAGCAAATATCCACTTCGCTACCTGAGGATTGAGAGACCACTCGTAAGGAGACAGTATGGTGCGACTGAGTTTGTCCGCCAGGATGTTGGACCGGCCTGGAATGTGCGTTGCAATAAGAAAGCGGTTGGTGGAGATCGCCCATTCCCACACTCTCATAGCTTCTCGACAGAGTGGGTAGGACCTGGTTCCCCCCTGTTTGTTGATGTACCAGACCACAGACATGTTGTCTGACTGAACTGCAACTGTTCCTGTAGGAAGAAGGCTCTGAAGTGCTTGCAACGACAACAGCACTGCCCTCATCTCTAGAACATTTATATGCAATGAGGTCTCTGTATTGTTCCGCATGCCTTGGACCGTCCTGCCCGCATAATGCCCCCCCCACCCGAGGCGAGAGGCGTCCATGGTCACCGTGGCAATTGGAGGGGCCATGGAGAAAGGGTGTCCCGCTTGGAGGTCCTGTGACTGTAACCACCATGCGAGAGCCCTTTTGCAAGCCTTGCTGAGGGGAATGGGGTGACTGAGAGGGTATAGACGGAAGGACCATTGGACTTGGAGAGTCCACTGCAAAACCCTCATGTTCAGGCGGGCCATGGTGAGCAGGGTAATTGCGGCCGCCATGGAGCCCAGCGCCCTCAGGACCAATCCCGCCGGGGGAGCCGACAATAGTAAAATGGCCCGCACATGTAGCCTCAGGGTGTGAAGTCGTTCGGTGATTAAGAAGGCTAGTAAGTTGTTGGTGTCTAATCTGGCCCTGATAAAGTCTATCACCTGAGTCGGGTTGAGAAAGGATTTGTCTGTGTTGATGGTGATCCCCAGCCAGGAAGCAAGGTGGAGAAAGTAATTCCTGGCTGAGCAGAGTAGATGCCTTGTTGGGGCGGTCAGGAGCCAGTCATCTAGGTATGGAAACACCTGCATTCCCTGAAGCCTCAGGTGGGCCGCTATCACTGCTAATACCTTGGTGAACACCCTGGGGGCTGAGGTGAGACCGAAGGGAAGGGCCCTGAACTGATAATGACTGGCTCCTAGCCGGACGCGGAGAAACCTCCTGGATCGTTTGTCCATCAATATGTGGTAATACGCATCCTTGAGGTCTATCGAGCACATCCAGTCGCTCTCCCGCAACAGGGGGAGAATGGAATAAAGGGTGACCATCCGGAACTTTTCTTTGGTTACTGACAGGTTCAGGAGGGAGAGATTGAGGATTGGCCTTAGGTCCCCCATCTTTTTTGGCACCAAAAAGAACCTGGAGTAGTAACCCGATCCGAACTGGTCTGGGGGAACGTGTTGGATGGCTCTTTTTCCTAAGAGCTGCTGAATTTCCGCAGCTGCAACCTCCCTCTGATCGGGTGGGACATCGGGGAGGCGTTTGGGTTGGTGAGGGATGTGAGAAAAGGGAATTTGGTATCCTCTGGATATGATGCGAAGCACCCAGCGGTCTGTTGTGATGGACTCCCAAGCTGCCAGGTGCCTCAAAAAACGTCCCCCGACTGCCTCCAGAGAGGAGCAGTCGGGCAACCCCTCAGGGTCGCTGGGTGGGCCGGTCAGAGAAAGCTTCTCTGGACCCACCATTCCTCAGGCCCCCTCTGCTTCTAGGGCGGTGTCCACCCTGTCCTCCTCTGCCACGGAAGGACTGGGGATCCGGAGCGGACTGGGATTGTTGCGACTTCCGGAACTACATCTTTTTCTGTCCCTTTTGGTTCTTGGAGAAGGACCTCTGGGGAGCAGAGAAGCAGATTCCGACGGCAGACAGTGTCTTCCCGTCCTTTTCACTCTGGACCAAAGTCTCGCGAACGGTCTTGCCAAACAGGGCAGAACCATCGAAAGGGGCATTCGCAAATGACGCCTTGAAGGGTTCCGCGAAATCGCAATGCCGGAGCCAGGCCTGACACCGCATGATGAGGCCTGTTCCGCTGGCTCTAGCGACTCCCTTTGTGGCGTGGGACAACAGCCGCATAGAGGTGTTAGATATGGACCTGAGAGTGGCCATCCGAGTGGAGTACAACCGTTTGTCCTCCACCGACATGGACTCCGGGGGGCGACGCAACGTACTCTTTGATAAGGTCCCGCTGCAGTCGAATAACATTTGCCATGTAGTTGATAATGACAAAAAAGTAGTGAATGCTACCACCTGAAGGTCCACTTCGTAAACGAACAAGCAAATGATATATATAAAACCGGAGACGGACCACCACGATAAAGTAAAATACAAACCAAGTTTATTAAAACAGATGAGCGCTTTCGCGTACTCCCAAGGCACGCTTCTTCAGATCTATCATGTGCCATGTAGTTCAGAGACCTCACCGAGAAGGTCGCTGAACTAAAAGCCCGCTTCCCTAAATGGTCCATCAAATGGGACTCCATGCTCGGTGGATGGACTGAGGGACTCTCCTGAGCTAATTTCCTCTTGGTGGCCGCCGCCACCAACATGGCATCTACGGGGGGACCCTTGCTCCAATGGGACCTCTCGGAGGGCAGACTAAGGATCTTGTCCGGGCATTTGGGGACTGGCTCCACAGTGTCCGGCTCCTTCCACACCCTAGTGGTAATAAGGTCCACTAAGGGGTCAGGCGGAGGGGACACCCAAAAGGTAGATGGGCCTGCTTTGAATGCCTCCAGGAACACGGAATCATCGTAGGAAGCCTTGGGGGCAGACCACCCCCCTCTTATCCTGAGCATTTCCATGATGTCTCCGAAGGAGACATCTGCGGGGGGTGACCTAGGGGAGCCTTCCCCTTCATCCAAATCCGTGTCATCAATCAAGGACTCGGGGGAGTCCACGTGCCTCCTCTTGCACTTTCGCTTGTGAGAGACGTCCTCGGGGGGGCTGTCCGAGGACGTCTCACCAGCCACGTCCTGTTCCAAGGGAACGACCTGGGACATCGAAGCAGGCTGTCCCTGGGGCCAGGTGATGGAAGTCGGACCCAACAGAGAGGGAGTGCAGGGTGGAGCCGAAGCAAGGACCGGGGGCCTGGAAGCACGCGACAGTGCCCTCTCCACCACATCGGAAGCCGAGGGAGAGCCGCTCTCTCTGGGATCCGAGAGCAAACCCTCGCTCGGATCCGATGGACGGATCGGGGTCGGCGCCGAAGCCATTGGATCTGACGGACCAGTGTGCTTCAACCTACACGGAGCCGAAGACACACTGATTCCCTCGGATCTGACGCTCAGCTCACGGCTCCGAGAGCCCAGATCTGACAAAAATGGACCCGACAGGCTCGAGGGAAGAGTCGGCGCCGATGTACCCAATACTGTCGGCGCCAACCCACCCCCGGCTCCAAGGCTGCTCGGCTCCAAAGGCTCCGAACCCAGGAAGCGGGTCAGAGAAGGAGCTATCGGAGCAAAGAAGGGTGTCGGGCCCCCCCCCCTGAAGGGGGGGAGGCAGGAGCACTCCCATCTGTAGTTGGGCCTGGAGAAACCTCCGCATCATCTGATCCAAATCTGCGTTGGAAAGGCTGCGAGTTGATCTCGAAGAGGCCACCGAGGCTGGCCAGGAGTGCCGCCTCGATGACCTCAAAGGAGATCGGGTCTCCTCCTCCTCAGGGTCCAGTGAGAAGCACGGAGACTGGAGCCGAGAAGCAGGAGACCTAGAAACCCTGGAGGGAGAAGACCGTTTAGCCAGGGGGGCCAAAGCAGAGGCCTCGGCCCACCGCTTGTGGTGCTTCTCCCTCCTTTTTTATTTCCTGGCCTCCCTCTCCTCCAGCACTGCAATGGGAGTTTGAGTCCCGACCGGAGGGAGAGAGGCAGGAGTGGCCGCCGCCGAAGCCGGGGAGGAGGCCACAGAAGCACCGGAGGCCGAAGCTGAATCCGGGGGCAAAAGTCCCGCTAGGATTAACTTCGACCTCCGGTCCTTCAGTGCCCTGGGGTTGAACGCCGCACAGATAGAACATCCAGAGGAAAGGTGTTCAACCCCAAGGCACCGCACACACCGAGTGTGGCCATCCGTTGGGGAGAGCTTATGGCCACACTCGGTGCACTTAGAAAAGATGGGTTTAGGGGCCTCAGACATCCTAAAGAAAACCCACTCGTTAGGCCCCAAACACGCAACACACAGAAACTAACGACCAGCGAAGGGGAGGGAGGGAAAGTTTAACTAAAAGGGTTTAAACTAGGAAGTTTTACACAAAAAGGGAACCTGAACACTCAACGCTCACACACACTTAAGGGGGATAAGAAAAAATGAGAAATTTCTCTTACAATACCCTGCGATACCAGGAGCTCAAGAAACTAGATCTGAGGTCAGTCAGGGATGGCAGGGGATTATGGGTGAAGGGGAGGAACTAGGAGCTCGGATCTAAGCTATGAAAGATTGCCGGCTCGGATCCGAGGTCGGATCCGATTCCCAAAGGTTGCTGACAAATGAAGTTAACTACTTCAGATGTGATGGTTTAATAAAGATGTTTCTTGTTTAAAAAAAGGCACGATTGAATAATTTATGTAATGTTGCTTAGGTTATATGATATATAGCAATATTTGTGAAATATAATGTTTCTAAATGTGAACTTGTTAATACAGATTGATTACTTTTATATAAATGTAAATTTGCCTATGTCACATATCGTACTTCAATAAAGGTGTTTGATTACTTTTATATAAATGTAAATTTGCCTATGTCACATGTGGTAATTCAATAAAGGTGTTCAAAAAAACAGTACCAGTGGCCATATCTCTGGAAAAGTTATCAATAGAGTCATACACACTGCAAACAATGAGTAGTGACCTGTACAACAGAGGTTATTTAAAGCAAACGTTTCCTCACAAGAAGAAACCAAAAATAAAACATTCCTCATACTTTCTAAAATTGTCAAAACAAACTTTAACATACAAGCTTGACAATTCAAAATTCTGAAACTCAGAGCTACAGAAGAATACACTTTTTCCCATACCTATCAATAATTTTCCCATCCTTATTAGAAAGAGTAGGAAAGGAATTAACTAAGTGCATAGCAGCAATGGAATCAAGTAATGATGTAGCTATAGCAACTTTATACATTCTATCTACTTTTTTCTAGACACATATCCTCTAAGGCAGACAGGACAGAAGGAATAAGTATAGGTTCTGAAAATCCTTCTGTAACAACTCATAATATTTTCTGCGGGACTGAGAAATCTCAGTATTCTCCTATTGAAAACACTGGGAAATGGAAAATCAATAAGTGAGCTCTCCACTGAGTGTGAATCAGAAATCTGAAGACAAAATCCCGAATCCGTCTTCCTGTCCAGATTCAGAATCTTTAATCTCTTCAGGAAAAGAGGAAGCCATCCTTATTTTCTTAGAAACATGTTTACAAAAAGGATCTATAGCCTGAATTAAACCCTGAGCCAGTCCCAGTAAACTACTCCTATCCAAAAAAATTTGAGGAGGGGTAGATACATGCTTGGTTTTCCGTTTCTTTTTGACAGGTGAAACAGGGCCAACTATGTTAGTAATGGCAGCAGCTGCTTCCCCATGGATAGGCACAGCATTCTGACACAACAGGGAAACTTTCCCTGTTCCCTCTCCCAGGACCAACAAGAGTATCTCTCTTTTGCTCACTGAGGGGACTCCAACAGCTGCACAGGATGTGGCTAACCTCCAGTCCATGGTGACTGTAGGTGTTACACCTGAGGTATCCAGGGTAAATATGAGTGGTCTGAGGTAGAAATAAATGTCCCCAGTAGAGTCACATACCTGTGGCTAAGGCAAATTGCTAGCCTGCTATGGTGGCAAAGACTGTTTGCTTAACTTTTTCTTTTTTGTGGTTGAAAAAAGGATCAGAAGTGGGACCAGTTGTTTGTTCCATGGTCAAGGCAATAATAGTGCCTCTTTCCCCAGAAAGACAAGCATCAAATGCTGGTAAAGCTACCATTCCACAAAATTTACTTTTTTGACAGAAAAAAACACTGTAAAAAAGCACTTTAAAACTTTATGGCAACCCCACAATGGAAAAATAAATATATTTTCCTCAACGGAAAATATGTTTTCAGTTAGTTTACACTGCTTTTAAACTGGCAGAAATAAACAAGTGCTTTATTTAAAAGAACATTACAGTCTCAAGACCGTTCATTAAATAGCAACACTCCTAGCTTTAAAATAACTGTCATGAAGAGGACAGTAACAAAACATTAACAAAATTTAAGAAAATGAAATTTTTTTCCCCCAAAGGCAACTTATCTGCCCAGCAGAGGAAAGCTCAAGCCAACCGTCTATCCTCAAAAGCCTCAAAGGAGTGTACTCTTCGGCACAGTAAAGCTCTAAAGGACTTTGTGACCAAACATGTCTTTTAGTCAGCTCACCTTGTCCTGCTTGACAGTTTGGGTGTGTGAAAGGTGCCTTGAAGCTTTGGAAGCTTGTCAGCCATTATATCCTGGGCAGGATATAACTGATATAGCGAAAGGTACTGCAGCAGTGATCAATATGTAGAACACCTATTCAGAATCTCCTTCCTTAATATCTTTGTATTTATGAAATTGTTCAGATATGATACATTTATAATTGCACTTGATATGTTATACTTTTTGTACAAGAAACAGTCTGGAATAAAAAAAAAAAAAAAACTATATCTCTTTGGCAAAAAGGGACCCTCTAAAGTGCTTCCTTTCTATAATTTAATCCATCAACTGAAGGGTTAGATTTACTTGATGAGATGGAATGCGTCAATCTTGTGGCCCTTATGGCTTCTGAATATTGTTTGTTTTGCTTAATCTTTTTGAATTGCTTGCAGCACCCATTTGGTTATAGTTATCTGTTACCAGACAGAAAGATGACTGCTTTAAGTTACCTTATTCAATATTTACAGATCTGGTTACACATGTTGAGAAAGACATTTCACATGAACATTATGCCTCAGGTGTGGTTAGGAAATAAAGAAGTTATGTACTCACCATAACGTTCCATGTTTGTTGTCCTTCATCTCACCTTCTTTCTTGTTGGTTGGGTTCGGAGCTGATCCTCGGCTCTGACTCGGCCGCATTCTAAAGCTCGAGAGCTTCCACTGGCTCGAGGCTAGACCCTATCCCATCATGCCTAGCGAGAGTTACCCATATCTCGTTTGTGATAACCCATAACAGTAGACTACAATATGCAGATATACAAACTATAGGCATATATAAATATAGATATATATATATATATATATATATATATATATATATATATACACACACACATTATATATATATATATATATATATATATATATATAGATAGATATATAGCCAAAAGATGGATAATTCCTCTTGATCCTCCAGGAGGGGGAAGGAGGGTGGGATGCAAGAAGGAAGACGAGCTCAAGGACAACAAACATGGAACGTTATGGTGAGTACATAACTTCATTATGTTATGTTGTCCCTATCTCGCCTTTCTTCTTGTTGGTTGGGATCGCATCCCCAACACTTTCTTCTTGGGTGGCTTAATGGAATAGACTCTTCAGAACCATGGAACCAAAGGATGCCCTGTTCTGGGAGGCCACATCTACTTTGTAATGAGTGATGAAGGTAAGGGGATTAACCCACATAGCAGCCACACAAATTGAGTCTAAAGGCAGCTTGGCCTGAAAGGCAGTAGAGGTAGACAAGGCCCTAGTTGAGTGTCCTCGAATCTTTCCTGGCAGCTGTTTGTTCTGTGAGTTATAGACGTAAGTGATGATGTCTGAAAGCCATTTCGATAACATTACTTTTGAGCCTGAAGCTCCTTTTCTATTCTCTGCAAAGGATACAAACAATTGGCCAGATTTCCTGAATTCCTGTGTCCTGTGCAAGTAAAAATGTAACTGCCTATTAACATCCAGTTGGTGGAGTTTACACTTTGCCTTCTTGCCATGATCCGGGAAGAATACAGGTAGCTCTATTGATTGGTTCAGGTTGAACTCAGAGCAAACTTTTGGTAGGAAGGAAGGGTTGGTTCTGAGAGAAACCCTATCTTTGTGGAAAATTAAATAAGGGGGACGAATGGATAGAGCTTGTAATTCTGATACCCTCCTAGCTGAGGTAATGGCGGTCAAGAAAATAGTTTTCCAAGTCAAAAATTTTAGAGAATAAGTATTAGCCGGTTTGAACGGAGGAAGAATCAAGGCAGCTAGGACTAAATTTAGATCCCAAGGAGGAACTAGTTCTCTTACTGGGGGTCTCAAAAGGATAGTACACTTTAGAAAAGCTTTGCATAGCCTGTGGGACATAACGTCAGAACCCATTTCTCTCACATGAAAGTTGGAAATAGAAGCCAGCTGAACTTGGATAGTTGCTGCTGCTGTTCCTTGGTTAAAGGTTTCAGCGAGAAATTTGAGAATCTTTGAAATAGGTGCAGTAAAAGGATCAATACTATTTTTGGCTGCCCAACAAGAGAACCGTTTCCATTTGCTAGTATACAGTTTTCTCGTTTAGGATTTGTGAGAGGAAATTAGAATATATTGTACTGCAGGGGAGATGTCAGGAAGCCTGGCTAAGACGGGAAGTGGAGGAACCAAGCTGTCAGCTTGAGGGTCTGTAAGGAAGGGTGGAGTGTGCCCGAATGATGCACCAGCAGATCTGGAACTGGGTCCGGGATCCAAGGCTCCTCCTGAAGATGGGGCCATAGAAACAGGAACCAGATCTGACGAGGCCAGTAATGGGCAATGAGTATTAGTTTGCAACCCAATGATTTTGCTTTCTGAAGAACCTTGGATATCAGAGGGAACGGGGGAAAGGCATACAGAAGTCCCGGGGGCCAATCATGAACAAGTGCATCCCTGGGTGATTGTCCTAGTGGGGGGACTAGGGCAAAATAGCTGCTGCATTTGGCATTGATGGAGGCAGCAAAAAGGTCGCAGCAAGGCTGGCCCCACTTGCAAAAAATCTGGTTCGCAATATCCTGCTTCAGGGACCACTCGTTTGGCATAAGACTAGCCCTGCTTAGCTTGTCCGCTATCACGGTGGATTTTCCCAGAATGTGTGTCGCAATCAGAAAGCATTGGGAAGACATTGCCCATTGCCACACTCTTAGAGCTTCTCAACACAAGTAGTAGGATCTGGTTCCGCCTTGCTTGTTAATATAGCATACCACTGACATGTTGTCCGTCTGAATTGCAATCATCCCCATGGGTAGAGAGCTGTGTAGTGCTTGCAATGCTAGGAGCACCGCTCTCATCTCTAGGACATTGATGTACAAGTGGTACTCATGTTGTTGCCAAGTCCCATGAATGGTCTGTCCCAGATAATGTCCCCCACCCTATCTGGGAAAAGTCCATGGTCAGTGTGGCCACTGGTTGGGGGAGGACGAATGGTCTGCCTGTCGTCAGCTGGGTAGACTGAAGCCACCATTTTAGGTCCTTCTTGCAGGTCTCTGTGATGAGAATTTCGTGGGACATGGGTAGATCTTGCATGGACCATTGAGCAAACAGGAGCCATTGTAATAACCTTGTGGAAGTGCGCCAAGGGAACTAGTGTTATTGCTGCCGCCATTGAACTCAGGACTTTTAGAATGAATCTTGCTTGAGTCTTTTTCCTCCCGATTTAGATTGCAACATGATGTTGAATGGTCGACACCCTCTCCTGAGGCAATTTTGCTATCATGTCTTTGGTATCTAAATCTGTCCCTATAAATGTAATATATTGATAGGGCAACAAGGCAGAGTTTTTGTAGTTTATAGTGATGCCTAGCTGAGAGCAGAGGTGGCTTTTGGAGTCCCTTGCTTGGTTAGTCGATGCTCGGTGGTGGCAGTAAGGAGCCAGTCATCTAGATATGGAAACACCCGGAATCCTAGACACCTCAGATGAGCCGTGACTACTGCCATGCATTTGGTGAACACCCTGGGAGCTGCGGTGAGTCCAAAGGGCAGAGCTCTGAACTGATAGTGACTGGCTCCCAGCCGGAAGCATAGAAATCTCATGGATCACCTGTCTATCTTGATATGGTAGTACGCATCCTGGAGATCAATGGAGCACTTCCCAGGAAGGGAAGTATGGACTGCAGTGTCACCATCTGGAACTTTGTCTTCTTGACAGACTTGTTGAGTCTGCAGAGATCCAAAATGGGCCTCCAGTCCCCTGTTTTCTTTGGTACTAAAAAGAAACTTGAGTAAGTTCCGGATCCGATTTGGTCTGCGGGGACTTCTTGGATGACTCTTTTTCTTGGCAACCTTTGAACTTCTGGGGTCGCTTGTTCCCTTAGATTGGGAGGCACATCTGGGATTGATTTTCGTTTTCTGGGGAGAGGTGGCTTGGAGAAAGGAATACTGTATCCTCTGGATATGATCCACTGTACCCATGTGTCTTTTGTGATACTTTGCTAGGCTTCTGGGTACAGTGACAATCTGCCCCCGACTACCTCCAGAGGTGGACAGGCGGGCCTACCAGAGAATGTATCTCTGTCGCCCTGACTCTGCGGACCCCCTCTGCCACGTGGGCAGCATCTCCCATTATTATCCCCCCTCTGTCCCTAGGGAAAAATCTCCATGTGCGTCAGGCAAAGCTCCCTGTGATTTCCAAAATCAAATTTTTCCGCCTTTCTGACCTTTGGGATAAGGTCTAGTAGGCACGAAAAAACATACCCTCATGGCAGAGAGAGTCTTGCCATCCTGCTCGCACCTGTTGAGAGTCTCTTTTACCTTGGGCCAGAATGACGAGCCATCAAAAGGGGCGTTGGTAAAGGAGGACTTGAAGGGCTACGCAAACTGACAAAGGCGCACCCAGGAATGTCTCTGTAAAGTGACTCCTGTGCCTGCTGCCTTGCTTGCTCCATCAGCTGCATAGAAAATAAGCCACAAGGAGGAGTTAACTACAAAAGATAAGGTCGCAAGCTGAGAAGCAGTTCTATCTGTAGCTCCCGCAGCTGTGGGATCCTGTAGGGTATCCCCTAGCTCCTTCAGGAGATCCCTCTGGAGATGGGTGAAATGGGATAAATTATTCAGTGAGCTAACGTACAGGGCGCTGAAGAAATGACACACTTCCCATATCTGTCCATCGTATGGGACTCTTTGTTTCGGCAGATGGACAGAAATACAGATTTCTGCTAATTCCTTCTTTGTGCTGCCGCCACCACCATAGCATTAATTGGCATGCAATTGGTCAGGAAAGATTTGTCGTCTGGTGCAGTTATGAACTTATTGGGCCTCTGTGGAACTGGTTCCATCGATTCCAGGGAGCTCCACGCCTTTCGACTTACTACCCCCAGCAGCAGGTCGAAGGGTGGAGACACCCACAAGGTGGAGGGTCGGGAAACAAATGCATCCAGGTACACGGACTCGTCTTCAGAAGGGGAAAGGGAATTCCAGCCACCCCTCTGCTTGAGGATTTCCAGGATGTCCAAGAATGAGACATCCTCAGAGGGGCACCATGGGGACCCTTCTAAGTTCTCCAAGTCCCTGTCCGATGTCAGAGACTCAGGGGAGTCCAAATGCTTCCTCTTACATCTCCTCTTCTGAGGGACCTCCTCAGAGGGGTGCTCTGGGGAGGTTTCAGAAGGAGGAGGAGGTCGCCCAATGGGGCATCCTGAGGCATTGGCTCCCTAAGCTTGGAATGGAGGGGTGGTGAGAAGGAAGACACTGGCTCCATAGGGGACGGAGTAGCTGAAGCCGAGGGAGGAGCTGTCTGAGAGGACAGCACACTCCTCATCACCTCAAAGGCACCACAATCCTGGCCCGAGAGGGTTCCCGGCTCCGAAGAGTTGAGAGACCTCTCCTGCACCAAGGGCAATGGCTCCGAGGCTGATGTGAGAGCCAAACTCACCTGCGCCAAAGCTCCAAGAGGGAGAGTAGGGTCGGACTAGGGTCCGATGCCGCTCCCCCCCCCCTGGGAGCTGATGAGGGAGTGTCAGCCCCCAGATCCCTCGATAGAAGGTGGTATCGAGAAGATCGGAGCAGATGTCTGAATCGAGAGACTGGAGGTTTTTCGGAAGTGACAGTTCCACCACAATGACTTCCATGCACTCTGGCTCCGAGCTGAAGTGAGTCGGAGGAGGAATAAATGATCCAGGAGGTTGTATAGTTGGCTCCACATCCATACAGGCTGGGCTCTGTAAAATTTTTGCTAGAGCCTGTGTCTTGAGTAACCTCTTCACCACCCTCTCCACATCATCATCTGAAAGGCCCCTAGACAACCGAGAGGAGTGGGTGGACGATCGGTGACTGCCTGCCACAGACTGGAGAAGCGGGGACTGTGGAGTGGACCACACAGGTTCCAAGGAAGGAGACCCTGTTCTTTTTTGACTCCTAGACAGTTCTGAGGATACTGATGGAACCGCAGGAGATAAAGTCTTGTCAGACCCCAATGGGTTTTGGATCCAAC
Source organism: Protopterus annectens (assembly GCF_019279795.1). Taxonomy (NCBI): domain Eukaryota; kingdom Metazoa; phylum Chordata; order Ceratodontiformes; family Protopteridae; genus Protopterus; species Protopterus annectens. Next base: position 1,209,632,784 of record NC_056747.1, on the reverse strand, counting down.
GAACTAAAAGTTTTGTCTTTCTGCTTCAATGGCTCCGAGGTCGGAACCGATGAAGATGTCAATTTGGAGGATTTGTCTGTTTTTTTTGCCTGATTCCCTTCCACTGGTATGTCAAAAGGCCATTTTAATAGACCTCTCAAAATGAATTTGTTCTTGTGCTCCTGCAGGACACTAGCACTAAATGCATGACAAATGGAACACGAGTCCTGCAGGTGCACCGCTCCCAGGCAATAAACGCGGCTAGTATGTCTGCCAGTCAGGGACATTTTTTGGGAGTAAGAGTCCCACTTTTTGAATCCAGAAGGCTTGGATTCTTTGGATACTTCTTTGGACATTATTGATTCGTACAAGCAATAAGCGCAACAAAATCAAGGAAGAATATTACACTCTACAACAAACAACAACAAAAGCACTATATCTAAATTCTTTTCTTTTTTTTTTTTTAATAGAAGATAACAGAAGGAGAGAGCCTCTAAGTTAAATGACAACTCCCCCAACTGAGGAGCTCCTCTTACTTAAACAGGTAACTCCTTAAGCTGAAAGGAGAGAAGGAGGGAATAAGGGGAAACCCTCTAACTGAAACGGGCCGAAAGCAAGGGGTGAATCTTCTAACTAAAACAGATTCGTAGGGAGGGTAGTAGGCCTGAAGGAAAATGACGGCCTGAACAACAATAACACCAAAACAGAGATAGGTGGAATCTTAAGAATAAACACTAACTACTACTAATCTACAGTAAAGTCTTCCTTAAATATTTTACAATATTAGAGCAAAGAATATAAGAAGAAAATTGAAAACTTAGCCTTAGCCAGTCTTCAGCAATCTCAAAGCTTCAAGCGGCAAATGACATCTGGGTAACTCTCACTAGGCATGATGGGATAGGGTCTAGCCTCGAGCCAGTGGAAGCTCTCGAGCTTTAGAATGCAGCCGAGCCAGAGCCGAGGATCGGCTCTGAACCCAACCAACAAGAAAGAAGGCGAGACAGAGACAACATAATATCATTCTTTTTTAGGTGATTTTTGCCACATACCCACCAACCATCAAGGAACTCCGCAGTCAGACACAGCAAATTTGTTCTTCACCTCCAGGACTTTTTCTTAGAGCTAAGGTGACAGCTGTCTGGGGATGGACAAAGGAACAAGTGATCTGCACTACCAGAGACAATCATAATGCCTTTCCCAAATGGGTATATGCTCCTGCACAGCCACTCTAAATGCTAGTACCTATTGGTTGCTTGGTAAGCTGAATGCCAACATGTCTATGCTGCAGATTTTCAACTTAGCTTGTATTCCAAGGGGAAACTAAAAGCACTATGCAGTCAACCCCCCCCCCCCCCCCAGGACAGCACATGCCTATCCTCTCCTACTAACACCATCAATTGCGCAAGCCAGTAATCAAACTTGGGTTGCCTGGCCATAGTCGGGAGTTTTCCTTCTCCAGTAGCACTGGCTGTTAGGAAATCATTCTGCCCAGCATATTTAATTGCTAGGAGTATCTTCTCTAGGTTCAAATAAGTCACAGTTTTACTGTATATGTTTCTTATCATGTCCACTGTTGAAAAAATGTCCCATTCGGCATGTACCTTACTAACCATCTAATCCAACTTGAAAGACCCCAGAGATTCCTAACTAATAAAATTAATGGATTGAGCACCACACAATACTCTGACACAGAAAACTCCCTCTCATTTTTTGTACAGGCTCTTGTGTGGTGATCTCTGTCTGGATTTTTTCATGCTGTGAAAGTGTCTATCCCTTTTTAATACCCTCCACTTCCACAGAACTGGCATATTTAATGCAGTACATTCCCTGTTTTGTAACAAAATTCCTCTGCATATCAAACAGACTAATACTCTATTTCTAAATCTAGACTAAATAAACAAATGAATAATCTGACACTGACATCTGGAATATGTGGTAGCAGTCCCCTTGATGTGGACAACTAATAACTTAAGAATTTTACTGAGTTATTGGCAAAGTTACGCAACAGTCTCCTAGACCATAATCTTAAGTCATTTGAAACTAAAGAAAAATAAATGCACACATTTTTTGAATGATGGTCTTGTTTTGCCTTTCTTTTCTAAGTCACTGATAATGTCATCTGCTGGTTGGCTAAACAAATGTCTTGTGTCTCTGAAACATTCAGTTGTCTTCATTTAATGTCCTCATTTTAAGACTCTAAATCAAGCCTGTCTTCCAAAAACTATCCCCAGCATGGCATGTCTTGGAATGCATAATTCATTGCATGCATTCATACCTGTCTACTCTAGCAAATAAAGTTTTTATTCTATGAGTAGTATTACCATTGGAAATACACTACAAATCTTTCTTAATCTTGCCTGAGATATAACTCAGATAAGAAATCATGCCAGGTCTCTACAGCTTCCTTTGATAATTGCTTTTTTAACTAGGCTTCACAACCTCAGCTTTTCTTTTGAGCATATCAGATTTCCCGTATCTATTTAAAAAAAAAATCAAGAAATAAAAAAATAATCCCAACACAGTTACTTGTGTTAGAAAATGGACAACAGAATACAAGAAAATACTTCAACAGTATTTTAACTGAAAATCTTTAAAGATCGTTTAAAAGTACTATGCAGATAAAAATTGGTTAGGCATTAAAGCAGGATGTGCACTACTTGAAATAATGAAAAGAACTGAGGAAAGCCCTTAGAAATGCTGACGTCATATGGGCACTTCAAATAAAAGGTTTAAAGGAATGCCTGGCACAAAGCTAGAGGTGGTCTTCAAAGGGAATGAGAACAACTCATAAAATTTCTGGCCATGAATGAAGATATGCAAGATGGGTATTTTATTTATTTATTTTATTTTTATTTTACATTTGTTGACCGGGCAAGTCTAACTGGATATATGTCCATTTTCAGTAGAGGCCCGGGGAGATAAGCTTCAAGACATGAATAAAATACAAATACAAATAACAAATTACAAACTACAAAAAGCAAAAAAAAATTGTAAGAAAAAAATAGCAAAAATAGTGAAAATATAATAAAAATAACCAAGCAATGGTAATATGTGCAGTAAGGCATAGAGGGTAGCACAGGGTGTGTAAAGTGGGCAAGAGTCATAAACAGTGCAAAAAGAAAGGTACAGGGACTAAGTACAGGTAAAGACAATAGTGGAGAAAGGAAGTTAGTTGTGAAGTGATTTTACTAAGCATTTATTAGAAAAAAAGGTATATAAGGAGAAGTGAAATGATGCCCAACAGGGAGACATGAGAGAAGTATAGTAAGAAGGAAGATGTAACAGTGGATAGTAAGCACAAGATAGGCAAGGCCAAGTATAAAGAGACAGATGGCTAGTCTGGTTTGGTACGGGGGCATAGCCAGTATGATTTGAGGTAAAGTTTAAGTCTATTTTTGAAGATAAGGAAGTAAATGAGGAGAGGTCATTAGGGAGAAGATTCCAGGATTTACCTACAGTATAAGAGAAGAGAGAATCCCCATCCCTGTTATTAGATTTGGAGGTGTGTACAAGACGTTTGTGTGAGGAGCGTAGAGACTTCAGATTTTTATACGAGGTAATGAGGCTAGATAAACTAGGCGTGTTAGAAGGTTTGTAAAGAATGCTGTGGGCAATGGTTAGTTGGTGAAATTTAATCAGGTGTTGTAGTTCTAACCATCCTAGCTGATTTACATTTATACAATGGTGTGTTCTAAATGGGTTTCCTGTTGCAAATCTTGCAATGTTATTATAGGATGATTCCAATTTGCTGAAGACAGCCTTGGATAGATTAGTAAAAATAGGAGAAGCGTAAAGGAGTGTTGAGATCAAATGAGTGTGAGCTATAGTAGTTTTGCCAGTAGGAGAAAGGAAGGGTTTAATCCTATAGAGAGTGCCGATTTTTTTGTTGACAGTTTTTATAGTATTGTTGATATGGATGTCGAAGTTCAGATTATTGTCAATGGTGACACCTAGAAGTTTAGTGGTAAAGTCTGGAGATATTATGGTACCATTGGTGAATGTCACAGAGAAATGAAGAGGAGAGGACGTTTGAGTAGGAGTGAAGAGGAGGAGTTTGGTTTTCTTTGAGTTCAGGAGAAGGCAATGCTGAGTGAATTAGAAGTTATGTACTCACCATAACGTTCCATCTGAGTAGGTGTATTCATTTGTCTGCAACCTGTGGGTTATGGATCCGATATCGGATCCGAACCGGCATGGTTTTACCAGCTATGGATCCGAGCTCCTAGCTCCTCCCCTCACCCATAATGCCCTGCTCTCCCTACATGACCTCAGATCAAGTTTGCCCTGAAACAAATACTCTGAAAAGGGTAACAAATAATATGCAGGAAACTGACAAGGCCAGGGGGATAGGAGGGCGGGATGGTTGCAGACAAATGAATACACCTACTCAGATGGAACGTTATGGTGAGTACATAACTTCTAAATCTGAAGTAGGAGATTCATTTGTCTGCAACCTGTGGGACAGAGTCCCCAGCTACCTGAATCTTGGGCGGCCGTCATGGAAGGATATTCCGGAGCACCGCGGAGCCAAAGAATGCTCTACCTCTAGATGTGATATCCAGCTTGTAATGAGAAATAAAGGTATGGGATGAAGCCCAAGTGGCTGCTGAACAAATGTTATCCAGAGGAATCCTAGCCTTAAAGGCCGCTGAGGTAGAAACTGACCGAGCTGAATGGGCACGGACTCCCTCCGGTGCGGGCCTCCCAGAGGCTTGATAAGCTAGAAGAATACACTGTGAAATCCAGCGAGACAAGGATACTTTGGAAATTGGCTTACCTAGATTGAATTTGGCAAAGGAAATGAACAACTGGTCGGATTGCCTATGACCAGCTGTCCTGTTAAGATAAAAACGAAGCTGCCTGTGAACATCCAAGGAATGCAGCTTGTATTCACCCTTGTTTTGATATTTAGGAAAGAAAACAGGGAGGTTAATGGACTGATTAATATTTGTTTCCGAGGCCACCTTAGGAAGAAAGGAGGGATTGGTCCTGAGGTATACGCGGTCCGGATGGAAGATCAAGTCATGAGGCTTTGAAGATAAGGCTTGAAGTTCCGAAACTATTTTGGCTGAAGTAATGGCCACTAAGAAAGCAGTCTTAAGGGATAAGAATTTAAGATCTACTGTGGCTGCAGGTTCGAAAGGGGGAGCGGTCAAGGCCTGAAGAACCAAGGACAGATCCCAAGGAGGAACCGCTTGCTTAACAGGGGGCCTAAGGAGAAAGGTGCCTTTAAGGAAGTCTTTACACAATTTGGCAGACATAAGAGGTCCAGAGTCATGACCAACATGATAGTGAGAAATGGCCGCAAGCTGCACTTTGACCGTGGAACTACTGGCACCATCATTAAAAAGAGTGGTGAGAAAGTCTAGCACCAGAGGAAGGGGAACTGTAAAGGGATCTAGACCTTGCCGCTCCACCCAAATAGAAAAATGTTTCCATTTACTGCAGTAAACTTTCCTGGTAGATGGCTTATGAGCCGCTACTAGGATGGCCTTAACGGGAGACGAGATACCGGGAGTCCTAATTAGGAGTGGAACTGGAGCAGCCAAGCCGTTAGCTTCAGGTTGCCCAGATTCGGAGTTGGTAGGCTCGATGGATGCAAAATCACATCCGGAATGGGATCTAGAATCCAAGGTGGATTCACCGAGTGAGACCCTAGGAAAGGGAACCAGATCTGTCGAGGCCAGAATGGGGCAATGAGGATCATTCTGCACCCCAACCGAGAAGCTTTCTGAAGAACTCGGAGCATCAGGGGCAATGGGGGGTAAGCATAAAGAAGACCGGGAGGCCAAGCATGCACCACAGCGTCTCTCGGGGAATCCCCTGGAGGAGGGATTAGAGCGAAAAAACTGTCGCACTTGGTGTTTAAGGGAGACGCAAAAAGATCGCAACAAGGAGTTCCCCACCGTGCGAAGATAAGTTTCTCTACTTGAGCATTGAGAGACCACTCGTACCGGGAGAAAATGGTGCGACTGAGTTTGTCCGCCAGGATGTTGGACCGACCCGGAATATGCGTTGCGATGAGAAAGCGGTTGGTGGAGATCGCCCATTCCCACACTCTCATGGCTTCTCGACATAAGGGATAAGACCTGGTTCCCCCCTGTTTGTTGATGTACCAGACCACCGACATGTTGTCTGACTGAATCACAGTTGTTCCCAGGGGAAGAAAGGCTTGAAGTGCTCGCAACGCCAAGAGCACTGCTCTCATCTCTAGAACATTGATATGCAGGGAGGTCTCTGAGTTGTTCCACGTGCCTTGGACTGTCCTGCCTGCAATATGCCCCCCCACCCGAGGCGGGAGGCATCCGTGGTCACCGTGGCGAGAGGGGGAGAAGCACAAAAGGAGCGGCCTCCGTGGAGATCCTGTGAATGGAGCCACCACAAGAGGGACCACTTGCAAGCCTTGCTGATCGCAATGGGATGATGCAGAGGTAGAGCAAGGTAAGACCACTGAACCTGAAGTGTCCACTGAAGGACCCGCATGTTGAATCTGGCTAGAGGAAGAAGAGATATTGCAGCCGCCATGGACCCTAGAGCCCTCAGGACCAATTCCGCCGGAACAGGGTTGGAGTGTAGGATGGCCCGCACCTGGAGTCGCAAACTCTGAACTCTGTCGGTTGTGAGGAAGGCTCTTAACTCCCTGGTGTCTAACCTGGTGCCTATAAAATCTATTAACTGAGTAGGTGCCAGGTTGGATTTTGCTACATTTATCGTGATGCCCAATCGGGGAGCTAGATGAAGAAAGGAGTCTCGCGCCAATAATAGTAGATGCCTTGTTGGGGCGGTAAGGAGCCAGTCGTCCAGGTATGGGAAGACCTGCACCCCCTGAAGCCTCAGGTGGGCCGCAACCACTGCTAATACTTTGGTGAACACCCTGGGGGCTGTGGTGAGACCAAAGGGAAGGACCCTGAACTGGTAGTGACTGGCTCCCAGCCGGAAGCGAAGAAACCTCCTGGAACGCCTGTCCATTAGTATGTGGTAGCACGCATCCTTGAGGTCTATGGAGCACATCCAGTGGTTCTTTCCCAAAAGGGGAAGGATAGATTGTAGGGTGACCATCCGGAACTTCTCTTTGGGGACTACCAGGTTTAACAGGGACAGGTCTAAAATTGGTCTTAGGTCCCCTGTCTTTTTTGGCACTAAAAAGAACCTGGAGTAGAACCCTAATCCGATCTGGTCTGGGGGGATGGGCTGGATGGCCCTTTTCCCCAGCAGATGGCCAATTTCTGCCAAAGCGGCCTCCCGCTGACCGGGTGGAACGTCGGGGAGGGATTTTAAATTTGGAAGGTGACGAAAGGGAATCTTGTATCCTCTGGATATAATGCGGAGGACCCAGCGGTCTGATGTTATGGACTCCCATGCCGCTAGGTCCTCCGAAAAACGTCCCCCAACTGCCTCCAGAGTGGAGCAGTCAGGCAACCCTTCAGGGCTGCTGCACGGGCCGTTCAGAGAAAGGTTTTCTGGACCCGAAGTTCCTGGGAGCCCCTCTGCCTCTGGGGCGGCGTCCTCCCTGTCCTCCTCTGTCATGGAAGGACTGGTTGTCTGGAGCGGGTTGGGATTGCTGCGACTTCCGGAACCACATCTTCTTCTGGCCCTTTTGGTTCCTAGAGTAGGGCCTCTGGGGCACAGAGAAGCGGATTCAGACGGCAGACAGCGTCTTCCCGTCCTTTTCACTCTGGGTCAAGGTGTCGCGAACCGTCTTGCCGAAAAGGGCAGAACCATCGAAGGGGGCGTTTGCGAAGGACGCCTTGAAGGGCTCCGTGAAATCGCAATGGCGGAGCCAGGCATGGCGTCTTGTGACTAGGCCTACTCCTGCAGCTCTAGCGGCTCCCAAAGTAGCATGGGACAGCAACCGCATAGAGGTATTTGTCACGGATCAAAGAGTGGCCATACGGGTAGAGTGCAAGAGTTTGTCCTCTTCCGACATCGCACTGCATCCTGATCACATGTGCCAAGTAGTTGAGCGCCCTCACTGAGAAGGTCGCAGAACTAAACATTCGCTTCCCCAAGCGGTCCATCATCCGAGACTCCTTGCTCGGAGGGTGGACTGAGGGACTGTCCTGAGCGAGTTCCCTCTTGGTGGCTGCTGCCGTCAACATGGCATCTACCGGGGGCCCCTTACTCCAGTGGGCACGGTCTGCAGGGGGGCTAAGGATTCAGTCTGGCCTTTTGGGGATTGGCTCCACGGTGTCCGGTTCCTTCCACGCCCTGGTGGTAATAAGGTCCACCAGGGGGTCGGCAGGAGGGGACACCCAAGAGGTAGACGGGCCTGCTTCGAATGCCTCCAAGAACATGGACTCGTCCGAGGAAGACTTTGGGGCAGACCACCCCCCCCTTATGCAAAGCATTTCCATGATGTCTCCAAAGGAGACATCCTCGGGGGGTGATCTTGGGGAGCCTTCCCCTTCCTCCAAATCCGTGTCTTCAGTTAAAGACTCGGGGGAGTCTATGTGCCTCCTTTTACACGTATGCTTGCGAGGGGCTTCCTCGGGGGGGCTGTCCGAGGAGCCCTCGCAAGCAGTGTCTTGTTCCAAAGGAACAGCTTGGGGCACTGAAGCGGGCTGTCCCAGTGGCCGGATGGTGGAAGCCTGACCCAGTGCAGATGGAGCGCGGGACGGAGCCGAAGCAAGTGCCGGGGGCCCGGAAGCCCTCAACAGAGCCCTCTCCACTACATCAAATGCCGAGGGGGAGCCAGCCTTGACCAAAGGATCCGAAAGTCGGCTCCCTCGGATCCGAAGAGTGGATCGAGCCGCCCGAGACACTCGGATCCGGCGGGCCAGTGCGCCCGACACAGACGGCGCCGAAGGCACACTGAGTCCCCGGATCCGGCTCGGAGCCAGGCTCCGAGGTCGGATCCAAACACTCGAGGGCAAGGTCGGATCCGGCACCTAGTACTATCGGCGCTGACCCACCCCGCCCGAAGCTGCCCGTCTCCAACGCCCAACCCGGTAGCGGGTCGGAGAAGGAGCTATAGACTTGAAAAATGGGGTTGAGCTCCCCCCCAGAGGGGGGGGGAGGCAGGAGCACTCCCATCTGCATCTGGGCCTGGATGAACCTTCTCATCATCCGGTCCAGATCGGCATCAGAAAGAGAATAAGTGGATCTCGAAGAGGCTACCGAGGTAGGCCTTGAGTGCCTCCTCGATAGCCTCGACGGAGATCGGGTCTCCTCCTCCTCAGGCCCCGGTGAAAAGCAGACCAGAGACCGGAGCCGAGGGGGGGGGTAAGAGCCAGTAGCTAAGGAGGCCGAAGGAGAAGCCCGCTTAGCTGGCGGGGCCGAAACGGAGGTCTCGGCCCGCCGCTTGTGGTGCTTCTCTCCGTCCTTTTTCTGCCTCTCTCCTCCAAACCAGTAGCGGGAGATTGAGTCCCAGGTGGAGGAGGGAGGGCAGGAGAGGTGGGAACCGAAGTCACGGTTCCCACCACAGGAGCGGGAGCCGAAGCCGAGTCCGGGGGCAGAAGTCCCGCCAGGACCAGCTTCGACCTCCGCTCCTTCAATGCCCTGGGGTTGAACCCTGCACAAATGGAACATCCAGAAGTGAGGTGTTCAACCCCAAGGCATCGACCGAAAGTGTGGCCATCAGCAGGGGATAGCTTATGGCCACACTCGGAGCATTTGGAGAAAATTGCCTTAGGGGCCTCTGACATGGTAAAGTCTTTTTTTTTTTTTTTTTTTTTAACAAAAAAAGCAAAGACAACAGAGAAACTGGTACTAAAAGTACACACACACAAGGCCCCACACAATACACTCACACAGAACTACGACCAGCGAGGGGAGGGTAAACTAAAGTTCTTAAAATTAAAAATTTTAAGCTAAAAGTAACAGATTATGACAGGGAACCTAACACAAGCACTCAAAAAACTTAATAATTATAGAAAAAAACGCTTTCTTTAACTAGTAAATTCACTTAGCTGAAGAGCTCGAAATCCAAGGACCTGGTTACCAGCGCGGCAAACTAGATCTGAGGTCATGTAGGGAGAGCAGGGCATTATGGGTGAGGGGAGGAGCTAGGAGCTCAGATCCATAGCTGGTAAAGCCATGCCGGTTCGGATCCGATATCGGATCCATAACCCACAGGTTGCAGACAAATGAAACTCCTACTTCAGATCCATTGTTCTACTATGTTAAATACCTTCTGGGTGAGAGAGTGAAGGTCTTGGGAGGATGTGGCTAAGCATAGTAGTGTGGAGTCGTCAGCATATTGTATGCAAGTGGCTTGGGGGATAGCTAGATGAAGGTCATTTATAAATATGGAGAAGAGAAGAGGTCCTAGTATGGACCCCTAGGGGACACCTATGGTAATGGGTAGATGGGTGGATAGAGTGTTATGCCATAGTACTGCTTGCTGTTGTTTGACAAGGTAGGATTGGAACCATTTTATGGAAAGTGGGTCTAATGACAGAGATTTTAGTATGTTTATGAAAATCTGGTGGTTTACCATGTCAAATGCTTTAGACAGGTCGATAAATAGAGCAGAAGAAAGATTATTTAGGTTTTGTTGTTTGTTGATGTAATCAGTAAAGGAAAGGAGGGCAGTGGTAGTGCTGTGTGAGGGTTTGAAGCCATGTTGACAGTTGGAAAGTAAACTGTTTTCAATTAAGTGGTGGAGTAATTGCCTGTGGATACATTTCTCCATAATCTTAGCTAATGGAGAGAGTAGGGCAATACGGCGATAGTTTGATAGCTCAACGGAGTTTCCTCCTTTATGCAGGGGGATAACATAGGAGACTTTCCATAAGGTGGGGATGTAACCTTCACTTATAGTTCTATTTATCAATATGGAAATAGGGTAGGCAATAGCATTGGAGGATAACTGTAGAAATTCAGAAGGCAGTTGGTCTGCTGAAGGAGAGCATGGTTTCAGTTTATTCAAAAGGTTTTGAATAAGTTTGGTTGTGACTGGTTGGAACTGAAAAGGAGGGGGTGGGGTTGAGGTGTAAGAAGGTAGTGTGAAGGTATTAGGTGATAGTTGACTAGCTAATATTTGAATAGCATCTGTAAAGAAGGTGTTGAATGTATTAGCTGTATGGATAGGGTTTTTCTGGTCTGTATTTTGGGGGTTAGGTGTAGTGGATTGACCTGGGTGGAGTAACTGCTTAATGCTAACCCAGAATTTTTGTGGGTTGTTGTGATTAGGTTGTTGAAATTGTAAGTAATATTTTTTTTATCAGAAAGTATGGCCTTCTTAGTGTCATTTCTAAGTTGTCTAAAGGTTTGTTGATCAACAGGGTTTTTGGTCATTCTCCATTTGGCCCAATATTTATTTCTGAGTTGAATTTTATGTTTAGTTTCATTGGATAGCCATGGGGCAGAGTTGGTCTTAATTCTAATAGATCTGGTTGGAGCGTGATGATTGAGAATGGAAAGGAAGGTAGTATTAAAGAAATTAACGGCTTCATCTAAAGGGAGGTGCTTTAAGGGAACCCAATTGCATGTTCTTAGTTCCATTTGAAATAAATCAGGGTTAAATTTATTTTTGGATCTAATACTTCTGATAGAGGTTAGAATAGGAGTGTTGGTTTTATGCCTGATGAAGTAGGTAAGTGAGTGGTCACTTATATCATCAGGGAGGGTTCCAGAATTATAGTAGTGAGTATGATTGTTTATAAGAATCCAGTCTAGTATGCTAGCTTTCTTGTTAGCTTTATTTATTCTGGTGGGTAAGGTAATGGTTTGAGAAAAACCATGTAGGTTAATATGGGAGGTAGGAAGGCTAGTACAAAAGGAATTCCAATCCAAGTTTATATTGCCTAGGATTATGGTTTCTTGAGGCAGGTGTTGGGATAGCCAGCAAAGGATATTTTCCATGGTGGCTATGTTATTTCCAGGGGGCAGATAGATACAGATAATGTAGATTGATTTGGCATTGTTAAGTTCAAGTTTAGAGATGAGAATTTCAGTATGGGAATCTAGAGGTAGATTACAGTTCTATGTGGTTAATTGTAATCCAGATTTGAATAAAATTGCAACCCCTCCACCTTTCTTAGCTACTCTATCAATTCTTAGGATATTATATCCAGGTGGGATAATTTCATTATCCTTGATAGTAGGTTTTAGCCATGTTTCTGTTAGCCAGGTAATGTCAAAGGAGTATACTTGTAGGAGAGCATGGAGTTGAGTTACTTTGTTAGATGGGCTAGTAGGAGAAAGTTAGGTGGTTTAGCGAGGGGGTAATTGGTTGATTGATTATGGTTTTGGAGAGAGATAGAGGTTGCTGTAGGGCCTGGGTTAGGATGAATATCACGGTCCTTTAATGAGAGGAGTTGTCCTAGATAGCTTAGGTTAGGGAGCTTGCTGTATGGAAATAACAGTCTCTTGAGATGTAGTGAATTATATTTAATATGTAGTGTTCTATGATACATAGCAAGTAGGTAGCTGGGTGAACATATTATGTTTGCATGGTTATGTAGGTATGGTAAGGGTTGAGAGTTAGTGTGTTGATTGGGGTAGTCAGTGTATGGATATCTAGGGTGTTCATATGAGGAGAGTAAATAGGCAAAGGTTAAAAGTGGTAGTGATACAAGAGTAAAGCAGAGTGGAATCTGAGAAGGGATGGTAGGATTAGCCATTGGGAAGGACTGGCTATTTGTTAGAAATATATTTAGAGATGGAAGTGTTTAAACTGAGAGTGTGTAGAGATATGAGGGTGTGGTGAGTATGGAGTGGAGTGATAAAGAGATGGGAAGATAAGAGAAAAAATTGGCCAATTGGAAATGTGTAGAGGTTAATGAGAAGAGGAAATCCCAAGTGCTTTCATTTACTGTTGCAGTAACTCTCACAGAAGAAAATACTTATGAACAAGTATGAGAAACAGTACCTGGGGTTCCACAGTATAAAATGAAAGGTAATGTGCTATGGCAAAGAATTAGAAAAAAGAAGTTATGTTCTTACCATAACGTTCCATGTTTGTTGTCCTTTATCTCGCCTTCCTTCTTTCTGGTTGGCGTTCGGAGCCGATCTCGGCTCCGACTCGGCCACTTCTAAAGCTTGAAGACTCCTTACTGGCTCGAGGCTAACCCCTTATCCCAGCATGCATAGCAGTAGCTACCCAGATCTTGTTTGTGAGAACTAACCACTAGACAGGAAAATTATGACTTACCCAATAAAAGAGGTAACTAAACAATAAAGACTTCTTGTACTGGCAACAACAGGAAAAACATGGTGACAAGGAGAATACCAAAGGCTGGAAAGCAGAGGAAACTCAGCCAGATCAGCTAGAAAAAGAAGTTATGTCTTACCATAACATTCCATCTGTATTGTTGATCCTTGTTCAGTCATTATGCATGGGTATCGGTTCTGAGCTTGGAACCGAGCCGGCCATTTTCCAAGCTCGTGTCAGCTTCAAACTCTCGAGCTAAACTCTTACCCACAATCCCCCTCTCCCTGTTACCTCAGATTGAGTTTGCAAGTCAAAGAAGGTAGAGGCCACCTCTGGTCAAATAACCTAAGAGAACCGGATGATGAGATCCACTAGAAACCATAGGAGGGGGAAGGAATGAGGGTTGTAATGAATGAAGGAGGATCAACAATACAGATGGAACGTTATGGTAAGACATAACTTCTTTATCTGATATTGTTAATCCTCGTTCATTCCTTATGCATGGGACAGAGTCCCCAGCTACCTCTATTCCTGGGAGGCTCTCATGGAAGAACATTCCTGAGCACCATAGAACCAAAAGATGCTCTTCCCCTGGAGGCCAAATCCAATTTGTAATGACTGATGAAGGTATGAGGTGTAGCCCAAGTTGCAGCTGCACAGATGTAATGTAAAGAAGTTCTGGCATGGAAGGCAGCAGAAGTTGCCACCAACCTTGTTGAATGAGCTTTTATGGTAGTAGGCAACAAGATATTACGTTGTGTATAAATAAAGGTCACACAGTCCTTCAACCATCTAGCTAATGTGACCTTAGCAACAGCAGATCCTAATCTAGGTCCAGAAAAGGCCAAAAATAACTGGTCAGATTTACGAAAGGGTTTAGTCCTGTTTAAGTAAAAATGGATTTGCCTGTGTTTATCTAGGGTATGTAGGCAATACTCTCCTCTGTTTGAATGATTGGGAAAGAAAACTGGCAATTCAATGGTTTGATTAATGGACATTTCAGAGATCACTTTAGGCAGAAATGACGGATTATTCTCAGAGACACTCTATCTCTATGAAAAATCAAGTATGGACTCTTGATACACAAAGCTTGAAGTTCAGAAATATGTCTGGCAGAAGTAATAGCGACCAAAAATAAGGTTTTCCATGACAAATACTTGTGGCCGCAAGAAGAGGCTAGTTCAAAAGGTGACATTGTCAGAGCTTGTAGAACTAATGATAAATCCCATGGTTGAACAGGTTCTCTAAAAGGTGGCTTCAGATGATTCACACGTTTTATGAAGGTCTTGCACAATTTATGAGACATGACAGAGGAATCTTGGACACCCTCATGAAAATTAGAAATTGCAGCCAAATGAACTCTAATGGTAGAGGCTGATTGACCCGATTGAAAAAGGTCGGCCAGATAGTCTAGTATTATTGACACTGGTGCGGAAAAGGGGTCTACTTGTTTATCTTTCAGCCAACAGGTAAATCTTTTCCACTTGCTCAGATAAGTAATTCTAGTGGAAGACTTATGAGAAGCAATGAGAATATCACATACTGGTAAAGAAAGATCATTCTGCCTGACAATCAAGGGAATTGGAGTAGCCAAGCCGTGAGCTTCAGGCTGTTCAAGTTGGGATGAATCAGGTTCTGTGGGTGTGAGATCAACTCCGGGGTTGGATGGAGAATCCATGGTCAATCTAGTAGGTGAGGCCAAAGGAAGGGGAACCAAATCTGTCGAGGCCAATATGGTGCTATGAGGATCATCTTGCTCTTCAACCGACAGGCTTTCTTCAGAAACTGGGGAATGAGGGGAAAGGGTGGAAATGCGTAAAGAAGACACGAGGGCCAATTGTGGTCTAGAGCGTCCCTGGGTGACTGTCCCGGAGGGGGAATCAGGGCGAAGAAGTTGCTGCATTTGTAGTTGGTTGGGGATGCAAAGAGGTCGCAGCAAGGACGGCCCCAGCGGTGGAAGATCTCCTTCGCTATCAAGGGATTTGGGGACCACTCGTGAGGTTGAAGAATGCATCTGCTGAGTCTGTCTGCTATCACGTTGGAACTCCCAGGAATGTGCGTTGCTAGAAGAAAATGGTTGGTAGCCATCGCCCATTGCCATATCCTCATGGCCTCTTGACAAAGGGGGTAAGATTTGGTTCCACCTTGCTTGCTGATGTACCAGAAAACCGCCATGTTGTCTGATTGAATCGCAATTGTCCCAGACGGCAGCAGGGGATGGAATGCTTGCAACGCCAGAAGCACCGCCCTCAGCTCTAGAACATTTATATGCAGATGGGCCTCCAGTTCGGACCAAGTGCCTTGGACTGTCTGTCCCTGACATAGAACCCCCCCCCCATCAGGGAGGCGTCCGTGGTCACTGTGGCCTTGGGTTGCTGTGGGGAGAAGGGGCGAGACCATTGTGAGAGATTGTGTGTCATCCACCAATTTAAATCCTGTTTGCACCTGTGGGTTACTCGAATCATGGCTAAAAGAGGATGCTGAAAAGGATACCATTGGGTGAGCAGTAGCCATTGTAGATGCCTCATGTGAAACCTGGCCAGGGGAACAATGGTGATGGAGGCTGCCATGGAACCGAACAGCTGTAGAACTGAGTGAGCTGTGGATTTTTCTTTTGAAAGGATTGGAATTAATTGTATCTTTATCCTTAGAATTATGTGTTCTGGAATAGCAGCTCTGCAGTTTTTTGTGTCCAAGATAACCCCTATGAATTCTGTCGACTGAGATGGGGTGAGACTGGATTTCTGCCAGTTTATGGTTATGCCTAGCCTTTGAGCAGCGAGGAGAGAGTATGCCAGGGCTTTTTCCAGTAGAAGTCTGGTGGGAGCTGAAATGAGCCAGTCGTCTAGGTATGGAAAGACCTGGAATCCTTGAAGTCGCAAGTGAGCTGTGATGACTGCCATTCACTTTGTGAACACTCTGGGGGCTGTAGAGAGTCCGAAGGGAGGTACTCTGAACTGGTAGTGACTGGCTCCCGCACGGAAGCGCAGAAATCTTCTTGATGGCCTGTCCACCTTTATGTGGTAGTACGCATCTTGAAGATCTATACAGCACATCCAATCATCTTTTTCCAAAAGCGGGAGGATAGACTGCATTGTGACCATCTGGAATTTTTGTACTCTCACAAACTTGTTCAATACACTGAGATCCAAAATTGGTCTCCAGTCCCCGGTTTTCTTTGGCACCAAAAATAGTCTTGAGTAGAATCCAGATCCTATCTGGTCTGGAGGGACTATTTGGATGACTCTTTTTCTTAGCAGCTTTTCTATCTCTAGTGCTGCTTCTTCCCTTTGGCTGGGTGGAACGTCGGGAAGATTTTTAGAAGGGACTGGACAAAGATCGAAGGGGATATGATAACCTCTGGTTATAATCCTTTGTACCCAAGTATCAGTGGTGATGGTTAGTCAGGCAGAAGGGTACAAGGAGAAACGTCCCCCAACCACCTCCAGAGGAAAGGAGTTGGGCACTCCTCAGGAGCGCTCATAGGACTGACCAGGGAAAGAATCCCTGGAACCCTGGTTACATGGACCCCCTCTGCCCCAAAAGGAGCGTCTTCCCTGTGAGTTTCCCCCTCTGCCTCTGGGGGAGAACTCGGCCTGTGTGTCACGGAAAGGACCCTGAGATTTCTTGAACCATATCTTCCCACTCTTTTGGTTTCAGGAGAAAGCACGTTGAGGGGAAGAATAACGGACACCTACGGCAGAAAGGGTCTTACCGTCCTGTTCTCATCTGGCCAGTGTGCTTTTGACTTTGGGCCCAAACAACGAGGAGGCCTCAATGGGGGCATTAAGAAAGGAAGACTTAAAGGATTCTGTGAAGTTGCACAAGCGCATCCAGGTGTGTCGTCTCAAGATCACAGCTGAACCCGCTGCTCTAGCTGCTCCTTCTGATGCGTGAGATATCAATCGCATAGAGGAGTTAGATATAGATTCAATGGTGGCCAGCTGAGAGGCCACTTTTCATGGACCTCATCAGACACGGCACCAGCAAAGGTTTCAGAGAGCTCAGAAACCAGATCCCTCTGAAGCCTGGTAAAATGTGCCATATAATTCAGAGACCTGATAGCAAAGGTCGCTGAAGCAAAGGTGCGCTTCCCTATCCTGTCCAGGGCCCAGGACTCTTTGTTAGGTGGATGGACAGTCTGGCGTTCTTCTTCCGCCAGATCCTTTTTTGTTGGGGCTGCCACCACCAAAGCATCCATAGGAAGACCTTTGGACCAATGGGGATCCGAAGCAGGAGGAGACAAAATCTTATCTGGCCTCCGGGGAATAGCTTTGACGGTATCAGGAGCCTTCCAAGTATGCTGCACAATGTGCCGGGCAAGTTCATCGGCAGGTGGAGTCACCCAGGAGGTAGGGGGCCAGGCGCAAAAGGCCTGCAGGAACACAGATTCCTCAGAGGTCGGATTAGAGGACTGCCAGTTACCTCTCTGTTTCGGGATTTCGAGGATATTACCAAAGGATACCTCAGAGGGTGACCGAGGGGAATCCTTCTCCCTCATCGAAATTTGTGCCTTCGGTGAGAGACTCCTCTGTGGAGTCCATGTGCTTCCTCTTAAACAAACATTTCTGGTGGACCTCCTCAGCGGGAGAAGCTGGAGAAGACAGTGGAAAAGGGGATTCCTGAGGGAATACGTCCTGTGGCCCCTGCACCTGGTGTCTGCTAGGTGCGACTTGTGAAACCAGTGTACCAGAGGAGGGCGGAGGTATAGACAGTCCAGAATTGCCAGCAGCAGCGAAAGCCTTCTCCATCAGTTGGAAGGCTGGTCCACCCGAAGAGGAGAGCATGTCTAGGACAGGGGTCAGCCCTCCCCTAAGTGGTTCAGTCTGCTGACCCAGAGTCCCTGGATGGCTGTGGAGCAGCAAACTATGCATGTCACAACTGACATCCTGGGTCATAGCAAAACTTTCCTGCCATGAAGGCAACTGCGGTTCCTTAGTGAGATCCATAAAGGGAACCGCAGACGGGGAAGACTGTGCTATATCCATGGACTTCAAAGGCAATGAAGGAGGAGAATAAGAAGGGGTCTTTGGAGATGAGTGATCACCTCCCAAGGAAGGATAGTTCCTGAGGGGTGGGATACCTCTGGCCAAGAGTACCTGGTCCACAAGATGCAACACATCATGTTTGGAAAGGTTTCTAGTGGACCTCATGGTGACTGAGGGAGAAACAGGCCTGTCCACAGTAGAGGCAGACTCAGTGCCTATCTCATCTGACCACACTGAGGACAACGGTGCCAATAGAGACTGGACTACTGCTGTCTGCAACAGAGAGGTCATCGGTGCCGAAGTCATGGTCTGCACCGACAGAGGGATCGGTGCCGAAGTGGTTGTTGGTGCCGAAGCTGGAACCGGTAAAACTGGAGTCAACAATAAAGGCATTGGTTCCAAAAACGATCTCGGAGCCGACGCGGTCAAGGTCTGCACCGACTGAATGGTTGGTGTTGAAACAGTGGTAATGGTCTGAACCGAGGAATCCCTTGGTGCCGATATATAGAAGATTGCAGGAGAAGACGGAGCCAAAATTATTAATGGAGCTGAAGGCCCCAGTGCTGAAGGTCTAGGCACTGAAAGCACTGGAGCAGACTGAGAGAGCTCCGGAGCCAAAACTTTAGCCTTTGGTTGGCGGGAGTCCCCAGCCAGAGACAACGGCAAAGACTTAGTCTTAGTAGGAACATCCATAGTTTTCTTATGGGCTCTAGGAGGGGTTGAGACCTCCAACCCAGAAATAGCCTCTGAAAAGGGAGATTTTAGAAGTCCCTTCATAATCAGCTTGTTTTTCCATTCCAACAAGGTTCTATTAGAAAAGTTCTCACAAATAGTACAGGGTGGGTCAACAGACAAATGAGAAGCTCCCAAACAATAAACACGCAAACAGTGTGCATTAGAAGTAGGCAGTTTGTGTCCACAATCAGAACACCGCTTAAACCCCGGACTACCTTTCTTATCTGCCATGACAGCAAATTAATTAACAGAAAAGGTACCAACAATGGTAGAAGAGAGTACCCGAAGGTATGAGAGAAAAAGGGAAAAGGATTACCAACGATGGTAAAGAGAGAATACCTCGTGGTAAAAGTGGTAAAGAAAAGGCAGAAAAACCTGAAGAAATTATGAATGCTAGATGCGATAGGGTTAGAGTCAATAAAAT
Source organism: Protopterus annectens (assembly GCF_019279795.1). Classification (NCBI taxonomy): domain Eukaryota; kingdom Metazoa; phylum Chordata; order Ceratodontiformes; family Protopteridae; genus Protopterus; species Protopterus annectens. Next base: position 1,209,613,562 of record NC_056747.1, on the reverse strand, counting down.
ATTAACTTTTCTGACAGAAAAGTAATCTGTAAAGCTATTAAACAACAATTAACTATACTTAGCTCAAGAGAAGTAACTTGACATGACCGAATGGCAACGCAGCAAACAAAATCTGAGGTAACAGGGAGAGGGGGATTGTGGGTAAGAGTTTAGCTTGAGAGTTTGAAGCTGATGCGAGCTTGGAAAATGGCCGGCTCAGTTCCGAGCTCGGAACCGATACCCATGCGTAAGGAATGAACGAGGATTAACAATATCAGATGGTAAATTCCTCTCAATCATCCAGGATGGGGGAAGGAGGGAGGGACGCAAGGAAGGCGAGATAAAGGACAACAAACATGGAACGTTATGGTAAGAACATAACTTCTTTATGTTATGTTGTCCATCTCGCCTTCCTTCTTTCTGGTTGGGACAGCATCCCTAGCATCCAAATCCTGGGTGGCTCACTGGAAAAGAGACTTCAGAACAGTGGAACCAAAGAATGCCCTGTTCCAAGAGGCCATGTCCACTTTGTAATGAGTAATGGGGAGTAGCCCATGTTGCTGCTGCACAAATAGTATCTAAAGGAAGCTTAGCTTGAAAGGCTGTGGAGATAGCCAAGGACCTAGTGGAATGTCCCCTCTCTTTTCCTGGGACTGACACATTCTGAGACTCATAAACATAAGTAATAGTATTGAACAGCCATTTTGAAAGAGTCACTTTGGAAACTGATGAGCCTTGTTTGATCTGAGAAAAAGATACAAACAGCTGATCTGGTTTTCTAATTTCCTTGGTCCATTGAAGATAAAATCGTAATTGTCTTTGGACATCCAATTGATGTAATTTGTACTCTGCCTTGTTGCCATAATTTGGAAAGAAAATAGGAAGTTCAATTGATTGATTCAAATTATAGTCTGAGCAGACTTTTGGTAAAAAGGAAGGATTAGTTCTAAGAGATACTCTATCCTTGTGAAAGATCATATAAGGCGGGCGGATGGAAAGTGCCTGTAACTCGGAGACCCGCCTAGCTGAAGTAACCGCAACCAGAAAGAGGGTCTTCCATGATAAGAACTTCAGAAGACAAGAAGCGGTTGGTTCAAAGGGAGGAAGGATCAGAGTAGCTAGTACTAAGTTTAAATCCCAAGGATGGAGAGGTTCTCGGATAGGATGCCTTAACAGTGTAGCACCTTTCAAAAAGGCCTTGCATAACTTATGGGATATAACATTAGAACCTAGAAGGCCCACATGAAAATTAGAAATAGCAGCCAGTTGAACATGAATCGTAGCAATTGCTGCTCTTTTTTCAAAGGTTTCTGACAGGAAGTGATTTTTGCAAGTGGAGCTGTAAAGGGATCAATGTCATTCTGCTTGGCCCAGAAGGAGAACCTCTTCCATTTACTAGCGTAAAGCTTCCTAGTAGTTGGTTTATGGGAAGGGACTAAAATATGTTGAACCATAGGTGAGATATCAGGAAGCCTGGCTACGATCGGAAGTGGAGAAACCAAGCTGTCAGCTTGACAGTTTGAATGGAAGGAAAAAGAGCACCAGACTGATGTGTCAGGAGGTCCGGAACCGGGTCCAGAATCCAAGGCTCCTCCCTCAGGTAATGCGAAAGGAACGGGAACCATATCTGGCGAAGCCAGTATGGAGCAATGAGGATCAACCTGCAACTCAGCAACTTTGCTTTCTGAAGAACTTTTAGAATTAAAGGAAAGGGGGGAAAAGCATAAAGAATCCCAGGGCCAATCATGGACCAGTGCATCTCTGGGTGACTGTCCCGGAGGGGGAACTAGGGCAAAATAGCTGCTGCATTTGTTTAAGTGAGAGGCAAAGAGATCGCAACGTGGCTGGATCCATCTGTGGAAGATCATATCCACCACATCTTGTTTCAGAGACCACTCATGTGTCATGAGAATTGCCCTGCTGAGCTTGTCTGCTATCACGCTGGACTTCCCCAGAATGTGCATTTTAACCAGGAAACGCTGAGAGGAGATTGCCCATTGCCATACTCGAAGGGCCTCCCAACATAAGGATTTGGTTCTGTCCTGTTTGTTGATGTACCACACTACTGACAAGTTGTCCGTCTGAATTGCTATATGGCCCAAAGGGAGACAGTTGTGAAGTGCTTGCAATGCTAGTAACACCACTCTCATCTCCAGGACATTGATGTGCAAATGGTACTCGTGAGGTTGCCAAGTTCCTTGAACTATCAGCCCCAGATAATGCCCCCCACCCTATCTGGGAAGCGTCCATGGTCACTGTGGCTGCCAGATGAGGGGCTACAAAGTGATTGGGGAGTGTGGAGTCACCACTGTAGATCTTTCTTGCAAGCATCCATGATTAAGCTAATGTGTGACATTGACAAGTCCTGATACGACCACTGAGTGAAGAGGAGCCATTGCAGAATCCTCATGTGATAATGGGCTAATGGAACTAGAGTAATGGCAGCCGCCATTAAACCCAAGACCTTCAGGACAAATCGAGCCTGAACCTTTGATTTTGACAAAAGGAAAGAAACCTGACCTTGAATGGCAAGCGCCCTTTCTTGTGGGAGCTTGGCTATCATGTCTCTTGTATTTAGCTGAGCACCTATGAAAGTAATACACTGAGAGGGCAACAAGGCAGATTTTTCGTAATTTATTGTGATTCCTAGGTGTACACAAGTGTGAATCGTGTGGTTCCTGGCCCTTAGGAGATGATGCTCAGTGGTGGCAGTGAGGAGCCAGTTGTCTAGATAAGGAAACACCTGGAATCCCAAACGTCTCAGGTGAGCCATGACTTCTGCCATGCATTTGGTGAACACCCTGGGGGCTGTGGTGAGACCACAGGGCAGAGCACTGAACTGATAATGACTGGCTCCCAGCCGGAAGCATAAATGTCTCCTGGACCACCTGTCCATTTTTATATGGCAGTATGCGTCCTGGAGATCGATAGAGCACATCCAATCTCCCTGACTCAAAAAGGGTAGAATGGACTGCAGTGTCACCATCCGGAACTTGGTCTTCTTTACTGACCTGTTTAACTTGCTGAGTTCCAAGATATGTCTCCAGTCCCCTGTCTTCTTTGGAACTAAAACGAACCTTGAGTAAGCTCCGGATTCTATCTGGTCTGTGGGGACTTCCTGAATGGCTCTTTTTTGCAGCAAAGTTTTTACTTCTACGGTTGCTTGATCCCGAAGATTGGGTAGATCATCTGGGATTGATGATTTTTGACTTCTTGGGGGTGCTTGGGAGAAAGGAATTTTGTAACCCCTGGATAATATGCACCATACCCATTCGTCTTGTGCTATATCTTGCCAGGCTCTTGGGTACAGTGAAATTCTGCCCCCAACTGCCTCCAGAGGTGAGCAGCCAGGCAATCCTTCAGGGATTCTGAAAGGGTCTGGCAGAGAATGTATCCCTGTCGCCCTGTTGTGGACCCCCCCTGCCGCGAGGTTGGCGTCTCCCATTATTATTATTTCCCCCTCTGCCTCTGGGGGAATTACCTCCACGAGTGTCCGGCAAAGCTCCCTGGGATTTACGGAACCACATTTTGCCACTCTTTTGGCCTTTCGGATAAGGCCAGGGTGGAGTGCAAAAATGGACTCCTACGGCAGAGAGAGTTTTGCCATCTCGTTCATTCCTGGTAAGAGTCTCTCGAACTTGCAGCCCAAACAAGGTCGAGCTGTCAAATGTAGTGTTCGTAAAGGAGGACTTGAAGGGCTTCACAAATTGACAAAAGTGCATCCAGGAATGTCTGCAAAGAGCCACTCCTGTGCCTGCAGCCCTACTCGCTCCATCTGCTGTGTTAAGAAATCAAGTGCATGGAGGAGTTGACAATGGAGATTAGGGTCGCTAGCTGGTTAGCCGAATCGGAAGCCACTCCCTCAGCTGAAGGATCCTGGAGAGTATCTCCCAGCTCTTTAAGGAGATCCCTCTGAAGCCTTGTAAAATGTGTCAAATAGTTCAGTGACCGAAGAATAAAGGCCACTGAAGAGAAAACACACTTCCCATACCTATCCATGGCTCTAGACTCCTTGTTTGGTGGATGGATAGAAGAGGAAGTCTCTGCTAGTTCCTTCTTGGTGGCTGCTACCACCACCATACCATCAACTGGCATGCCTTTTGAGAGAAAGGTCTTATCATATGGTGCAGTCATGAATTTATTTGGCCTTCTCGGAATGGGCTCTATGGTCTCTGGAGCACTCCACGCCTTTCGACTCACTACAGACAAAGGTGGGTTGAAAGGTGGAGACACCCAGGAGGTGGAAGGTCAGGAACCAAATGCGTCCAGGTACACAGACTCATCCTCAGAAGGGGTCAGGGACTTCCAGTTGACCCTCTGCCTAAGGATCTCCAGAATGTCTGAGAATAAGACATCTTCAGAGGGGGACCATGGGGACCCTTCCGAGTCATCCAAGTCCGTGTCAGAGGTGACGGACTCGGGGTAGTCCACATGTTTCCTCTTACATTTTTTCTTCCTGGGAAACTCCTCTGAGGCATGCCTAAGAGAGGTCTCAGAAGAAGAGGGGTCGCCATGTGGGGTGTCCTGGGGCATCGGTTCCCTACGCTTGGGATGGAGAGAAGGATCCAAGGCAGAAACAGGTATCGATGGGGACAGAGCCAATGGAGACAAGGGTGGGACCATCTCGGTGGACAGCACACTCCTCATCACCTCGAAGGCACCGAGATCCGGAAAAGAGGGAGGCTCTGGCTCTGAGGAGCCTGGAGACCTCCTCCGCACCAAAGGCGACAGCTCTGAGGCAGATGTGGGAGCCGAACTCACCTGCGCCAAAGCTCCGAGAGGGAGAGTGGGGTTGGACAAGTGTCCGATGCCACTTCCCCCCCTCGGAGACGACGAGGGAGTCTCAGCGCCCAGACCCCTCGACAGAGCAGACTGTCGAGGAGGTTGGAACGAATGTCAGAACCGATACAGCAAGGGTTGTCAGAACTGACGGTTCTACCACTACTACTTCCATGCACTCCGGCTCCGAACTGGATGCAGTCGGAGGACAAACGAGACAGGGGCTGGACCGGACAACGGAGCCACTTCCTTCTGGGCTGGCCCTGACAACAATTGAGCAAATACCCGTGCCTTGAGCAGCCTCTTCACCACTCTCTCCACATCATCATCCAATAAACTCCTGAATGATCGAGAGGAGTGGGCCGAGGACCAGTGACTACCTGCTACTGACTGTAAAAATGGTGACTGAGGCACATATCTCACCGGGTCCAAAGAAGGAGATCTCAACCTCTTTTGAGTCCAGGAAGGCTCTGAAGCCACAGATAGAGCTACAGAAGAAAAGGAATCCTCAGAGCCAACAATCCACTCCGAAGGATCTGAAGATTTAGATTTTGCCTTTGTTAGCACCGAAGGATAGAATCCTTGAACATTATAGAGATATTAGAAACCGTAAAGAAAGTAGTGCTATTGCTATATACACTATGAGCACAGGACCTGAACATAACTATAAGTTCCTAGTTTTACAGATTCCGTCAGAGAAACAGAGATGGGGCAATCTATCTAATGACACAGAAGCGGCTGAACAGAAATGGATTATACGCTTTAATGCAGACAAACCCCCAGGTTTGAATCAGCTTGACCGTTGAAGCATTGATTACTCTCAGTGCTACATAAATTATATGTGTCTGTTTGTTTATTCTATGCATTGTGACAAAATTAGATTTTACGACATAATATTGTATAGTTTTATAGTGCACTATGTTAGGTAAATACATATACACACACGTTTAGACGACATGCTCCTTGCATATTAGTTTATATGTAAGCATCCTTCCTATGCATACACCATCCACATATCTCTTATATATATATATATATATATATATATATATATATATATATATATATATATATATATATATATATGCATTTATGCGTTTATATATTTACTTACATTATTTCCACACGCATGACATACATAGTTATTATCTTGTTGGAAATATGTGTACTGTGGCATTTATTGTGAATGTTTTCACAGATGTATATGTGTAGATGCATTTGTTACTGTGCTTTATTTTAACTAATAGTGATTATAGCATTGTTTTGAAATATGTGACTGTTTTATAGTATTTAAGGGATTGTGGGATTTGTAACATTTGTCTGATGAAGGGGTAGATCCCTGAAAGCGCTAACCTTTGTACTGTGGATTCATGATATTTTATTTTAGTTTTATTCGAATAAATTCCCCAGCTGTGGTACTGTTGGTGGTTCTTCTATATTTGCTGTTTTTATATGTTTGCAATTTTAATGTAAAAATTAGTGATGCTTCTTTAGGCAAAGTACAGTCTGAGATAAAAATAAATTACAATCAGGATAATAATATTTAAATGTATTACTTTTAGTTAAACACATAGTATTCATTTGTATTTTTTTATTCTCAGTAAAACACACTGAGTTTCTGCATTAGATATATCTAATGCATAAATAGGGGTTAAACACTTGACTTTTAATGTCCTTGACCAAGAGTTAGATGTTTTTAATGCACACTCTTGCATGACACATTATTTGTCCAGTTCACGGACAATAATAGTATTTCAGTCTTCATATACGAAGTCTGTCCACAAAACACATACTGCTAAGCCAAGAAGATGCCTTGCTTATAACATATCATCGTAGGTACCTTTCTGTTAGCTGCCATGCCTACAGCCCATGGTCTATCATATGTTCTCATAGAGTATATGGAAGGTGTCTTCACTGGTTTTGACCTTTGCCTGGCACACTGTTCACGTTTTTCCTCCAGTTCTTCTCTTTCCTTCTCTTGTCGGCGCAGCTGAATCTAAAGGAGAAATGGGCATTATTTCCATGTGATATCATGTATTATTTGGGTATTTCTTCCCTCTACAGTTATTTTTTCTAAGATATACTAAGGCAGGCACCAGGACCACACAGAAAAATAAAACTTTGTTCATGTTGGCTGCAGACCAACGAATCTGTCTCTATGGAGAAAATTTATTTTTTCATGGATTTTCCTTAGCAACTAAGAATTACACAGAGTAGATTTAGCAATGCCAGAACTAATTCTTTAGTGTCAGTGAAGACTATGAAATATTGCTAAATCTATAAGGCAGGTACTTGTTGGTGAATATTAAAAGAAGAGAAGCCACCTGCCATGTATTTCTGTAGAAAACCAAACATAACATGCTGTCAGGTCAGTGCACTGTTCTCAATCAAACTACCAATCTTTATTTGCATGCTTACAGACCCTGGTCTCACATAAAAAACATTGTGTCACATATAACAATGCAGTCTGACCAGTAATTCCAAATGTAATGATTAAAAAGGGTCATGGAAAGGTATGTTTTCTTAACACACCTCTTAAAGTAGTGCAAAGCATGTCTGTTAAAAAGGTCTAATCATCTGCTTGTTTCAAAAGGAACGTGAAACACTAATACTGTGTAATGCAGTCTGTGTAATATATAAATTCTTACAGTAACTCTACCAAATCTACTAAAGATTCTTTCTCTTTCCATCTTCCTTCGAGTCTGCCACATTTTGAATGTACAATAATGAGTAAAAAAGGTCACACAGACAAACCAGTCAATAAAACCTACAAGAAAAATCTAGCCAAGGGGTTTTGGCTTTATTGTCCTGAATTTGTCTATAAGAGACTTAAAAAGAAAAAAAGTCATGGACATTCAGAACTGCCATATAGCTGAAACACCTGATGTCCTTAAGAGGTCATTTGTATATATCCCATGTGCCTCTAAATAAAAAGAGGTTTTAAGGAGTCACACAATGGCAACTCTAGCTTGGCTAGATCTTTTTTGTGGTCTTTACATTTTGAAACTACATCAACTTAGATGACTGTACCTGCATCCCCAGTATCTCCTCTCACTGCTGACTGCCCCTATTTTTTAACATTTCTTCTTCATAACCTGATGTATGTTTAATGGTCACTTCTTAGTTTTACAAGTGGAAGTTTGAGCTATGAACATTTTTGCTGACCAAGAGGCATTCTGTCATCCTTTTACCTGATTTTCTTTTTGAGGAGGCAACTTATAATATGCATGCTGACATCTGTTCCTCCTTAGATTTTCCCATAAACATGCACCATACTCTCACTAGTCTCTACCTTATGTGCTGAACAGACAATTTCTGCTTCTTCTCCCTAGGGGATGACCTCAACTCCAAGGCACGCAGTTTACAGATTCCCAGTCACAGTTTACTGGAATCTCATGCATAAATATAAACACTACACTTCTGGACCAGAAGCATTAGTACTAAAATTAATAGCTAATGAGTGCAATCTAGGCTATGCTTTATTAATTAACGCCTGTGTAACATGAAAATCAAAATTCAGCTCTGGCTTCTCTGCAGGAGAGATTTCTTTATTTCCAAGTCAAGGAGGATGCCTTTACATCAGCCCACTGAAGGTAAATTGTCTGTTGATGTTTCTGACTGACATTCATGAATATGTCCCACACAGAATGGGAATATTTATTTGGAGCCTTCTCCCATTTCCCTGGAAGGTAAGGATATTTATTTATTTATTTGACGTTTGTTGACCGGGTTAGTCTGAGCTTGTTCCCTTTTTCAGTGGAGGCCCGGGGAGAAAAGCGCCACAGTACAAATTATGCAAGTAATGCAAAATTAACAGTTCAAATTTTGCAAGTAAAAAAAAAAAATCACAGTACAGATTTTGCAAGTAAAGTAAAATAAGATAAGTACAATAAAACGTATATACAAAAATTTAAACATAAACAATTGTAGAGCAAGTAAAATAACTCAGCAAGTGAGGCAAACAAATTAGAACTGAGTATTGAGAGGTTAGTAAGAACAAAGTGGCAAATAGCAGAAGAAACACTATTGATGGTCTAGCATTAGATTCATAGAAATGAGACAAGCAACAGTGTGAGGAGTGATAAGAGAGAAAGGTATACGATTGAAAGGAAATTAGTATCATATTACAGGGGGCAGGAATTTGGAGGCGTATAGGGAGCAGTTGATTATCGTAATACACAGGAAGTTAGAATATGTAATATGTATGGGAAAGGAAGAAGCGGTAAGGAAAGTGAGAGAGGAAGAATAATGAAGGAGGAGAGAGGTATGGGAAGATTTAAGTGGGGTGACTGCAATTACATTTCCAGGTGCTGAATAGGTGTATTGAATGCATGTGCATGGGTGATATTGATGCTGGAGTCCACATTGATGCTTGAGTCCATCAACTGTGGAATTTTTTGTAGTTATACAACTAATGTAATGGGTATAGGACTTGGCAGATAACCTGTCACACATATGAAAATACGCAACAGTGTGCATATATCACTGCATGGCTACATCCTATGCCTACTTGGGTAAACAATGGTATGTTAATTGTAGAGAATGATGGCTTTAAATGCTCAATGCATTAAATGGTAGACTTTTCCATGGTGCTGGCGGTCTTGGGAGGACAAAGCAGAAGGGTCCCAGAGGTAGGACAGTAAGAAGTTTAAGACATGGGAAAGGAAGTAATTAGAACCGAGGACAACATTAACGAAATCCTCAAAAACTGTCATTATTAAATGTTGCCTTGAACTGAAGGAAAAAAATGCCATAACATTGCATTTCTAATGTTAGAGACAATGTGTGTGATTGTTAATCACTTGCAAACATTCAAAATAGGATGTTTCCCAGATTCTATAAATGAAAATATTATACAATTAAATTGCTGTGAAGAAACAACTAATGTGGTATGCTGTTTTCAATAAGATGTCTGAAATGCATTTATCTAAGCTCTTTGACTAAAAATCAAAGACATCCTGTGACAACTTATTGTAATGTTGTGTGTGTTTATTTATTGTTTTAATTGTTTTAAATTTATATTGTACCTCAAGATTTTTTATGGTGCTAATCAAGAGACATTTAATGTTATTTGAATGTTAAGAAAGAAATGCATAGTCATAGCTGTCGTTTTTCAACAGTTGCTAAGCAGAGTAGAAAACCTGTAAGACAGACATCTGCAACGTGGCAAACCTTAAGGAGCCACGTGTGAGGACTCTAGGAGGTAGAGGTCCCCACACCACATTGCATGCAGGACACTCATGAGCCACATTTGAAGTACAGTTTCCAGTTACAGAGACATTGATTAATGAGGGGTATTAAGCTATTAGGTAAAGTACAGAGGGAAGCGCCTCACAGCAAGAGGTTCTCCGGTTCGATCCTCTGCTGGGGTGCCTTCTGTGTGGAGTCTGCATGTCCTCCCTGTGGTCGCGTGGGTTTCCTCCGGGTGGTCCAGTTTCCTCCCACATCCCAGAGACATGCTGTAGGTGGATTGGACACTCTAAATTGGCCCTAGGTATGAGTGTGTGCGTGCCTTCTGTGGAAGGTTGGGCGCCGGGCTGGCAACTCAACACCGTAAAACTCCACTGCCAATCATGAGTGGACAGGTGATCCGCTGTGGTGACCCCTAACCGGGAAAAGCCGAAAGAAGAAGAAGAAGGAGAAGTTGTTTTTGTTTGTCTTTTCCCGGTTAAGGGTTGCCACAGCAGAACTCTGGTCCGCTAATGATTGGCAGTAGATTTTCACGAACGCCAAGGTGCCAGCTCGACGTTCAACCTTCAACGAAGGCACGCCCATTTAAGCATGTCTTTTGAACGCCTACCCAACCGCGGGGAGGACATGCAGACTCCACACAGAAGGTACTCCCCGCACTCTAACCGAGAATCGAACGGGAGAACCTCTTGCTGTGAGGCAACAACGCTACCGCTGCACCACCACTTATACTTTAAAATACATTATTTGTTTTATGATGATCCTGCATAATGGTTTGAAAATAATTACCTGAAGTTTAGACATTAATTTTAGACAGCAAATGCAAAATTGGCTTTTGGTGTGCAAAATCAATTTTGTTTTGGAAGTGAAAAGTGAAATCTGTCAGTTACCATGTACTATGAAAAAAAAAGTGAAAGTATTAATAATTAAATAAATTCTGTGTTACAGTTCTGAAGTATGCCAATGTAATTAATAAAGGGAAACAATGTCTGCCAACTGTATGGCTCATTGATTGTAGTATATAATGTTCTGGTGTAGGTTTCACATATTGCAGTGTCAGCATTGGAGGTCAAAGTACTTATTTGACAACATTGCTCCAGAACCATTCTGAACTATGGTAAAGCCACTGACGAGAGCCACAGCATGTGTCCATAAGTTGTGATACTCTCAAATGTTTGTTTGTAGTTCCTTGGTGTTACTCTGACCTATGATATTACGTCTGAAAAGTGTCCAGGTATCTGTTTCAAAGTACTGTTGTTCCTGGTTACCAGCATGTAGCAATTTGGTCCCATTCCCACCAATGACACTCCCAAAAATGAGGACACTTTTCATCTATCTGTTAGGTGTGCTGGTTTCCCTAATGTTGCTTTAATACTGTAATTAGGGAAATGCAATGGATCTTAGTAGAAGAAGCATGTCTCACTTTGGTAAGCCACTTCCCCTTCCTGCAACCCCACCTATTTTGGTGTTGTCAATACAAATCTCATATGTCTCTGGTCTTCTAAAGAGATAAACAGGTGTGGCTTCTCACTCTTCCTGCCACTAGCTGGTTCATAAGTGCCTGTTTGGTGGCGGGTCAGAAGAATATCCAGCCACTGCACTACTGGGCTGCTTAAATTTGATACCACTATGCCAGTGTCACTGCAAAAATACTCTCCACTGGTAATAATTAGTATTCTAGTACAATTTTGACATATGACAATTGATCTACTGACAGAGCAGACAATTACTGGGACAGTTGTGAAACTCCTTGATGGCAGTATGCAGCATGCCAGCAACACTACACCTATTCTGATCTATGTGAAGATGCTTCAACTTTCTCTGACAGCTTTGCTATTCTGTGACAGCAGCATGCATTTTCCTGGCATCATTTTAACCTCAGTGTTACTGATAGGGAATACAATATCAGACAGCTTTGTTATTCACCGAACATAATATATGATAAAGTGTTGTATCACCATTCTTATGCAAGCAGTCAAAGCATTCAGGAGTAACAGACCATTAGTCAGCTGGTTTCTTACTTAACTGTGGCATGTAGTAATTTGGCATTTTTCTCATCTGCAGCAGTAATGTAGGGGAAGTGCATGTCTCTAAACTATGGTCCTCACTAGTGGTACATGAAAGGGCATAGCACTAGGCAGACATAGAGTAGGGAGAGTAATAAGGAGACAAAGACCCTGACAATTATGTCATTGCACTGGCATAAGTTTGTTGTATGTCAGTGGTCTGATAGTTGTGCTACTTTCTGCTGACAACATATATTATTCTGCATCATTCTGACAGACAGTAGTGTTAATAATGCACACTGCTCATGGGCACAAAACTGTACTGTTCCAAGGTGATGGATGAGATGCAAAGTGTGCATCTCACAAATGCAATTCCTTATGATGGAAGGATGTATAATGTTGTCATCATTCGGAGTTAAGACATTTCCAGCGATAATGAGGAACACCATCTGTGTAATAGATGTGCTATTCCCCAGTAGCAAGGTGTACTGTATTGGAACTATTATCACTCTTAGCAATGCCAGTGATTACAGATGATATATCTTACTGAAAGGTGTGCTAATCCCTGAGGGTAGCATGTGGTGATCCATTTGCATTCTAACCTAGAGCAATGCTACTAAAGACAAACCGTAGACAACAAACATCTAACAAATGTTCTGCTCCATAATGGTACAGTAGAGTACAGGGGTTTATTGTCTAAAGTACTGAGAGAATCATTCTGTTGTGCAACTTATAAACAAAGGTATGGCATCTATGTCCATGGAGGTCATTGTTCCACTGCATTCAGCATTCATCAGATCTATCACGGAGTACAATGTCCCCTTTGATATGTACCTAACCAGGCACACCCAACAGCTGGAACTTCCACAGAGGTTCCTCACTATTAGAATACAAGCCATAAGTAATATGTACTATACAGATCGCCTCAAAGCTCTATCCCTGTACTCTGTCTCCTACAGGCTGCTGAAGGGAGATCTAAGCCTGACATAAAAAGGCATTGTCAAATCCCACCCTGATGGACCTCCTGCACCTGCAATATCTGCAAGACAAACAGCACCAGAATAACTCATTCTAAAGACTTAAACCTTCCCTGTGATATAAACAGGACCAACTGGAAAGACAGATATGTATCCCAGAGACTGTCCCTTCTCTGGACAAGGCTCCCTACCCATGTAAAGCAGAGTTCTTCCCTAACCCAATTCAAGTGTAACTTGCACAATTGGATGGGGAAAAGGAAATTCATCCCTAGTTGGCACCTGTGTCTCAAGTGGACACAGGCATTCTGTAAGTGGTTCATCTCCCAGGCCCCTGCTTATGCATACCAAGGGTACCACAACTTGTCAGAGATTTGGGATGTATGGCTAGGCTTAAAAAGGCCCTAGTGGTGATTAGCCTAGTATACACCTATATATGTTGGCACCATTCTTCTCCATGGCAATTTTATTTATGGTAGAGAAGCATTTGTTTTGAGATACAAGAAGCTTTCTGATGACAGCATGTAGTGTTCTGGCACCACTCTGCCCTAATGCAATACCAATGGTTATTAGAAGAAGAAGAAGAAGAAGAAGAAGAAGAAGAAGAAGAAGTAGAAGTGAGAGAAGAAAGCAAGGGATGGCCGTGGAATGGATACAGGAAAACGGTAGGTAGCAAGTGCAGACAGATAAACACAAAACTCAGACACATACTGACAGAAATGGTATTCATACCAATGATGGAGGAGAGTGGGTGGACATGTACATACAGAGGATGTACAAGTCCTGGTGGGGGGAGCAATAAACAAGGAATGGGTAAAGAAAACCAAGTGATGGAGCACATCAGAATGTGGATACTGTGGGATTCTGGCATGGCTGGCTGCTAATTCAGCCAAAAGGGTGAGAAACCTAGGCATCAATCATCTGAGTGGCTTACAGTATGGTCCAGTTGCTCCTCCAGTGGATGATGGCCTGGGACTGCCAGTCACACAACTTTATCAGGCTTGTAGGAAGGAGATTGCTGTTCTCAATGTGGGTGCACTGCTGCTGACAGCACATATTGGCATAGTGCAATCTCAGCAGAGCTGGTATATTTAATTAGCAGGTGGTGTGTGTGTGTGTGTGTGTGTGTGTGTGTGTGTGTGTGGGGGCTCCTGCAAAAAAAACATTGTTTTTAATTTTTGGTACTTACGTATTATCACAACCAGATTGGAAAAGGATGGACTTTCACTAAGTTTTCTGACAGCCCTTCAATATATTGGTTTTTCTGGGTAACAAAATCCACCGTTTTTTAGGATGTACTGTTTACAACACTAATTACATTCCAAGGTGTAATGGAAAATGATGGAAATAATTGGTTGACCGTTTCTTCTTCTTTGCTGTAAATGTTACTGCGATGGCTGTCAAAATAGATAGAAAACAGTGCTTTCTCTTTGCGGCTTGAGTTCTACCTAGCAGAATACAATTGGCGTGAAGGTGAAGCTAAACAAATGTTTTGAATGTAAATTCACAGTGATCGCCGTAACACTTCCACCACAGAAGAAGATGCAGTCGACAGTTTTCCAAGCCCTCACAGCAATGCCAGGTTTCTTACTGTGGGAGCACATGAATAAGCTCAGCAGCCATGTTGCTGCAGTACTCCGTGAGCAAGGCTGGCAGACAAACTAAAATGGTGCAAAAATAATTCACTGTTAAGCAGTACAGAAGTTACAAGTAAAGTAATGGGAAATTGTCAGCACGCCACAGTGGTGAGGCAAAAGGATATCTTTTTCAACCACCAAAAGCCTGAAATGCTCAACGTCCATGCTACTGTCGATCGGCCAGACACCTGCATGACATTACAAGGGGGAATCCCAAAGGGTGTCGGCCTTACATGTTTGACTGTGGTACTTACACTACTATCCACCAACCAAACAGCCAGCTCACTCCATTACACTATAGCACTTGTACTTACTGTCATGCTGTTTGACCATCTTACCATGCAGAACTGCATAATGAGCCATGTAGAATCTGGTTGCGATAATACGTAAGTACCTATTTTTTTTTTATTTTAGTTCCGACCTTCCAAAATGTCGGTCATATGGTCTCGGCCATATGATGTTCAGCATTTTGAAAGGCTGATCAACTGAAGGGGATCCATATATACATATACGTATGCATATATGTACATATGGGTCTGTTTCATACGACCTAACTTTAATTTGACTGAAATTAATTTGACCGAGACCATATAACCTAAAGTTCAAAATAGTGAAAACTCACTTGACTGAAACTCATAACACCGACAGCTAACAATACTAAATTTCAACATAGTAGTGGTGGTGTGTAGACTACTGTAAGTTAAGTAAAAGGTATATGCCCTTTTCCCCACTGTAGTGCAATCCTGGAGTTAGTATATATAGTTAGGGGGTGTGGGGGGCACAGCCCCCCACCTAGTTTGGTTTTATATTGTCTGGTTTCTGATAAGAGGGTAAATAATTAGTGTTTAAGTTCTGGAAAGTGTTAATAATTGGTGTTGTAAGTGTCCATGTCTATAGTTTGCAATTTAGTGTGTTGAAATCTAGCACTGAAAGCTGTCAGTGTTATGAGATTCATTCAAGTGAGTTTTCAGTATTCTGAACGTTAGGTTATATGGTCTCGGTGAAATGAATTTCAGTCAAATGAAAGTTAGGTCATATGAAGTACACCCATATATGGGTCTACTTCATAACATTGAAATTTCATAACGTTGAATTTCATAACATCGAGACCAAAACATCTAAATCCCAAAACAGTGAAAACTCAGAACATTGAAAGTGTGCTTCATAACATTGAAAACTACAATGCACATGTAAATAACATCCCCTACACCTACAACAATACCTAACAAACACACCTTCTACTACATTTCTGCAAGGGGGCAAGCCCCCCTGCACCCCCCATGTGGGGGTCTGCCCCCACACCCCCTGTAAATTAAATATACCAACACCAAGATCGTACTACAGTGGAAAAAAGTTAATCTACTTTTTTCCCACTGTAGTGCGATCTTGGAGTTGGTATATTTAAATTACGGGGGGAAGTAGGGGACTCTGTCCCCCACACGGGGGGTACATAGTGGCTTGCCCCCCCTGCAGAAATGTAGTAGAAAGTGTGATTGTTAGTTAGGTATTGTTGTAGGTGGAGGGGGTGTTATTTACATATGCACTGCAGTTTTCAATGTTATGAAGCACACTTTCAATGTTCTGAGTTTTCAATGTTTTGGGTTTTCAGTGTTTTGGGATTTAGATGTTTTGATCTCAATGTTATGAAATTCAACGTTATAAAATTTCAATGTTATGAAGTAGACTCATATATATATATATATATATATATATATATATATATATATATATATATATATATATATATATATGTTCATAGGTAGGTACTAGGCTATCGGCCCAAGGGCCTAAGTAAGCCTAGCCAACAAAGTTCCCTGGCTTATGCCAACCCAAGAAAGTTAATTTCCTGTGCCCCTGTTGAGCAGAGACACAGAATTGATCCCCGGGGTATATTTCCTATTTCCCATCCACTCATCAAGATTTTTCTTGAAGAGTGTTAATGAGGAACTTTGCTTGACATAGATAGGTAGCTTGTTCCAGAGTATGGGAAGTCTCTGGGACAGGAATCTATCCCTCCAGCAAGTCCTGTTTATTGTGGTGACAATGTTTAGGTCCCTAGAGCGTGTAGCTCGGAGGGATTGGGATTTCTTTAGGTGTAGCATGTCCAACAGCTCTGGGTTTGACATAGCTTTATATGTTAGGCAGAGATCACTTCGGAGTAGGCAATATGCTACAGAGTAAAGTTGGAGGTTTTTGAGACGATCAGTGTAGGCCATCTGTTTGAGGCCAGGAATTCTCTTTGTGAGGTACTTCTGTGGCCTTTCCAGCTGCTGCAGATGTCTTGTGAGGTACATTCCAAAAGGGGAGTTGTACACTATAATGGGTCTAATGAGTGTCGAGTAGAGGGGAACAATGACCTCTTTTTTCCTGGATGAGAACCCTTTTGTGATGAGGTCTGCTATGTAGAAGGATTTCCTGACTACTGTGGCAATGTGATTATCAAAGGAGAGACTACTGTCCACCTGGGTCCCAAGGTCTCTTAATCACACATTCGGTGTTAAGAAGACTGCCGCCTATGTGGTAGTTCATGGGTACAGAGTTTTTACCAAAGGGGATAACCATGCACTTTTTGGCATTGAGCTTGAGGCCATGGCTCTGACACCAGGCATCTATCTCAGTGAGGCCCTTCTGTAGGATGTCCACATCATTTAGGGACTTGACTTTGGCTCCTAGTTTGCAGTCATCTGCAAAGTTTGTTAGCCAGAGGCCTTCTGTGCTAGCCTGTACTTCAGAGAAGTAGATACTAAACAGGAGAGGTCCCAGGACTGAACCCTGTGGTACTCCACTTGTCACTGGTTTGAAGTAGGATTTGGAGTCTCCAACTTTTACAGTGTGGGTTCTGTCAGTGAGCCAGTTAGCAACCCATCTTGTGACATAGGGATTTATACCTAGTTTAGTGAGTTTAGCTATAATTCCAGAATGGTGGATGGTGTTGAAAGCCTTGGCGAGGTCAAGATAGGTTGTGTGAACCACCTTACCCTCATCCACGGCTTTGGTGACTGCCTCAAAGAAGTCAACCAGGTTAAGGAAGCAGGATCTGCCTTTCACAAACCTGAACTAGGTGGGGTCCAGAGTTTGGAGGTTACCAATGTCTTTGTTTATGAATTCCATGATGATACGTTCCATGGCCTAGCAGATGAGGCTCGTCAGCCTAATAGGGCGATAGTTCCCAGGATCAGTGGTGGCTCTCCCTTTGTGGAGTGGGATAACTGTTGCTGTGCGCCATTCAGTGGGCACAAAGCTGACGTGAGGCTATGACTGAACATGGTGCTTAGGTGGGGAGCCAGTTTGTTCTGAAGTTCGTAAAACGCAGCCTGGGATGTTGTCCGGTCTGACGCATGCTGTGTTTTTGGCTTTAGAGAGTGCTGCTTTTACCTGTGAAATTGTGATTACAGGGACTCCGCATTCTTCATGTATAGATATGGGCCCTTTAGGGGGTGAGAGGTGGGTAAAGATAGCACTGAACCTATCTGCCAGGATGCTGGCAATATCAGTTGGTTCTGTAATTTTTGTGCCATTGTGCTGTAACTCAGAGCAGATATGGGTGTTGCCATTGAGATTCTTGACATAGCTATAGAATGCTTTATGGCTGTCCTTAGAATCAGTGGCAATCTTGTTTTTATAGCTAGCTTTGGAGGATCTTATAAGGGATCTCAGCTTCTTGCTGAGGCTGACCAGGGAGCTCCTCCACTCATGGGATTTTACTCTCTTTTGCAACAAATTCTTCCTTCTGTTGTAGAGTTGTTTATGGCAGGGGACCACTAGATTGGCTTCCTTTTTTTTGAGGATAGCGTCTTGGTTCTGTTTGGGATAGCATGATCCATGCACTCGTGCAAGTGCTTATAGAGTGCATTTGTGTAGGATTCAGCAGTCGTAACTGTATTGTCCATCTGCATGGGTGTCATGAAGTTCACCACTTCTGTCTTAAGAAGCATGAAGTTGGCTTTGGAGAAATTTTTTACCATGGTTTCCTTAATGGGGGGTGGGGGCAGGATGTGGATATCTAAGGTGATTAGCTTGTGGTCGGATCTGACCAACGAGGAGTTGACTTCAGGTGTGGAACACCGATCACTCATACTGGTAATGACTAGGTCTAGGATATTGTTGCCCCTGGTGGGAGTGTGGATAAGTTGATCCAGGGCATGGGAATTTATGAATTTCAGAAAGCGCTGAGCAAAGGAGTTGGTACATGAGTAGTTTTCCCAGTTAATGGTGGGGTAGTTGAACTCACCCAATATTTGGGTGTTTGCTTGAACCCTAATATTTTCCAGTATATCAAGAAAAGAGGAGTGGGAATCCTGGGGCATGGTGGGGGACCTGTAGCGAGCTACAGTTTAGATTGCAGTTTTGCCCAGAGTTACTTGCACTTGGATAACCTCAGCTGCATTATACTGAGCAGCTAGCCTGGAGGTGTGGATATCCTTAATGAATATGGACACATCTCCAGCTTTGGTGTTCTGGTCCAGGTTAGATGGCTGAAAAGTGTGGTATGAGTTAGAGCCTGGTAATACAGGGGTGCTCTCTGGAGCCCTGAAACAGGTCTCAGTCACTGCACAGATGGGTTTACTGTGGTCTACTATCGTTATTTCAAAAGGCAAAACATATATAACAAAAAGTTAAACCGAAACCAAACATTTCGAACATACACAATGTCAACCCAAATAATAGACACATTTGCGTCAACATTGTCGCTGAAAATGTCATGTGATAGCCATATAGGAGCTGATGTAAATTAAATTCCTATACAACATATAATGTTTTTGCAGGGGGGCAAGCCCCCCTGCACTCCTCTGTGGGGGGCTGCACCCCCACAACCCCTGCTACTAATATTTTCCAACTCTGAGATCAAACTACAGTGGGGATATAGATGAATTTCCAATCCCCACTATACTGCGATCTCCGTACATATAGTCGAACACACTTATGTGAATGCACTACCACTACTGCATTCGTATAAATGTGTTCGACTATCCAATACACTTCTTCATTTTGTGCAGGACATTCTGATTTTCGGCAGCATGACTGCCGACAGAATGTCATTCGCACAAATGATAGTAAATTGATATATATACATATATATATATATATATATATATATATATATATGTGTGTGTGTGTGTGTTGTGTGTGTGTCTGTGTGCATGCGTATAGATATATATATAAAAAAAAAAATATATATATATATATATATATATATATATATATATATATATATATATATGTGTGTGTGTGTGTGTCTGTGTGCATGCGTATAGATATATATATTTATGGGTCTACTTCAGAACATCGAAATGCCACAATATCAAATTACAAAACATCTAGATGGAAACAATGAAACACCAGAACATTGAAGGACGAAATGCGGGGGGCTTTGCCCCCACACCCCCTAAATTATTTATGCCAACTCCAAGATCGCACATCGACGTTCGAACATGAAAAAAAAAAAATACAGAAAAAAAGCACTTTAAAAGGGTAGGCAGGGGGGCAAGCCTGCACCCCCCACACCCCCCCTACTTAAATATACTAACTCCGAGACCACACTTCAGTGCAGAAAAGGGAAATTCTCCCTATGTGCACCGTACGGTGCCATTGAAAGTCTATCTTCGAGCACTCAAAATTTCGAACGTTTGGTCTCGACCATGTAACGTTCGAAATTTTGAGCATTCGAAGATTTGACAGGTACCCTCTATATATATATATATATATATATATATATATATACATATATACATATATATATATATATATATATATATATCTATATAGATATCTATATATATATCTATATATATATATATATATATATATATATATATATATATATATATATATATATATATATATATATATATATACATATAGATATATTGGGTCTATTTCTGTTTATCGAAAACTCACATTTTCGAAAAACAGAAGATCGAGGCCACTTTAGTGAAAGTGCAATTAAACTAAAGTGCACTTTTGTGAAAGCCGATTCACCAAATCGGCAAAAACAGTACAATAAACAGTAAAAAAAAGAAGTTATGTACCTACCATAACGTTCCATGTTTGTTGTCCTTCATCTCGCCTTCCTTCTTGCTGGTTGGGTTCGGAGCCGATCCTCGGCTCCGACTCGGCCGATTTACTATAGCTCAAGAGATTTTACTGGCTCGAGGCTACCCCTTATCCCAACATGCCTAGCGGCAGTTACCCAGATCTCGTCTGTAATAGCCCACACTAGACATACATAGTAAAAAATTAGAAGTTATGTACCTACCATAACGTTCCATGTTAGTTGTCTTCTCTCGCCTTCTTTCTTGCTGGATGGGTTCGGAGCAACTCGGTACTTGCTAAGCTCGAGAATCACATTTACCAGCTCGAGGCAGCCCTATATCCCATGATGCAAGGCGGTAATTACCCAGATTTCGTTTGGTATCTAGAGGAAAACTGCCTGCAATCTTTCTACAAGGAAAGCAGAATAATTAGCCTAGAAGACTGTAAGAGGAACCAGGTAACAGAGATCCCAAGCTAACTGGTGTCCGAGGGAGAACAATCTCCCTGAGAAGGGGAAAAACCAAGGTCTGTCCAGGCTAGGGGGACAGGAGGGAGGGACGCAAGAAAGAAGGCGAGAGAAGACAACTAACATGGAACGTTATGGTAGGTACATAACTTCTAAATGTTAAGTTGTCAATCTCGCCTTCATTCTTGCTGGATGGGACCGTGTCCCTAGCACCCCTATCCTGGGTGGCTCAATGGAACAGACTCTTGAGAACTGTGGAACCAAAACTTGCCCTGTCCCTGGAGGCCAAATCCAATTTGTAATGAGAAACGAAGGTATGAGGAGTGGCCCAAGTGGCTGCTGCACAAATAGTGTCCAAGGGTAGTCTAGCCTGAAAAGCTGTAGATGTGGCTAGGCCTCTAGTAGAATGCGCTTTAGGTTTTGAGATCAGCTGTTTGCCCCTCAGCTGATAAATGTCAGAAATGGTGGACGATAGCCATCTGGATAAGGTTACTTTAGAAACAGGAAGACCTTTCCTATTTTCAGCATAGGAAAGAAAAAGCTGATCAGATTTCCTAAATTGCTTTGTTCTGTCCAAATAATATCTGAGTTGGCGATGAACATCTAGGCAATGCAGTTTTTGTTCTGCCCTGTTAGAATAATTGGGGGAAAAATACAGGAAGGTCAATTTATTGATTTAAATTTGTTTTAGAAGCAACCTTGGGCAAAAAGGATGGATTGGTTCTTAAGGACACTCTATCCTTGTGGAAGACCAAGTAAGGGGGACGAACACAGAGGGCATGTAGTTCCGACACTCTCCTAGCCGAAGTAATAGCAACTAGAAAGAGAGTCTTCCAAGAAAGACATTTCAATGAGCATGTAGCAGCTGGTTCGAAAGGGGGAAGAATCAAGGATGCCAGCACTAAATTTAGGTCCCACTGTGGTGGAGGATCTCTAACAGGGGGCTTAAGAAGGAACACCCCTTTGAGAAAAGCTTTACAAAGTTTGTGAGACATGATATTGTGGTCTGCAAATCCGACATGGAAATTAGAGATTGCTGCCAACTGGACCTTAACTGTGGAAGCAGAAGAACCGGAGCGAAAAATTTCAGCAAGAAAGTCCAAGACCGATTGAATAGGGGCAGTAAAAGGATCTATGTTCTTAGACTTTGCCCAAAAAGAGAAACGTTTCCACTTACTAGAGTAAATCCTCCTGGTAGAGGACTTTAGAGAAGCTACTATTATATCTCTAACGGGGTTAGAGATCATAGGAAGCCTGGCTAATGAAGGAAGTGGAGCAACCAAGCAGTGAGGGTGAGGGAACGAATTGATTGGTGCAGTTGACCCGACTGGTGGGTCAGAAGATCTGGAATTGGATCCAGATGCCAAGGCTGCACCATGAGATGGCGATGAAGGAACGGGAACCAAATTTGTCGAGACCAGTAAGGGGCAATGAGAATCATTTTGGCTCTCAAGACGGTAGCTTTCTGGAGTACTTGAGGTATCAACAGAAAGGGGAGAAAAGCATAAAGAAGTCCCCGGGGCCAATCTTGGGTAAGAGCATCTCTGGGGGGATGGCCCGGAAGTGGAAAGAGAGAGAAGAAGTGTGGGCATTTCCTGTTTTGGGGAGTAGCAAAAAGATCGCAGCATGGGCGGCCCCACTTCTGAAAAATCTCCTCCACTATGGAAAGTTTGAGAGGCCACTCGTGAGGCATGCGAATAGCTCTGCTCAATCTGTCCGCTATTATGTTGGTTCTCCCGGGGATATGCGTTGCTACCAGGAACTGATGAGAGGAGATCGCCCATTGCCAAAGTCTGAGAGCTTCTCGACACAAGGGATAGGACTTGGTTCCGCCCTGCTTGTTGATGTACCACACCACTGACATGTTGTCCGTGTGAACTGCAATAGTTCCTAAGGGAAGAAAGTCGTTGAGGGCTTGCAACGTTAAAAGCACTGCTCTCATCTCTAGGACATTTATGTGCAGGTGGTATTCGAACGGTTGCCACGTGCCATGAACCATCCTGCCCTGATAATGCCCCCCCACCCGATCAGGGAGGCATTCGAAGTGACCGTGGCTACCGGGGCCGGAAGGACAAACGGTCTGCCCTGATGGACTAGGGGAGAAGAAGTCCACCAGGATAGATGGCTCTTGCAGGTTTGTGTCACCAGGATCTTGTGACGCATGGGGAGCTGCTGGTAGGACCATTGAGTGAACAACATCCATTGTAGGAGGCGCATGTAAAAACGGGCCAGAGGGAGAAGTGTGATAGCAGCTGCCATGAGGCCCAGCACTTTCAGGACCAACCTGGCTTGTACCCTTTTGCTGGATAGGATGATCCGAACGTGGTTTTGGATATCTAGGATTCTTTGACTTGTAAGGTTTGCTGACATCCGAGTAGTGTCTAGATTTGCGCCTATAAAGGCAATAGATTGGCAGGGCGATAAGGAAGACTTTTGGAAGTTGATTGAAATTCCTAATTGACCGCAGAGACGTAGAGTATAATCTCTGGCTTGGAGAAGTTGATGCCTGGTGGTGGCTGATAGGAGCCAGTCGTCTAGATACGGAAACACCTGGAATCCTTGACGTCTCAGGTGAGCCGTGACCGCTGCCATGCATTTGGAGAACACTCTGGGGGCTGTAGTGAGACCAAAGGGCAGGGCTCTGAATTGAAAATGACTGGTACCCAGCCGAAAGCGGAGGAACCTTCTGGAGCGTCTGTGGATTTTTATGTGATAGTACGCATCCTGAAGGTCTATGGAGCACATCCAGTTGTTTTTGCCCAGGAAGGGCAAAATCGATTGAAGTGTGACCATCCGAAATCTTGTCTTTTTGACAGACTTATTCAGTCTCCTGAGGTCTAATATTGGTCTCCAGTCTCCCGTCTTTTTGGGAACCAAAAAGAACCTTGAGTAGATTCCGGATTCTAATTGATCTGTTGGAACTGGTTGGATGGCCCTTTTTCTTAGAAGCTTTGATATCTCTAGCTTCGCAATCTCCCTTAGACCGGGTGGAACATCTGGAAGGGAACCTTTTTGAGGGAAGGGGCTTTCCTCGAAGGGGATTTTGTAACCCTCGGATATGATCGACTGTACCCATCTGTCTTGAGAGAGGGAAAGCCAGGCTTCTGGATACAGCGACAATCTCCCCCCGACTGCCTCCAAGGGTGGGCAGTCGGGCAACACCTCAGGGATGCTGGAAGGGCTTGTCAGAGAGAGGATCTCTGCTGCCCTGGTTCTGCGGACCTCCTCTGCCCCTAGGGTGGCGTCTGTTGTTATTACCCCCTCTGCCTCTGGGGATAAATTGACCACGTGCGTCAGGCGTGACTCCCTGAGATTTGCGGAACTACATTTTCCCTCCCTTCTGACCTTTGGGGTAAGGTCTAAAAGGGGTGGAGAAACGGACTCCTACAGCAGAAAGAGTCTTGCCATCTTGTTCGCACCTGGTTAATGTGTCCTTCACCTGAGGCCCAAACAAAGTAGTGCCATCAAAGGGAGAATTTGTGAAGGACGCCTTAAAGGGGTCTGCGAAATTGCAAAGCCGCATCCAGGACTGACGTCTAAGAGCCACTCCTGTTCAGCAGCTCTACTCGCCCCATCGGCTGCATAAGAAATGAGCCGCATGGAGCAGTTAGTAATGGAATTTAGGATTCCAAGCTGAGAGGCAATCTTCTCCTGAGCCCCAGCAGCTGACGGATCCTGTACTACCTCACCCAATTCTTTGAGGATGTCTCTTTGAAGTCGGGTGAAGTGACATAAATAATTCAGCGAACGCATAGCAAAGGTCGCTGAGGAAAACATCCGCTTACCATACCTGTCCATGGTCCTAGACTCCTTGTTAGGAGGATGGACTGGTACGGAAGGATCTGCAAGTTCCTTTTTGGTGGCGGCTGCCACCACCATGGCATCAACTGGAACACCTTTCGTAAGAAACTGTTTCTCAGTGGGGGCCGTGATAAATTTAGAAGGCTTCCTGGGGACTGGTTCCACAGAATCAGGAGATGCCCACACCTTTCGAGCTATCACGTCCATGAGGGGGTCGAAAGGCGGAGACACCCAGGAGGTGGAGGGTCGAGATCCAAAAGCCTCCAGGTATACTGACTCATCCTCGGAGGGATTAATGGAGGGCCAGTTTCCCCTCTGTTTTAGGAGTTCTAGGATGTCTGAAAAGGAGACATCCTCAGAGGGGGATCTTGGGGACCCCTCCGACTCATCTAAGTCGGTATCTGATGTCGTAGACTCAGGGGAGTCTAAGTGTTTCCTCTTGCAGGTCCTCTTACACGGGGGCTCTCCTGAAGGATCAGGAGAAACCTCGGAAGAGGAAGTTCTTCCCAGTGGGGAAACCTGGGGCAATGGATCTCTGGGTCCGGGAGCAAGAGAGTGGGAAGAGACATCTACAGGCACCGTAGAGGGAGGAGCTAAAGGAACCGACTGTTGACTAAGCTCGGGGGCTAGCACACTCCTCATCACCTCGAAGGCTCCCCTCCCAGGGAGGGCCGAGAGACCCCGCCCCGAAGAAACAAGGACCCCCTGCCCCACCGAAAGGGAAGGCTCCGAAGCAGATGTCGGCACCAAGCTCACCAAGGCCGAAGCCCCGAGAGGGAGAGCGGGGTTGGAAAAGGGTCCGATGCCACTCACCCCCTCGGAACCGACCAGGGAAACTCGAAGGTCTCGAGGAGGAGATAGGAGTCGAAGACGACGGAGCCGAAAGGTGTGGAATCGGGTCCGAAGCCGCAACAGTCACGGTACCAATAATCTCCGGCTCCGAGCTCTGAAGGAGAGTCGAAGGAGGAATCTCAGGAGGGTGTGGAATAGCGATCGTCTGCTGAGACGGGCTATGGAGCATCTGGGCCAATGCCTGTGATTTTAGTAGTCTACTCACCACTCTCTCCAAGTCGTGGCCTGAAAGTCTGGAAGACCTTGACGATCGGCTCCGATGGCTCCGTTCCGAAAGTAAGGGGGAGGCCGGAGCCGAGTGGATAGACTCCAGTGAAGGAGATCTAGACCTCTTCCTCGATGGAGCCATCGGAGCCGACGAACCTTCGGTCCCAGTTGGAGCCGACAGCTTATCGGCTCCAAGCTGAGGTAGAGAGGTCTCGGCTCCAGCCGGAGCCAAAACATTCTTCAAAGCTAGGGTATCGGCTCCAGCCGGAGCCGACATGGATGCCGAAGCCAGGGTATCGGTGCCGATCGGCGCCGATACAGAAATTTCCAAGCAGGAAGGATTGGCTCCAGACGGAGCCGATATCGACTCTGGAGGAGTCGGAACCAAGGCCACAGACTTGGACACCGAAGTCTGGGTCTTGGGTGGCTTAGAGGGCTTCCCAGAACCGACCTTAGCTGGGGAGCTCTCAGGCTTAAGGAGACCCCTGAGGATCAACTTATTTCTACGCTCCTGCAGGACTCTCTGGCTGAAAGAATGACAAATAGCACAGGAGTCCTGCAGGTGTAGGGGTCCCAGGCAATAAATACAAGAAGTGTGACCGTCTGTCCGAGACATCTTCTGACAGCACGAGTCACACTTCTTAAAACCTGAGACCCTAGTGTCTTTTGACATGATTGAGTTTAAACACAATCACACACACACTCAGTCCTTAAATACACTAATTAAACAAAAACACAGACACACCTAACAAAAAATCCTGACAGGAATTGTTTAGGAGGGGAAGGCCTAAGGCCTGACTAACAGAAAAATTATAAAGGGGTCGAGAAAAACTAAAGGGAATAGGGTCTAAGTGAATCGAGGACTATTGACTATAAAAGGGAATACAAATTTTTAAAAGCTGGGGTAGTTAAATCTCTGAAAAGAGTAATGAAAATTCACTTACCAGGAGCTGGTAAAAAAGGTGACCTCATGAGCGAAGTGGCAAACGAGATCTGGGTAATTACCGCCTTGCATCATGGGATATAGGGCTGCCTCAAGCTGGTAAAAGTGATTCTCGAGCTTAGCAAGTGCCGAGTCGGAGCCGAGGATCGGCTCCGAACCCATCCAGCAAGAATGAAGGCGAGATTGACAACTTAACATCTATTTTTACTAAGCTTTTATACATCAATGTAGGAACGAAAGAGGAAAAGACAATGCATGGTTAACTAACCTGGTATATTAGCAGGAACTCAGCCAGTGTAACCAATAAAGAACTCCTCTCGAACCTCCAGGAAGGGGAAAGGAGGGGGGGCAAGAACGAAGGAGAGACGAAGGACAACAAACATGGAATGTTATGGTAGGTACAAAACTCCTTTGTGTTATGTTGTCCCATCTCGCCTTCATTCTTGCTGGTTGGGACCACGTACCCAGCATCTGGTTCTTGGGTGGTTCACTGAAACAAACTCTTCAGGACTGTGGAACCAAAGGATGCCCTATTCTGGGAGACCACATCCACTTTGTAATGAGAGATAAATGTATGAGGATTTACCCATGTTGGTGCTGCACAGATTGAATCTAAAAGCAATTTAGCTTGGAAGGCAAAAGAGGTGGCTAAGGCCCTGGTTGAATGTCCTCTGGGCCTTCCTGGAAGCGTATTTTACGCAAATCATATGAATAGCTGATTATGTCTGACAGCCTTTTTGATAAGATCACTTTTGAAACTGGATAACCATGTTTATTTTCAGCCAAGGATATAAACAACTGGTCTGATTTTATGAGGTCTTTGGTCCTGTGTAAATAAAAACGTAATTGTCTATGAACATACAATTGGTGTAATCTATACTCTGCCTTATTGCCATAATTGGGGAAGAACACAGGAAGCTCAATGAATTGATTTAAGTTATACTCTGAACAAACCTTTGGCAAGAAGGAAGGATTGGTCCTAAGAGAGACTCTATCTTTGTGAAAAATGAGATACGGTGGGCGACTAGACACAGCATGTAATTCAGAAACCCGTCTAGACAAAGTTAGAGCAAACAAGAAGAGTTTTCCAAGACAGAAATTTCAGGGGGCAAGATGCTGCTGGTTCAAAGGGAGGCAGAACCATCGAAGCTAAAACCAAGTTTAGGTTGGGGCGGGGGGTTCTCTTACCACGGGCTGCAAAAGTGTTGTACCTCGTAAGAATGCTCTGCACAACTTATGGAACATAATGTTAGAACCCAAGTCTCGTACATGAAAATGGGAGATGGCAGCAAGTCGGACCCTAATCGTAGCTGCAGTTGCTCCTTTTTCGAAGGTTTCGGACAAAAAGTCTAGAATCTTGTGAACAGGAGCCGTAAAGGGATCAATGTTATTACTCTTGGCCCAATAAGAGAACCTCTTCCATTTGCTAGTGTAAATCCTCCTGGTAGTTGGCTTGTGGGAGGACACCAGGATGTGTTTGTTGTACAGCAGGGGAAATGTTAGGGCGCCTGGCTAAGACTAGAAGTGGAGTAACCAAGCAGTCAGCTTGAGAGTTTGGAGGGATGGGTGAAGCCTGCCTGACTGATGCATCAGGAGGTCTGGAAATGGGTCAAGTATCCAAGACTCCAGTTGAAGATAATGGAAAACAAATGGAAATCATATCTGGCGAGGCCAGTAAGGAGCAATGAGGATAAGTTTCCAACCCAATGATTTTGCTTTCTGAAGTACCTTCAGAATGAGAGGGAAAGGTGGAAAGGCATATAGTAGTCCCGGAGGCCAATCCTGAACAAGTGCATCCCTGGGTGACTGTCTTGGAGGGGGAACTAGGGCGACGTAGCTGCTGCATTTGTTGTTTAGGGGAGTGGCAAAAAGATTGCAGCATGGCTGGCCCCATTTGCAGAAAATCAAGTCCACAACTTCTTGCTTCAGGGACCACTCCTGAGGCATGAGGATAGCTCTGCTAAGCCTGTCCGCTATCATGCTGGATTTTCTGGTAATGTGCATCACAATCAGAGAACATTGGGAAGACACTGCCCATTGCCAGACTCGAAGCACCTCCCGACACAAGGGGTAAGATCTGGTTCTGCCCAGCTTGTTGATGTACCATACCACTGACATATTGTCTTTCTGGATTGCAATGGTCCCGGTAGGTAGAGAGTCTTGAAGTGCTTGCAACGCCAGAAGCACCGCTCTCATCTCTAGAACATTGATGTGCAAATGGTACTCGTGAGGTTGCCACGTTCCTTGGACAGTCCCATCCCAGATAATGCCCCCCCCCAATCTGGGAAGCATCCGTGGTCACTGTGGCTACCGGATGGGGGTCTAGAAAGGGTTGGCCAAGAGTCACCTGGGGGAGACAAGCCACCATAGTAGGTCCTTTTTGCAAGATTCTGTGATCAAGATCATGTGTGATATTGGCAAATCTTGGAAAGACCACTGAGCAAAAAGAAGCCACTGTAGAATCCGCATGTGGAAGTGTGCTAAAGAAACTAGCATAATTGCTGCAGCCATTGAGCCCAGTACTTGTAGAACCTGTCTTGCCTGAACTCTCGTCTTCTTTATGAGAAATGAAACTTGCAGGCGAATGGTTGACACCCTGTCTAGAGGCAGTTTTGCTAACATGCGTCTTATATCTAAGTCTGCCCCTATAAAGGGAATAGACTGACAAGGCAACAAGGCAGAGTTTTCATAGTTTATGGTGATGCCTAACTGGGAACAAGTTTGGATTGTGTAGTCCTGTGCTTTGATCAGTTGATGCTCGGTGGTAGCAGTGAGGAGCCAGTCGTCTAGATATGGAAACACATGGAATCCTAGACACCTCAGGTGAGCCATGACCACTGCCATACACGTGGTGAACACCCTGGGGACTGTGGTGAGACAAAAGGGCATGGCCCTGAACTGATAATGACTGGTTCGCAGCTGGAAGCGTAGGAATCTCCTGGATCGCCTGTCCATTTTTATATGGTTGTACGGGTCCTGGAGATCTATGCAACACATCCAATTATCCTGACCCAAGAAAGGAAGAATGGACTGCAGTGTTACCATCTGAAACTTTGTCTTTTTTACCAATTGGTTTAGTTTGCTGAGATCCAAAATGGGTCTCTAGTCCCCTGTCTTTTTTGGAACTAAAAAGAACCTTGAATAAGTTCTAGACCCGATTTCGTCTGTGGGGACTTCCTGGATGGCTCTTTTTTCTAGCAATCTTTGAACCTCTAGGATTGCATGATCCCAAAGACTGGGTGGATCATCTGGGACAGAACGTTTGTCTTTTGAGGGGGGGGGACTGAGAAAAGGGAATTTTGTAACCCTTGGATATTATCGAAAGTGCCCGCGTTTCTCTCGTGATCGATTACCAGGCTGCTGTCTACAGTGACAGTCTGCCCCTGACTGCCTCCAGAGGTGGACAGCCAGGCCTCCCTTCAGGAGTGCTGGAAAGGCCTAGCAGAGAAAGTATCTCTATTGTCCTGCTGTTGCGGACCCCCTCTGCCGTGAGGGTGGTGTCTTCCATTGTTGTTTCCCCCTCTGCCCCTGGGGGAAAAATCTCCACGTGTGTCAGGCGAAGATCCCTGGGATTTTCGGGAACCACATTTTTCCACTCTTCTGACCTGTAGGATAGGGTCTAGATGGAGTGGAAAAATGGACTCCTATGGCAGAGAGAGTCTTGCCATCCTGTTCACACCTGTTGAGAGTGTCTTTTACCTGAGGCCCGAACAAGGATGAGCCATTGAAGGGGGTGTTGGTAAATAAAGACTTAAAAAGTTCTGCAAATTGACAAAGGTGCATCCAGGAGTGCCTCCGCAAAGCTACTCTGGTACCTGCTGCCCTACTCGTTCCATCTGCCACATAAGAAATGAGCCTCATGGAGGAGTTAACCATGGAGGTCAAGGTCGCAAGCTGGGAAGCTACCTGCTTGCATCTCCCTCCATTGTAGAATCTTGCAGGGTATCTCCTAGCTCCTTCAGGAGATCCCTCTGAAGTCATGTGAAATGAGACAAGTAATTCAACAACCTGAGAGTAAAGGTCACTGAAGAAAACATACGCTTCCCATACCTGTTCATTGTAAGAGACTCTTTGTTTGGCGGATGGATAAATGAAGAGATATAAACCTCAACACAACAATGAATAGAACATGCTGGAGGGATAGATTCCCTTCACAGAGACTTCCCTTACTATGGAACAGGGTCCCGATCTACATAAGACAGAGCCCCTCACTATCACTCTTCAAGAGGAACCTTGATGAGTGGATGGGTAACACAAAGTTCACACCGGAGATCACACCAACAGCACTACTAGATAGGGGCCAAGGGTACTAGCTGCTAGTACAAGGGTCTAGGGAACTACTAAAGGGGTGGTGAATACCGCACAATGTGGCTGGGCTAATATATGCCTTCGGGCAGATAGCCCAGTACCAACCTATGAACCTATAAGAAGTTTCCGCAAGTTCCTTCTTAGTGGCTGCTGCCACCACCATGGCATCAACAGGGACCCCTTTGGACAGGAAAGACTTATCCTCTGGAGCAGTTCTAAATTTGTTAGGTCTCCTCGGAACTGGTTCCATGGTCTCTGGAGCACTCCATGCCTTTTGACTCACTACAGACAAAAGTGGGTCGAAAGGCGGAGACACCCAAGAGGTGGAGAGTTGGGAACCAAATGCATCTAGGTAGACAGACTCATCCTCATAAGGGGCTAGGGACTTCCAGCCACCCCTCTGTCTAAGGATTTCCAAGATGTCCAAAAAGGAGACCTCCTCAGAGGGGGACCATGGGGACCCTTCAGATTCGTCCAAGTCTGTATCAGAAGTGGTAGACTCAGGGGAGTCTAGATGCTTCCTCTTACATTTCTTCTTCCGAGGGACCTCTTCCGAATGTTCGGGGGAGGTTTTGGAAGAGGTGGGTTCACCCAGTGGGGCGTCCTGGGGCACAGGTTCCCTATACTTGGAGGCAGGAGGAGGAGGGACAAAGGCAGGCACAGGCACCGAGGGAGAAGGAGCCAATGGAGCCAAAGATGGAGCAGTCTCAGGAGACAGCACACTCCTCATCACCTCGAAGATGCCACAGTCCCAAGTCAAAGGAGCTGCCGGCTCTGAAGAGCCTGGAGATCTCCTTCGAACCGGGAGCGGCGGCTCCGAGGCCGATGTAGGAGCCGAGCTCACCTGCGCCGAAGCTCCGAGAGCAGGGTTGGACAAGGGTCCGATGCCACTTTCCTCTCGGAGCTGGCAAGAGAGCTTTGGCACCCAGATCCTTCGATGGACTGAGACATCGAGGAGATCAGAGCGGTCGTAGGAACCGATAAGGGAGAAGAAACGGGAGCCGATGGTTCCATCACCACGACCTCGATGCACTCCAGCTCCAAGCTCAAGAGAGTTGGAGGAGGAATCGATGGAGAAGCTGGGAGGGCTGAAGGAGCCAATTCCTTATGGGCTGGGCGCAAATGTAATTTAGCAAGTGCCTGTGACTTGAGGAGCCTTTTGACCACTCTCTCCACATCATTATCCGAAAGTCTGGAGGACCGAGAGGAGTGTGAAGAGGACCAGTGACTGCCCGCTCCAGGTTGTAGGAGAGGAGATTGTGGAGCAGAGCGTACCAGCTCCAAAGAAAGAGACCTTGATCTCTTGTGGGTACAGGCTGGCTCGAGGACACAGATGGAGCCGCCGGAGACTTAGCTTTGTTGGAGCCAATGCTGGGAGCTGACAGAGCCGAAGGCTTCTCGGAGATTTTTGTCTGTTCCGAACTTGGAACCGATGGCTTGGAGTGTTTCTCGGACACTTTGGCTGACTGAGGACCCGGAGACGAAAAATCTTGAGGGTTCTTTAGGAGGCCACATAAAATAAGCTTATTTCTTCTCTCCTGCAGGACTCTGGAACTGAAAGCGTGACAGATTGAGCAAGAGTCCTGCATGTGAACAGCCCCTGAACAATAAATGCAACTCATGTGCCCATCCGTAAGGGACATTTTCTGACAACACGAGTCGCATTTTTTAAACCCAGAGGGTTTCATCTCTTTAGACATGGTAAACACTAGTCAAGGAAATTTTCACAGCACCAGAAAAAAACAGAAAAGCTATCAACTAACAGCACACGACTAGTAACTGCAATGAGAAGTTATGTACCTACCATAACGCTCCATGTTAGTTGTCTTCTCTCGCCTTCTTTCTTGCTTGATGGGTTCGGAGCCAATCCTCGGCTCCGACTCGGCACTTGCTAAGCTCGAGAGTCACTTTTACCAGCTCGAGGCAGCCCCATATCCCATGATGCAAGGCGGTAAGTACCCAGATCTCGTTTGATGACAAAAGGGCAATAGCACCTAGCATAATAACTTCCCAAAGGAAGAAAGAAGGAGAGAAAAAAAACCTGCAGGATGGTAGAAGGACCAGATCTGTATGGTCTTCAGAAGTATAACTCCTTGTAGAGAAAGGTCTGTCCAGGCCTGGGGGAAGGAGGGAGGGTCGCAAGAAAGAAGGCGAGAGAATACAACTAACATGGAACGTTATGGTAGGTACATAACTTCTCAATGTTAAGTTGTCAATCTCGCCTTCATTCTTGCTTGATGGGACCGCGTCCCTAGCACCTCTATCCTGGGTGGCTCAATGGAACAGACTCTTGAGAACTGTAGAGCCAAAGCTGGCTCTGTCCCTGGAGGCCAAATCCAGTTTGTAATGGGAAACAAATGTATGAGGAGTGGCCCAAGTGGCTGCTGCACAAATAGTGTCTAAAGGAAGTCTAGCTTGAAAGGCTGTAGAAGTAGCTAAGCTTCTGGTTGAATGTGCTTTTGGTTTCGAGCACAGCTGTTTTCCCGAGCCGATAAATTTCAGAGATGACAGAAGAAAGCCATCTAGACAAGGTCACTTTTGAGACAGGAAGGCCTTTCTTGTTATCAGCATAGGAAACAAAGAGTTGATCGGATTTCCTGAATTGTTTTGTTCTGTCCAAATAATATCTGAGTTGGCGGTGGACATCAAGATAATGTAATTTTTGTTCGATCTGTTTGAATAGTTTGGAAAAAATACAGGGAGATCAATGGCTTGATTCAAATTAGTCTTTGAGGCGACCTTAGGCAAAAAGGTCGGATTAGTTCTCAATGATACTCTGTCTTTGTGGAAGACCAAATAGGGGGGGCGAACAGATAGAGCATGAAGTTCAGACACTCTCCTAGCTGATGTAATAGCAACCAGGAATAATGTTTTCCATGAAAGAAATTTCAGGGAACAAGAAACAGCTGGCTCGAAGGGGGGAAGAATTAAGGATGTCAGCACTAAATTTAGGTCCCATTGAGGAGGAGGACTCCTGACTGGAGGCTTCAGGAGGAAAATTCCTTTCAAGAAGGCTTTACAAAGCCTGTGGGACATAATGTTGTTATCTGCGAACCCGACATGAAAGTTCGAGATAGCAGCCAACTGAACTTTGACTGTGGAAGAAGAGGAGCCCGCGTGAAAAATCTCCGCTAAGAAATCCAAAACTGCTTGAACTGGAGCAGTGAAGGGATCAATATTCTTGGCTTTAGCCCAATAAGAAAACGTTTCCATTTGCTAGTATAAATCCTCCTGGTAGAGGATTTTAAGGAAGCTACTATGATGTCTCTAACAGGGTTAGAGATCATAGGAAGCCTGGCTAAGGAAGGAAGTGGAGCAACCATGCTGTGAGGTTGAGAGAAGGGATAGACCGGTGCAGCTGACCGGATTGGTGAATCAGAAGATCTGGCACTGGGTCCAGATGCCACGGCTGCACCAAAAGGTGACGATGAAGGAACGGAAACCAAATTTGTCGAGGCCAATAAGGAGCAATGAGAATCAATTTGGCTCTCAAAACGGTTGCTTTCTGGATAACTTGAGGGATCAGAGGAAATGGAGGAAAGGCATAAAGAAGTCCCTGGGGCCAATCCTGGGTCAGAGCGTCTCTGGGGGGATGGCCTGGCAGTGGGAAGAGAGAGAAGAAGTCTGGGCATTTGCTGTTTTGGGGAGTAGCAAAAAGATCGCAACATGGGTGACCCCATTCCAGAAAAATCTCTTCCACTATAGATTGTTTGAGAGACCACTCGTGAGGCATGAGAATAGCTCTGCTCAATCTGTCCGCTAAAATGTTGGTTTTCCCAGGGATATGCGTTGCCACCAGAAACCGATGAGAGGAGATCGCCCATTGCCAAAGTCTGAGCGCTTCTCGACACAAGGGGTAGGACTTGGTTCCGCCCTGTTTGTTGATATACCAAACTACAGACATGTTGTCTGTGTGGACTGCAATTGTCCCTAAGGGAAGAAAGTCGTTGAGGGCTTGCAACGTTAAAAGCACTGCTCTCATCTCTAAGACATTTATGTGCAGGTGGTATTCGAAAGGTTGCCACGTCCCATGAACCATCCTGCCCTGATAATGCCCCCCCCACCCGATCAGGGAGGCATCCGTAGTGACAGTGGCTACTGGGGATGGGGGTACAAAGTATCTGCCTTGGTGAATCTGGGGAGAAGTGATCCACCAAGCAAGATGATTCTTGCAAATCTGTGTCACCAGTATTTGGTGACGCATTGGAAGTTGTTGGTAAGACCACTGAGTGAACAACATCCATTGAAGAAGGCGCATATAGAAGCGAGCCAGGGGAAGAAGGGTAATGGCCGCAGCCATGAGGCCTAACACCTTTAGAACCATTCTGGCCTGTATCTTCCTGTTGGCTAGAATGATCCTGACGTGACTTTGAATGTCTGAGATTCTTTGATCTGTAAGGGTAGCTGACATCGAACAGTGTTTAAGTTTGCGCCTATGAAAGTAATAGACTGGCAGGGCAATAAGGATGATTTTTGAGTTGATCGAGATGCCCAATTGAGAACAAAGATTTATTGTGTAATCCCTGGCTTGAAGAAGCTGATGCCTGGTGGTGGCTGAAAGGAGCCAGTCGTCGAGATACGGAAACACCTGGAATCCTTGGCGTCTCAGGTGAGCCGTGACCACTGCCATACATTTGGTGAACACTCTGGGGGCTGTAGTGAGACCAAAGGGCAGGGCTCTGAACTGGAAATGACTGGACCCCAGCCGAAGCGGAGAAATCTCCTGGAGCGTCTGTGAATTTTTATGTGATAGTACGCATCCTGAAGATCTATTGAGCACATCCAGTTGTCCTTCTGTAAGAAGGGCAGAATTGACTGAAGAGTGACCATTGAATCTTGTCTTCCTCACAGACTTGTTGAGTCTGCTGAGATCCAATATTGGTCTCCAGTCTCCCGTCTTTGTGGGGGCCAAGAAGAACCTTGAGTAGATTCCGGGCTCTGGATGATCTGTTGTAACTGGCTGAATGGCTCTTTTTTGCAGTAGTTTTAAGACTTCTAACTCTGCAATCTCCCTTAGACCGGGTGGTACATCTGGAAGGGAATTTGAGTGATAGAAAGGACTTTCCTCGAAAGGAATTTTGTAACCCTCGGATATGATCGACTGTACCCATCTGTCTTGAGTGAGGGAACGCCAGGCTTCTGGGTACAGCGATAGTCTTCCCCCGACTGCCTCCAAGGATGGACAGCCAGGCAACACCTCAGGGATGCTGAAAGGGCTTGTCAGAAAGAGACTCTCTGCTTCCCTGGTTTTGTGGACCCCCTCTGCCTCTAGAGCGGCGTCTGTTATTGTTACCCCCTCTGCCTCTAGGGGTAAACTGACCACGTGAATCCGGCGTGACTCCTTGGGATTTGCGGAACCACATTTTGCCACCCTTCTGCCCTTTGGGGTAAGGTCTAGAAGGGGTGGAAAAACGGACCCCTACAGCAGAAAGAGTCTTGCCGTCCTGCTCACACCTGGTCAACGTTTCCTTCACTTGAGGGCCAAACAAAGCTGACCCATCAAAGGGAGAGTTTGTGAAGGACGCCTTAAAGGGATCTGCAAAATTACAGAGCCGCATCCAGGCTTGGCGTCTAAGAGCCACACCTGTACCTGCGGCCCTACTCGCTCCATCTGCAGCATATGATATCAGTTGCATGGAGGAGTTAGCAATAGAATTAAGGGTTCCTAGCTGCAAAGCAATTTTTTCTTGAGCCCCTGCAGCTGTAGGATCCTCTACTACTTCACCTAGCTCCTTAAGGATATCCCTCTGGAGTCTGGTGAAGTGACATAGGTAGTTCAGCGAACGCATAGCAAAGGTCGCTGAAGAAAACATCCGCTTACCATACCTATCCATGGTCCTAGAGTCCTTATTAGGAGGATGGACAGGTACGGAAGGATCTGCAAGTTCCTTCTTAGTGGCAGCCGCCACCACCATGGCATCAGCAGGGACACCTTTCGTGAGGAATTGCTTGTCCGATGGGGCAGTAATAAATTTAGAAGGCCTCCTAGGGACTGGCTCTACAGAGTCAGGAGCAGCCCACGCCTTTCGAGCAATAACCTGCATAAGGGGGACGAAAGGCGGAGACACCCAGGAGGTGGAGGGCCGAGATCCAAACGCCTCCAGGTATACTCACTCATCCTCAGAGGGATTATTGGTGGGCCAGTTTCCCCTCTGTTTAAGGAGTTCTAGGATGTCTGAAAAGGAGACATCCTCAGAGGGGGATCTTGGGGATCCCTCTGACTCATCTAAGTCAGTATCTGAAGTGATAGACTCGGGAGTCTCGTGTTTCCTCTTACAAGTCCTCTTCGCGGAGGATCTCCTGACTGATCAGGAGAATCCTCGGAAGAGGGGGTTCTTCCCAGTGGGGAAACCTGAGGCGGAGGATCTCTGGGTCCGGGAGCAAGAGAAGTGGCAGAGATATCGACAGGCACCATAGAGGGAGGTGCTAAGGGAACAGACTGCTGGCTGAGTCCAGTGGCCAGCACACTCTTCATCACCTCGAAGGCTCCTCCCAGGAGGTCCGAGAGAACCCGTTCCGAAGAACCAGGAACTCCAGGACCCACCGAAAGGGAAGGCTCCGAGGCAGATGTCGGAGCCGAGCTCACCAAGGCCGAGGCTCCAAGGGGAAGAGTGGGGTCGGACAAGGGTCCGATGCCACTCACCCCCTCGGAGGAGACCAGGGAAGTCTGACCACCGAATCCCTCTAAGGAAGGTCTCGAAGAGGAGATAAGAGTAGAAGCTGAAGGAGCAGAAGGGGGTATCTGTCCCTCAGCCGTAGCAGAAACCATTCCCGAAGACTCCAACTCCAAACTCTGGGGAAGAGTCGAAGGAGGAACTGCAATGGGGTGTGGATAATAGTCGTTTGTTGAGACGGACTATGTAGCATCTGGGCCAGTGCCTGTGATTTTAATAATCTACTGACCACCCTCTCTAAATCATGGTCAGAAAGCCTGGATGACCTGGATGATCGGCTCCGATGGCTCCGTTCCGAAAGGAGAGGAGAGGCCGGAGCCGAAAGTATCGGTTCCAATGAAGGGGACCTGGACCTCTTCCTCGAAGGAACCATCGGAGCCGACAAAATTAGTAATGCCCTGCTCACCCCTCTCCCATGTAGGTGGCCCTATTTCCAGCCCTAATACCTCCAAAGGTTATACAAGTAATGCAGAAACTGAAAGCATAGTTTTCCAAGCTCTCAGCTCCTCCTCACCCATAAATACACCCCGCATGATGGAGCGTTATGGGAAGTTTACACAAAACAACAAATCTGAAGTAAAGAATTCATAAGGTGCAAGTACTGGAAAGGCCAGTCCCTGAGAGGCGGGGGATCTTAGACGGCCAATATGGAAGACAGATGAAAACACGCGGTGAAGGTTGCTCACCTGTGAGTAAAGGATATTCATTAGCACCTAAATGTAGAGAATGAAGCCCACGTCATGGATGCACGATCAGATCTATAGGAATCTGCTGCCCATGATGAGGTAGATACTGACGGGCCAGATGGCAAGATGCACCCTCAGTCACGGGGTGGCCAACAAGGCTGATACATGAATAAATGAAGGTGTGCCCTCCAGCGGGATAGAGAATCCAGCCAATAGGCTTCCGAGAATTGAATTTTGCAACTGAGATATGAACATGGTCGGATTGCCTATGAGCAGCTTACCTTGCCAATAAATCTTACTACTGTGGAATCTAGTAGGTAGGCCTTATATTGATGCTTTCTTTTGTACCTGTTTGCAAAAACAGGGAGGTTAATGGATTGATTGAATGACTTAGTGTCCTGTTGAGGATTGCTCTTAGGAGTTGTTAAAAATGAGAGGAGATTCGTGGACAAAAACCAAGTAAGGAAGTTTGGGAAGTTGTTGAATTTCAAGAAAGCTAGGAAGGATATAATATTGATAAAACTTTAGGAAGGAATCCCGGCTTGGCAGAGCTGGGAGGTACGGGAAGTCCAAGGGTAAAGGAGATAAAAAAGGCTGATAACCAGTGAAGCTAGAAAACCTCTTTATTGAAAGCGAAGTTTAGAAAGGCTGTTGGCTTTGCAAAATTGCAGAGATCCAACCTGGAAGAGAGGCATATTGAGGAATAGTCAAGTGAGAAAAGCAGCCAGTAAAGAGGACCAGGTTGAACAATTTACTTTATAGGGGCCTGAGGAGGGTTAAAGAAAACTGAAACTACAAAGGGGGAGTTGAAAAGAGAGGGAGAAAGGAGACCATACAAGAGCGTTCCAGTGATGTGTTAAACTGAAATAGTGGATTGGCTATTGACTGTGGAACTGCTGGCACCATCATTAAAGAGAGTACAGAAAGAGGATGCGGAGTGGGGAAGGAGTTCTGGGATCTAGGCTTCCAGGTTGTATCCCAGGTAGGAGGAGGAGGAATGCAGGAAGGAGTGGATATTTTATCGGAATAAAAGGAGCCTTCCAGGAAGGAGGAACATCCAAGAGTCCTGAAGGGAAAGAGTCTAGCAGGATGGGCCAGAATGGTCAGCTGAGGGCCAAGATCTAGAAGGCAAGTAGGGATCTCAGCGAGATCAGATCGGGTGGGATCTAGAAAGGAGGATTCACCGTAACGCAGAAGAAAGCATGCAGAGAAGCGTCTCCAGAGGTACAGAAGAGTGATTAGATGCAATTGGCCTGAGAGAGACAGGTATTTTAGAGAGCAGAAGATGCAGCAGGGTGGATAGGGGTACAGAAGACCGTTCATGCAGAGCGCACCAGACCGGTACCAGAGGTGCCTCGGGGGGTACTGCTACTGAGCTATTGAAAAAAACTGTGCAAATTGTTTGGAAGAGGTTCAGAAAAGATCGGAGGTTGGGTTCTTGACTCATGGCGAATATGCCTCCTAATTGGAAAGAGTGAGAATGGTGTGCTACACTGGATTGTGGATGTACCCAGACAACGGCTAGGATGTTGGACCCATTGTTCCCGGTTGCCTGAGTCCATAAATGTTGCCCATTCCCCTGCTTAGGGGCCCTCTCGAAACAATTGAAATCGCCATTAAAAGACCTTGCATCATTGTCATTACACCTTAGGACCTATCCAAAGCCCGCAATTCCCCCCCCCACCGCAAGGAAGAAAGTCAAAGTGCACCCAGCACTGCTAAACATGCCAACAGCCAGTGAAGAAAGGTGATATGAGGGGTTCCGCCACAAGAAGAAACCCTTGCATGCGAGTGGCAGGTGGGTGCCACCAGGGCGAAGTCCAGACGCGACCAGAGAACTACAGCCACTGTGATGAAGCGAATGGAGCCTGGCCTGAGGAGAGGTGTACACCACAGAAGAGCCAGCTTGCAAGCCTTGCTTGCCAGCACTAGGGTGATGCATGGGAAGATGGAGAATGGCCCGACTAAGGAGCTTCCACTCCTGGCTGAACTATATCCATGGATGGAGAGAAGAAAAGATGAGTGTCCCTCCTGGGAGACTGAATCCTCAGGACCAACTCCACGGCCACTGGGGGCAATTTATGATGGCCCGACCTGCATCTGCATGGAGCAAGATGGAGAGAGAAGACTTGCTGCCGGGAAGGGCCTTGTTGAAACTGTAGGTAAGGGGAATAAGACTGGGTAGGGTGAGACCCAGGTTGGACTTGTTTATTGTGATGCCCTACCAGTGCTAGTACTGGAAAGAGCTTACCCTGGGAAGCCTGGGGTGAGAGGGAGGGAAGGGTCCGAGGTAAGGAAAAACTGGCTCCCCCTAGGGTGAGACAGGCCACCGCTACCTGCTCGTGTATCCCGATGAGAGATGTGGGCAGTTGGAACACCCTGGGGCTGGGAACTGGTAGTGACTGGCTCCCGAGCCTTCTCCCCGGACCCTCCCGAGCTGATCCATTCATTCCGGTAGGCGCCTTTGAATTAGCTAGGTTCTGAGAGACATCTAGGATTGGTGTTGGAGCACATCCAGTTTTGAGACTACCAGAAGAGAGAGTAGATTTCTGATCCTTTCTGGGACTGGAGGTTTTGGGGATGGGTCTAGGTTAAGAAGGTCTTTTTGGCACTAAAAGAACCTGGAGTAGAACCCTGATCCGATGTATCCTGGAGTAGACTGCTGATTTGGGCTGTGAAGAAGAATCGACTATCCCTGGAAATGATTTGGAGAACCCAAGGGGTTTCCCGGGTGGACTCCATACTAGCTGGGGTGTGGAGGGAAGGAATGTGACCTCCAGAGGATAGCAGTTGGGCAACCCTCAGGGTTGTTAGCGATTTGGCCGTTCAGGGATGTCCCGCCGCCCCCCGACTCCTCTGGAGCTGCCTCAGAGTGCACCCTGTCCCTCTCTGCCACGGAAAGGACTCGTTGTCGAGGTTGCTGGGACTGCTGCTCGGAGGGAGGCCCTCTGCCTCTAAGTGGCCCTTCCCCTCTGTCCTCCTCTGCTCCGGGGTGAGGTTTGCCACGCAGCGACTGGGCAAGCGTCTTCAGTGACACATCTTCTCTTCTCAGCGTTCCCTTTCCTACCTTATGTTCCAGAGCAGAACCATCAGCGGTGCAGCAGCGCAGAGCGCCAGAGCGTCCAGCTAAATAGCAGTCTGGCGTCCACAGTCAGCGATCTAGTGACCAGTCTGTCCCAAACAAACAGAAGCGGCAAGCGGCGCCTTGAAAGGAGAGTAGAATATAGAGAGCAGTTGGGAGGGGAGCCAGGGCCATTTTGACCAGTGACAGGCTCTGTCCTCCCAGGGGTAGCGACTCAGGGGGATGCAGCGCCAATAAGATGTAGCTATCCAGAGGCCATGTGCCATGGTGTTCCAGCGCCCAGCTGCTCTGTCCTCCATGAGAATTAGGGGATGCAGCCCAAGGTCCATCATCGAGACATCTTGCTACAGATGGTCATATAGTCAGCCCTCCTGAGCCAGTTCCTCCCGAACGCGCCGGCATCTTCATGGCTCCTACCATCAAGAACTATTTCTCCCTGTCAGACCCTGAGGACTCTCCTGCTCCAATGGTCTCTCCCCAGGGGGCCGGCATCCAGTGTCAGTTCACAGACTTACTCCCTTTGTGTCCTGTCAGAGTCAGAAGATTCTAGAAGGATCCCTTAAGTGGGTCCAAACCAGGCCCGATTTCCCCCCACCCCTTGGTGCAGGCAGGTCCACCAGAGGAGTGAGGAACTTGAGACGTCCCCTAAGCGAGGCAGACGGGCGATGTCTCAAAAGGAACATCTTTTCGAGAGCTGGGAGGGGGACCTTCCCCTTGATTCAAGTCTGTCATCAAAGGCAAGGCCATCCAGGGGAGAAGTCTGGGAGACTCCAAGTCAGCCTTCCTTCCCCTTCCTCCAAGTCCGTGTGTATATGTGAGAGTCTCCTGAGGTCAGCACATGCGGGAGCGTGATGGGGGCGGAGAGTGGAGAGGAGGCAGGTACAGAGGGCGGAGCAGCAAGAAGCAAGTAGGAGGGTGGGAGACCCAGGGGAGAGCCCTCGCGGGAGGCATCCGCCTGAAGAGGGAAGCGAGGCCCTCGACGCAGGGGCCAAACGAGCACAAGTGCCCTCAACAGAGCCCCTCAACGGAGCCTCTCCCGGCGAAGCACCGACCTCACGACCGGGACAGTCGCTCCGACAACCTCGGCGCCCGAAGGAGATGGGATCGAGCCGCGGGAAGCTTCGGATCAGGACAGGTCGAGTCGGCGCGAGCGGCGCTCGCAGGCGCTACTTCCGAGGCGATCGGTACGGATGACCGACCTCCCGGGCTCGAATCCGCTGGCATGGTTGATCGAATCCCCGACTATACTATCGGCTCATCTCCGTTGCTCCGCCCAAAAGTGTGGCGTGCCCCCGGGGCGAGGCGGGACAGGGGATTGGCCCCTGGGGAGGAGGGAAAAGCAAGCCATGCTCCCAAGGGCCTGGGACTACATCCATCTGCATACAGGAGGGCCTGCAGAGTAGAATCCTCAGGAATGCCTCCTCCAGAATAAGCCCGGTATCTCTCGGCCGAGGCTGGAAGGTAGGCCTGGAATGCCTGCTCGATAGCCTCCTCCGGACAGGTGGTCTCCTCCTCAAGGGGGAGACGAGAAACAAGGAGCGAGGAGGGGCGAGAGGAGGGGGGGCTGGCGCCCGGCTGGAGGCGGTCAGAAACAGGCCGCGCGCCGGGTAGCGAAACCTCGGTCCTTTTCCGCGCTTGTGCTCCTCCTCCCTCCCCCAGCGTCAGGTCCCCGAGGGACAGGGGCAGGGGAACAGCTGGGGGAACAGAGGTCCGGGTGAGGCAGAACAGCTGCAGAGGTCAGGGGCCGAGAAGGGAAAGCCAGCCGCCAAGACCGGCTCCCGGCCCGCCCTCTCCCATGGGCCTGGCTGAATGGGGCACAAACAGTGAGGTGGGCAGCCCCAGACCAAATGGAACAACCAGATTCACACCGTCAAGCCCAAAGCCCGTGGGAGCTTGGCTTTCTGACGTGAGAGCTTTGAGAAATGACAGGCTGAGGCCAAGTACTTACACACACTAACTAACTAAAGTTACAGAAAGAAAAATAAACAATAAAGAAGCACCTAAAACACTCTACATTACACTCTTGAGTACGTAGGGAAGGAATAAAATTAGGGCTTACAGAAATTAAATTAAACTAAAAAACAGTCAATAATAATAGGAAACCTACAAACCCAAACAAAAAAAAGTTAAAGGCCAAAATTTTTATTTTTTAGCAAGAGAGAGCTATGAAAGAGACATCTAGTTACCACCACATCTAGTTACCAGCTGCAAGTCTGGAGTGGGGAGAGGGTAGAGGGCATTATGGGTGAGGAGCTGGAGAGCTTGGCTCATAACTGGGAAAACTATGCGGCCGTTCGGATCGATGGGAGATCCATAACCCACAGGTTGCAGACAAATGAATATCCTACTTCAGATCCATTGATGCTGTCGGAGCCGACAACTTTTCGGCGCCGACGGAAGGTCTCGATGTATCGGCTCCAGCCGGAGCCGATACAGACACAAAAGTAACGGTGTCGGAGCCGGTCGGCGCCGACACCGAAGCCTGGGCCACATGGTGGTCGGGGCCAGTCGGAGCCGACACCAATGTGACCGAACCAGTATTGGCACCGATAGCCATCGGTGCCGAGATTTGTAGTAGGATCGGCTCCAGCCGAGCGATCTCGACTCTGAAAGAGTCGGAACCGAGCGAAGGCTTAGGAACAGAAGCCTGGGCCTTGGAAGACTTAGAAGTCTTAGTGGGCCGACTTAGCCGGAGAGCCCTCCGGTTTGAGAAGGCCCCTCAAAATCAATTTATTTTTTCTCTCCTGCAGGACTCTCTGGCTAAAAGAATGACATATAGCACAGGAGTCCTGCAGGTGGGGAGGCCCCAGGCAGTACAGGCAAGAAGTGTGACCGTCTGTCAGAGACATCTTCTGACAGCACGAGTCACACTTCTTAAAGCCTGAGACCCTTTCCTTAGACATGGTGTAAAAAACACACACACACAACACCTGTCCAAGAAATTATTATTATCCCAAAAGGAAAGACTAATCTCTCATAAACACACACACACACACCCTAACAAGGGGGGGGGGGATGGAATGGGAGAAGGTCTGACTAAAAGTTTTAAGGAGATAGGGAAATTCTAGTCAGAATGGTACTAAAATTAGTCTAAAACTATTAAAATTAAAGTTTAAGAAAAGGGGGCAAAAACAGTATTGTTTAAAACACTTACCAGGAGCTGGCAAAAGGAGGACCTC
The DNA here is from genome assembly GCF_019279795.1 of Protopterus annectens. NCBI lineage: Eukaryota > Metazoa > Chordata > Ceratodontiformes > Protopteridae > Protopterus > Protopterus annectens. The sequence continues at coordinate 1,209,568,766 of NC_056747.1, read as the reverse complement.
ATCAGCGAAGCGGCAAACGAGATCTGGGTACTTACCGCCTTGCATCATGGGATATGGGGCTGCCTCGAGCTGGTAAAAGTGACTCTCGAGCTTAGCAAGTGCCGAGTACCCATCAAGCAAGAATGAAGGCGAGATTGACAACTTAACATCTAGGCTGTAACAGGTAGCCCAACAACAAAAAGGGAAGAACTTTATTTATTTATTTATTTATTTTTAAGGGGGGAAGAAAGAAGGGGGAGAGCCCCTAACTTAAACGGCAATCCCAGAAAAGGGTGAGGAAAAGAAAGAACCCACTAATTTAAACAGGCTCTAAAGGGAAAGAAAGGCCTGAGGAGAAAAAAATGACAGCCAAAAGAACCACAACGAGCAATCTCGATGCTGCAAGCGGCAAACGAGATTTGGGTAGATGTTGCTAGGCATGTTGGGATAAGGGGTAGCCTTGAGACAGTAAAAGCTCTTGAGCTATAGTAAATCAGCCGAGTCAGAGCTGAGGATCAGCTCCAAACCCAACCAACAAGAACGAAGGTGAAATAGGACAACATAACATCACATTTTTGCACTCCAGACCCCCCGCTACTTAAATATACTAACTCCGAGATCGCACTACAGTGGGGAAAAGGATATATTTCCTTATAACCAAAAGTGCACAGTCACAGAAGAACAAATAAAAATAAAAAGCCTCTACCACGACTGAAGTAAAGACAGGAATTTTAGTGCTTTTGTCAGCAAAACTTCATCAGAAATACAAAAAACCACACATATCACACTGTTCAAATACTCTCAACATAATTAAATAACACTCCAATTAATTCATGCATTAAAACAATTAAATAATGACATTTTAAAGACAAAAGCACAATCAATCCTTCACATATACTCTTCTGTATTTTAAAAAGCATTTAATATTTATTACATCATTTAATCCTGGGATTCTATCTGCTTTCAAATTTATCTGCCATTTGGTCTCCCTTTGTTCCAAATAGTTTTTGAAACTGCCCCTCTCAAACTTAATATTCCTTGTCCCAAAACAGAAAATAAATTTTATTTAAACCTTTACATTCAGTACTATGTCTGTACAGAGCATTTCTACTGTCTTTCTTAATCTATATACCTGGTGTGGGAATAAAACGCACAGCCTTCTGCACCATAGGCAAGTATGCTACCTGTTGCTCCACTGACACTAAAGTCTTTGCAGAATTAAAGAAGGCATCTTGCCTGGTAAAAGTACTTCATCAACAATAGAAAAAACTGTGATTGATGTCAAAGGGAGTAAGCAGATGTTGCGTTGTGTGATTAATGAGGAACCCAAAATACTGGCACTGCATAGTAATATCTGCCTGTAGTTGTCAGTTTCAGACCATAAACACAGAAAACTGTGGGAAAAATATACCACAACTGGTGTGGGGTTCCACAACCATATGGGACATGGCTATACTATGCAAATGGGGGGTATTGTGCATAACATGAACTGTAGCTAACTACCCAGGTACATAAACGGTAGGAAAACTGTGGCCACAGTCCTCTGCATTCCACAGCATACCATACACATTTCCTGACTGACAGGTGTAGAGATATGGACAGAAGTACAGATAAGTTGAGGCGAAGAAGGCAGCTGCCCCATATGCGAGATGTTAGGGGTACAAACAGAAGATGACAATTGATTGGTAGTGCATTACTAGCATTCATTCTCCTAATGACATTTCAGAGTGCACTGCTTTTGCAGTCAGGACACAGGAGGACTGAAGTACTTCAGTGCTTTGTGTGTGGAAAAAAAAAGGATGTAGCAAGCTGCTTTTCACAAATATAGTAAACAGTTTGCTGCAGTTTTTAAAAGCAGGAAAGAGTTTTTTTTCTAGTTTTGAAGTGTTTTTTTTTTTTTTGGTAAGTTGAGGGTCATAGATCAGGAAGGAAGGACTGGACTTGCTCTTTAGGTGAGGCATGCCAGAGTGGGGGTACAGACCTTTTATTTTTTGCTGTACAAATCAGATGTGAGGGGTGCTATTAGGGAGTGGTACAGGTGCTAGATGAGGTAGCTATGGCTCTGGGTACAGGCATGGCCACCTGAAGGGAGCCAGCACCTTTTAAAACTTGCTAGCCAGAAGAATTAAGTGCTACTGCAGGACCTTTGCATACAAAACATGCACTTTCTGGGCAATGGTGTCACAGACAAGAAAAGGACCACATAACAAAAGAGAGGCAAAGCAGTATAGACAATATTAGGCTGCACTACCGCAAGAAGAGCACTACGACCGTACATATGGCTGAGCATTATCAGGCCCGAGTTGGCAGGGACTGATGTGGAACGTGAAAGCTGTGGGTGTCTATAAATGTCTCTACAATAGGTGCAGTGAAAGGTTACTTATACAATACACCATGCAAAGAAAAAGGCATGGAAAATTGTGACACACTACTGGACCGGGGGGTTCAAGGGCGTGAACCACCAGCACAGAGGTGGCTCACTGAGGTCAAGAAGTTTTTATTGTCACTCTGGCCAGGGTGGCTTACATGTGAGAGTTGGGCTGGCACCAACCACCCATGTGTCATTAGGGGAAGCACCGTGTTAGTAATGCAAATTACAGTGTACTATGCACATTTAAAGTGAAAGATTAACCAAGACCCTTATATATATATATATATATATATATATATATATATATATATATATATGTTTCCTTTCATGCACCTCTGGTCTGCAGCTTCAATAACCTATAAGACAAGGCATGTCTGTCAATGTATGCTATAGTGGTACACTCATCTGTATCAGCATGCATGTCACAGGAAGTTAAGGAGGCATATGTGTGTCGGCTGACAATGGTACCATGTGTATGTTCATGTTTTCACAGGTTCCACTAGTAGTGGATTTACCACAACAGAAAAACAGAGCTGATATCAGCAGGGTACTTGTAACTAATAATGGTAGCAACATGCAAAGGCATGATCTGATGATGCAGTTGTACTCACAGAAATACAATGGGGAGGGAGAAGTCATCCATATCCCCCTTTACAGAGGCACCTGTAGAGATACAGAGTGAGTGCAGAGTCTCACCAGTGTATGACAGACATGCTGCACAAGTTCCTTCTGTGCCCCCAGCCCCACAGCATTAAGCATGCACAGAAGTGAGCATACCCCCTATAGGGGTATAGGTGCAAGGTTGTGTAGTGATGCTGGCTATGTTCTATAGCCCTGGTTGAGGACTCTGATATGCAGACCCAAGACTATGCAAGAAATGGCTAGTAACATGTTTTTACCTGATATGACTACAACAGATGGAATTAACAAGTGGATGTTGAGGTCAGTGACCAGGCAAAGGCAGGTTCTATCCACAGCATTGTGGAGAAGACTAGTATAATCTGTGGCTTGTGGGACAGTATGCACCAACTGCAGAATGATATAGACTATACAGAGATGACGCAAACATGTTACTGACCATTTCCTGCATGGTCTCAGGGGTGCATATCAGAGTCATCAGCCTGGGCTATAGGACATGCCAGCATCACTTGCAACTTATGGTCTGCTTCTTGCATTTATAATACCCATGTTTAGAGACTGATCTAATGTGTGTTTTCATCTACCAACTGGGCAACCCTGTAGGAAGTGCTCTCACAGGAACTGTAGATTTAGGTTGTACATGTGTCAAATGTGTGAGCTATATGAACTGCCTGAGTGGTACAGAGACACATTATAAATAATAGAAAACAGTTTGCAGATCTCGTGGCAGTTCTGGCAGTGGAAGTGATTCCTGCTGAAGAATCACAGGACTTGTGGACTAGGTGGACCTTGACAGTAACATGTGTGTAATGTATGCTTCCCAGGACCTCAGACAGCCACATCATATGGTGTTGATTCTCTTCCCCACTGTCATGGGGAAACCTTTGTAAGGCTGATGCCTGTGAGATCCCTAACATGTCCATCAAAGGTTACTGGATAGTCCCTCTAGTTAATATGCTTAAGGCCATACCACTGTATCTGCAGGAATGAGCATACCATGCATCCCCCTCCTTTCTGCTTATGGGTGACCCATCTCAACTACAACCCTGTAGTATCAGTCACCAAATGGAAATAGTCCAAAATCTGTTGGTGTGTGAGCTGGTGGTATGTCAGATGTTGTATTTAACTTTTTTCCAATGCCATCCACCCAGACAGAACAGTGTGGGCACTGGCTCCCAGAATGGCTCCCAACACATGCCACTCCTAGCATGGCTTCCATTGTACACCATGAAACATGGCATTCAAAATGGGTATGTGCCACCACTGTTTATGTTTCTGAATGACATCATTACTTTTGTTCCCTTTGTTTGGGTAATCATTGTGGTTCAGTTCATTTGCATGGGGTTCCTCATTCACATGTCATTATGCACTCATTAGCATTAACTGCACAAAATGATATTTTCACCACTATGTTACCATCCTATTTGTGTCTTAGAATCATCCTCATCCTGTGCATGATCACTACATGTACTAGTTTGTGTAGTGCAGTGTGCTGTCTATGAATCCCAGCCTTAGTCTTGTGGGATTCCTATAAATAAATGGAAGAACTTATTTTTGAGAGCTGTGCTACTTTCTGACAACATATAGTAATCTGCCACATTTCTCTCTACAACAATGAGTTGGCAAAGCATCCCTCTAAGCATCTGAGCTACTATATGATGGTAAGCAGCTTTCGTACCACAGCAACATTTTAAGTAAAGGGCAGTCGTGCTATTCTCTGATGAAAGCATCCAGTAGCCTTGCACCATTTTGACCTAATACAATGTTACTATGGGCAGAGTAGCTGTTAGTGTTCATCTGCTAACCTGACTTAAAAAAGAGAGCCTCAATAAGGCAATTTTGCATTTATCTGTCATCTTTGACATTTCCATTTAGAATCTCATAGTCAGAGGCATAAACTTTTGGAATTATCTATAGTGCTGTAAATCAAGTGCACTGGTTCCAGTTAATTTGCCTAAATGCTTATTTGCCTGAAACCCAAATGCTTGGACACATTTGCCTAAAAACTCATTTGACTGAAAAAAAACGTATCCACAATAAATATGCCATAAAAATGTTTTTGCAAAGGGGCTTGCACCGCCACACCTCTCTTAATTATAAATAATAACTTAATTGCTGCACAACTGGGAAGATAAAATGAGAACACCACACACAGATAATCAGTATTTGAGTGCAAACATCGGCACATCTGGGGGTACAACATGACACTGAACATTACAATCTACACATACTCTGCTAGACTCAAAGCCCTAATAATTCTTGTGATAAGACATGACACCACTGCATGCTTTCTGTAGACTTTGATGCTTTTAATTTAAATGAGTTTTCAGGCAAATGGGTCCAAGCATTTGGGGTTCAAGGAAATGAGCATTCAGGCAAATGAACTAGAACCAGTACACCACATTCCAGAATTAATACAGAAACCACGCCCACCCCCGACAGTGCATGTTTAAGGACAGCAAAACCTTTTTAGTAATGAAAAAATACAACTCCTAAGAAAACACTCTTTATAGGACAGGCATATATTCCCTCCCTGAGTACACCTTTGAAGCTATGATAAAAGATAATGAATGTTTTTTTGTGCCTGACTGGTAACAAATGTGGCAACATGTTGCTAACAATCAGGCTGTACTCACTAATGATGCATCAAATCTCTATTGTAGAAGACTAAATTAAATGGTGAACAGTCTCAATAAGAACATTTAAGTGAAAGCCTTCATTCACAAGGGTGTCCCCCCCGTCTGGAGGCACTACTGAGCCTGACAAATATGATTTTTTTTATGCCTTTTTTGGGATTAGGTTCCAGTAAGAGCAGTGGCGGTTTATACATTATTCATGATATAAAGCCTCTGTCTCTCAGCAGCTGTCAGTTCCAAGGAAAATTAAGCAGGTACTTAAGCCAAGCATGTAGTGCTCATTGTCAAACCGGTGCTCACAAGCAAAAAAATTTACCAATTTCATTATACTAAACAGCTAAGGAACTATCCATTTTAATCTCAGTCTACAAGGGAAAGACTATCAGATCTGATTTTTACAATGATGCTACTTGCAAATTCAGAATGTACTGATTTTGGTATTATGCATATTTGGGAACGTCCCCAGCATAATGACATCTGCTAGGGAAAATGTATTAATCTCTTTTTTGGCAGAACTGAATTACTCAATCCAAACTAACATGCAATGCAGAATTTTGTCAGTTCGCTTTCTGTATTTCTGAGATGTATTTCACATGGAGCAGCTTACTTGATACATACAATTTCTTTGAATCTGAGAGCAATCCAGGTGGTACCTCGTTAAACAGAAGCAGGTGTACAACTGCCACAGGAATAAGAGTGATCATGTTTTGTTAAGAAAAGATGAGTTAAACTGTAACCAGTTACTCACCAACCATACTTATATTGAAGTCTTCTTCTTCTTCTTCTTTCGGCTTTTCCCAGTTAGGGGTCACCACAGTGGATCACCTGTCTGCTCATGATTGGCAGTGAAGTTTTACGGTATTGAGTTGCCAGCCTGGCACCCAAGCTTCCACAAAAGGCATGCACGCACTCACACCTAGGGCCAATTTAGAGTGTCCAATCCACCTACAGCATGTCTTTGGGATGTGGGAGGAAACCGGAGCACCTGGAGGAAACCCACGCGACACAGGAAGGACATGCAGACTCTGCACAGAAGGCACCCCAGCGGAGGATCGAACCGGAGAACCTCTTGCTGTGAGGCCCACCATACTTATATTGAAGTAATTTTCTAATATTCCTATGTGCATCAAGGCATCTGGTGAGTTAACTACCAAAATACATTTCTGTCTTTTCATTCATTATTTACTTGGGTCATTTTTTTAATAATGAGGTTTGCAACCTTTTCAATTACACTATGGCCCAAAAAATTTGGTAATTTCCTAATAAATGTCACTGCAGGGATAACATTAGGATGCATCCATAGACTTCAGTGGATGCAACCTCAAACTATGTCCTGCTCTGATATCACAGGGATAAAGGATAAGTGAACTTTTCATGACGTTAGCAGGGAAAATTTTATTTTTATTAAAAAAAAAAAAAAAACTCATAATTATTAATAATGAATTAATTATAATTAGTTACCCCTGGCCCCCAGTGTCATTCCTGTTGGTATCATGGGACAGCACTTCCCCACAACTTCTCTAGCCAGCCTGATTGAGATGGGTATTTTGAGACAGTGTAAGAACTCTCATGCTGTCTAAAGATCTATTATTCATACAGCATACATATACAATGTCCTTGGACACACAGTAAACTCAATACACCAAAATCGTCAGCAGTACACCACACATCATACCTCTCCATTGTCATCACATTACACATAATCGAGCAAATACTGAGGTTCTAAAGATTAACTTGCCTAAACCTCAAAGACCTTCAAAACACACTCAGCAAGTTAAACCTACCTCCAAATATACCGCAAGGAGTCGCAAAGTTACAGCTGCTGATCCCGTAAGGCAGGCATCAACTCAACCAAACATTCTTGTTATAGTTGAATCCACTATAAGATATACAGTACCAGGCTAAGCAAGGAAAGAGTAACAGTTGCTTGTCTGGTACCAGGATCCATTAGATGATCAAGAACTTAAGTCCTTAACCAACAAGTACCAGCATTACTCTGTCATAGTTCATGCTGATGTCAGTGATTTGAGGTGTACCTCCCTGGATTATATGAAGAGAGACATGATGGAGTTCTCAGAATATGTGTCCAAGGCAGGTACAAGCCTAGCAGTGAGCAGCATTCTACTTTCTCCAAGTACAGTACTACAATATAAGCAAAAAAAAAATTGACTTCAGTAATGGGCTTAGTATTTGGTGTCATTCAATGGGGATCCAATATTTCTCACCTGGGAGGATATGATCAACAGATCATGGTGCTTTACCAGGGATGGCCTGCATTTGTTCCATCTCGGATTTCAATTATTGGCAAAGACACTGTCCACTCCCATAGTGCCTTTTTTAGGCATAATGAAACAAGCAAAGGAAAATATGAAGTTGTTACTGAACAATGCTAGGAGCCTAAACAAGAAACTCCACTCCTTACAAGCCCTTCTCATCCTGGAGGACATTGACGTCTGTGCAGTGACTGAGACTTGGTTTAAAACAGCACAGATCACTCCAGCTGTGCAGGGATATAACACCATCCACACATTTAGGCCACTTACTGCACATGAGGGGTAAAAAGGTGGAGACATTTCAATCTACACCCAGAAGAGACCCACATCAAAGCTGGTAAAGCAGTATGATGCACTATAGTTTCTTCAAATCCAAATAACCATCAGAAAGCTTCTGTGCCATATATTAGCTAGCTATAGAACTATCTCTGGCACAAAAAGCCTCAGTGCCTATTTACAGGAACTAGACTCACTCAGTATTAAATCCAATATCATTTTCCTAGGTGATCTTAACTATCCAACTATAGACTGGGAAAACTATACCACTACCACCACCACCACTACTACACAAGCACAGATATTCCTGGACTTTGTCAATACAAATGCCCTGGAGCAATTAGAGTACCCACTAGGGGGAATAACATCTTGGATGTTGTCCTTACTAATATGGGAGCATCTTGTACCATCCCTTGCATATCTTCATCAATTGTTTGGACTAACCATAAAGCAGTCTCATTTGAAATAAAATTGCAACCAGAGATTCCTTCCACCCAAGGTATTTTTAGACATTTCTTTAAGACAAACTTCCTACTCCTAAGTCATACTTTGGCAAGCTTCAAATCCCCACCAAGCCCAGTTAACTCCAATGAATACTCAGAAACATATACCACCACACTGTACAAGCATGTAAACAGCTACATAGATGCAGCTGTACCCAACGGGAACAAGGGCGGGACAAACCCCAGAAAGAAAACCACATGGTGGAATCAGTATCAACAAACTTTATAATAAAAGGAAATTTTTTTACCAAAAGTAATGCTGTTTCACAGGAGGTTAGAGCCCTTGTCACTGAAATAAACAACTCAGGTGCTTAATAAAATCCACCAAAGCCATGTCTGATGTTAAAATAGCTATCAGCCAAAGACAATCAAAAGGCATGTTTTAGTTATGTTCATAATCTCAAAAGAAGAATGCAGCAATGCAATGAGCTGATTGCGAATTATGTTACCTACAGTGAGGCTGAAGATATAATGAACCTTGTGGTCAATAAATTTAACTCTAACTTCACCCCTCTCTCCCCTTCATCTGTCCCTCAAGATATACCTAAAACTAGCTCATCTCCAGCTATCACACAAGACCAAGTCATAAAAGTTCTACCAAAAGCTAAAAATACTACATCAATGGGTACTAACAATACCTCTGTCTGCAATGTAAATAGCTTAAAGCATGACTTGGCCACACCCCTAAAAATACAGTTCAGTCTCAGCCTCCACACAGGTTTTGTACCATGAAAATGAAGAACAGCTACAGTAATTTCCCTGCATAAGGGAGGACCTTCCACAGACCCAGGCAATTACAGACCCATAAGTCTGACCAGCCTCATATGCAAAACCATGAAAAAACTTATCATAGAACTAATCAATCAGGACATAGGGAACTTCCACACACTAGAACCATTTCAGCTTGGATTCATCAAGGGCAGGTCATGCTAACTCAATCTGGTGGATATTTTTGAAAAGGTCACCAAAGTAATGGATGAAAGCAGAATGGTACACCCACATACTTCAACCTGGCCAAAGCTTTTGACACAATTCCCCACTCAGACATAGTAGAAAAGCTAAATAAACTAGGAATAAACCCCTGTCACTTACTGGATTGTCATTTGGTTCATAGATAAGAATCAAGAAGTTAAAATAGGGGAAGTCACCTCCACAAAGAGACCAATCATCAATGGAGGCCCCCAGGGTGCTGTGCTGGGACCTCTCATGTTTGGCATCTACTTTTCTGAAGTAAAAGCCAATACCAAAGGGCTCTAGCTAACTAAGTTTGCAGATGACTGCATGCTAGGAGTAGTCATTGAATCCCCAAATGATGGTTTTGTCCCAAATAAATAAATGGTTCCAAACTCATGGACTAAAACTAAATGTCAAAAAATGCATTACTATATCATTTGGGAAGTGCGGTAATGTTGTTGCCTCACAGCAAGAGGTTCTCCCGTTCGATTCTCGGCTTGGGTTGGGAGTGCCTTCTGTGTGAAGTCTGCATGTCCTCCCTGCAGTCGAGTGGGCATTCAAAAGACATGCATTGAATGGGCGTGCCTTTGTTGAAGGTTGAGCATTGGGCTGGCAACTCAACACCATAAAAAACAACTGCCAGTCATTAGCGGACCGGAGTTTCGCTGTGGCGACCCCTAACTGGGAAAAGCCGAAAGACAAACAAACATATAATTTGGGAAGTTATCTATCCCAGGGAACTATCACATTTATAATACACCCCTAAGAGTTGACCCAGTTATTTGGGATTTGGGAATTTATGTGAGCAGTGACCTAACTTTTGACCAACATATGTCCATTGTTGTAAGAAATTCCTTCTATATTGCACAGCTTATAAAAAAATGGATTATGTCTGGATCTAGGGGTGTCATTGTCCCCTTTTACTTAGCCCTCATTAGGTTAGTCATTGAATATAATTGCTCTCATTGGCATTTATCTGTCCAAACACATGTAACAACACCTATAGAGATACCTTACTAAAATGATACAAGGGGTAAACAACAGTCATAAATGGACCAACTCAAAATTCTGTCACTATACTCAGTATCCTACAGACTGCTAAGAGGTGACCTGTGTCTGGCATACAAAGCAGTCTCCGACCCAATACTAATGGATTTACTGCACATTAGCAAGTCAAATGGCATCATAAATAATTGGCCTAGGGAAACAGATCCATAAATCCAAGTTGCGCTTCAATATGAATAGGGATTAACTTTGTTTTACATTGAAGGCAAGTCTATTCCAGAACAGTGGTACCCTCTGCAAGATATACCTGTCCCGTCAAACTGTTCTGTTGATGTCACAAAAGAGGGTTATATCAGACAGAGGCAGCTCCTAAACACTTTACCCATGTATGGTCCCTTCTAATTATCTATGGTATGATCCCAGTTATTCTCATTAGCAATAATATATAATTATCAACCACAGGATGGATAAGGCCAATCTCTACCCAAATGGGATAGGTTAATTTGAGTACAAAGAGAGAAACTGGGTAGGCTTAAAATGGTCCACAAGGGCATCTAGCCTAGCACTTACCTATGAACCTATGAACTTTTCATGATGTTGGCAGGAAAAAATGTTTTTTTATCAAAAAAAAAATCTTAACCAACTGGGGAATAAATCATGGAGATCAATGGTGGGAAATGCATCACTGCACTGCAGGTACTACACCTAATGGTGAAAAATATAAGAAAAATATCAGAAAATTTATTTTAAAATGGGAACAAAACATTACCCAAGGTGTAGCTGCTTCCTTAAGAATGAACACAAATAAAAAGGATATGATAAAAGAAATGGTTAGTCATATTTATTTTCAACAACCATAGAAATGGGCAGACCAGTAGTAGTACAAAATATGTTTACTCAAAAAAATCACATGAAAAAAAGAGTTATGTACTTACCATAACTTGGCATCTGTGCTATCCAGTGTCATTATTCATCATAAATAGGTCTTGGATCCGATCTCGGATCTGAGCCGGCAACTGTCAGACAGATCCAGAGCTCAAGTTCCTCCCCTTCCCATGATCCCTTGGTATCTTCTAACCCTCAGATCGAGTTTGCTAACTAGTGGAAATGCAGAAAAAATTGTGTAAAAGAATTAGAAGTTATGTACTCACCATAACGTTCCATCTGAGTAGGTGTATTCATTTGTCTGCAACCTGTGGGTTATGGATCCGATATCGGATCCGAACCGGCATAGTTTTCCAGCTATGGATCCAAGCTCTCAGCTCCTCCCCTCACCCATAATGCCCTGCTCTATCCTCATGACCTCAGATCGAGTTTGCCAAAGCAACAATACCCTCAAAAGGGTAACAAGGAATATGCAGGAAACTGAAAGGCCAGGGGTTGCAGACAAATGAATACACCTACTCAGATGGAGCGTTATGGTGAGTACATAACTTCTAAATCTGAAGTAGGATATTCATTTGTCTGCAACCTGTGGGACAGAGTCCCCAGCTACCTGAATCTCCATCATGGAAGGATATTCGAGCCAAAGGATGCTCTACCCCTAGATGCAAGATCCAACTTATAGTGAGAAATAAATGTATGAGATGAAGCCCGTGGCTGCTGCACAAATATCATCTAGAGGAATCCTAGCCTTGAAGGCTGCCGAGGTAGATACTGACCGGGTTGAATGGGCATGAACACCGCCTTCCTGACGCTTGATAAGCCAATAAAATGCACTGTGAAATCCAGCGGGACAGAGAAACTTTAGAAATTGGCTTGCCCAAATTGAATTTTGCAAAGGAAATAAACAGCTGGTCGGATTGCCTATGACCAGCTGTCCTGTTGAGATAAAATCTTAGTTGCCTGTGAACATCTAGTGAGTGTAGCCTATATTCACCTTTGTTTTCATACTTAGGAAGAAAACAGGGAGGTTAATGGATTGATTGATGTTTGCGATTTTAGGAAGGAAGGACGGGTTGGTCCTGAGGAGACACGGTCCGGATAAAACCAAGTAAGGAGGTTTAGCTGATAAAGCTTGAAGTTCAGAAACTCTCTTGGCTGATGTAATGGCTACCAAAAGGCTGTCTTGTAAGACAAGAATTTGAGATCCACGGCCTGTAGGACCAAAGAAAGGTCCCAAGGAGGAACTGCTTGCTTTATAGGGGCCTGAGAAGGAAAGTACGAAATGTTTTGCACAATTTGGCTGACATAAGAGGATTAGACTCTTGACCAATGTGATAGTGAGAAAGTTGAACTTTGACTGTGGAACTGCTGGCACCATCATTAAAGAGAAGTTAGAAAATCAAGCACTACAGGTTTCCATTTGCTTGTAAACCTTTCTAGTGGATGGTTTATGAGCGCCACCAAAATAGCCTTTACCGGTGAAGAAATACGGAGTCCTTATCAAGAGTGGAACTGGAGGTTGTCCAGGTTCGGAGGAGGAATGCAGGATGGATGGGATATCAGATCCGAATGGGATCTAGAATCAGGAGGATTCACCAGTGAGACCTTAGGAGGGGAACCAGATCTGTCGAGGCCAGAATGGAGCAATGAGAATCATTCTGCAACCCACCGAGGCTTTCTGAAGAACTTGCAGCATCAGAGGCAAGGGTGGATGGTGTTTGAGGAGAAGCAAAAGATGGGTCAGAATGTGAGCTTGTCCGCTAGGATGTTGATTGCCCATTCCCAAACTCTCATGGCCTCGACAAAGAGGGTAAGACCTTGCTTGTTGATGTACCAGACAACAGACATATTGTCGATTGAATGTAATTGTTCCAAAGGAAGAAAGTCCTGAAGTGCGAGCACTGCTCTCATCTCTAGAACATTGATATGCAGAAAGGTCTCTGAATCGTTCCACGTGCCTTGGACTGTCTGGAGCCACCACAAGAGGACTTGCAAAGCCCTGCTGATCGCTATGGGATGATGCATGGGAGAGCAAGGTATGACCACTGTACTAATATTGAGCCTGGCAAGAGGAAGAAAGCCATGGACCCTAGAGCCCTCAGGACCAACTCCGCTGGAACAGAACATGAATGGAGAATGACCTGGAGCTGCAGATTTAGAACTCTGCTCCTTGTGTCTAGTCTGGCCCCTATGAAATCTAAGAGCTGAGTGGGTGCCAGGTTGGACTTGTTTGTATTTATTGTGATGCCCAGAAATGGAGCAAGATGGAGGAGAGAAGTAGATGCCTTGTTGGGGTAAGGAGCCAGTCGTCCAGGTAGGGAAAGACCTGCACCCCTGAAGCCTCAGGTGGGCGCTACCACTGCTAGTACTTTGGTAAACACCCTGGGGGCTGTGGTGAGACCAAAGGGAAGGACCCGAACTGGTAGTGACTGGCTCCCATCCAGTGGTCTTCTCCCAGAAGGGGAGAATAGATTGTAGAGTGACCAGGGACTGCCAGGTTCAAGAGAGAGAGGTCTAGGATTGGTCTTAGTAAAAGAACCTGGAGTAGAACCCTGATCCGATCTGGTCTGGGAGCAGATGGCCAATTTCCAAAGCGGCCTCCCTTTGACCGGACTTCATCTTTGGAAGGTGAAGGAAAGTGGATATGATTTGACTGCCTCCAGTAGAGCAGAGCCCAAGGCAAACCTCAGGGTTGCTGCGCCCGTTCAGAGAAAAGGTTCCTGGACCCAAGTTCTGGGGCCCCTCTGCCGTCCTCCTCTGCCGGAAGGGAAGGTTGTCGGAGCAGGCTGGGACTGACGCGACTTCGGAACCACATCTTCTTCTGACCTTTTTTGTGGTTCCTAACCAGGGCCTCTGGGGTGGTAGCATGGGAGAGAGCATAGAAGTATTGTTTGTGACTGACTAGTGTGGCCATTTGGTGAGTGCAGAGCTCTGTCCTCCACTGAGGGACTCCTGCCAGTTCCTCCCTCTTTGTGGCTAGCCATCAACACAGGCATCACAGAGGCCCCTTACTCCAATGGGTCCCTGTCGGGAGGGCGGGCTAAGGATTCTATTCAGTCTTTTTGGGAATTGGCTCAACAGAGCTACAAGCCTCCACCCACATCAGCCAAGAGATCCGACAGTCGACCAAGGATCCGAATCGCCCTCGATCCAAGAGATCGGCAGAGCGGGCGTGGATCGCCGGTGCAAGCCTCCGACGACAGCGAGCGCCAGGAGCACTGATCCCCCCGGATCCGGCCGGATCCGAGGCTCCAGTCGGATCCAGGAAGATCGATTGGAGGCTGGTGGGAGGCATACCGGATCCTCGTACCTGGCCCTCCGACCTCCCCGCTCCGAGCTGCTCGGTCTTTTGTTGCCGGGAACCGGGTGGGGAGAAGAACAATAGGCTAAAAGGGTGTTGAGTGCCCCCCCCGGGGAGGAGGCAGAACACTCCATCTGCATCTGGGCCTGGATGAACCTTCTCGTCTACTTGAGAGAGCTATGAAATCCACATCTCTAGTTACCAGCGGCAAACAAGATCTGAGCAAATGAATATCCTACTTCAGATCAAAACATTCCACCAACACAAGCCACTCCAGCTCTGCCAGAACCCCAAGAAGGAAGGGGGAAGGAAGGCGGGAATGTGATGAGTAATGACACTGGATAGCAAAGATGCCAAGTTATGGTAAGTACATAACTCTTTATCTGATGCTATCCGTGTAATTATTCATCACGAATGGGTCAGAGTCCCCAGCTACTATGTACCCTGGGTGGCCTCAAGGAAGGATATGGCAGAGCACGGAGGAACCATAGGAAGCCCTGTTCCTAGACACTAAGTCCAATTTGTAGTGTGAAATGAAAGTGTGTGGATTAGACTAAGTCTCAGCAGCACAAATCTCATCCAGGGAAAGTCTAGCAACGAAGGTTGAAGATGTAGCAACAGACCTAGTAGAATGGGCCTTAGCTGGTCTAGATAATTCCAAATGCCTACTATCATAAATATAGGAAATACAACTAGCAATCCACCTGGAAATAGTCAGTCTAGAAACTGCCTGGCCCTTTCTGTTTTGAGAGAAGGTCACAAAGAGCCGACTTCCTAAATTCCTCAGTCCTTTTCAGATAAAAACACAATTGTCTATGGACATTTAAACAATGCAAGATATACTCTCCCTTATTACAGTAATTAGGGAAGAAGACCAGTAGTTGAATTGATTGATTCAAGTTAACCTCCAAAGCCACTCTGGGAAGAAAGGAAGGATGTGGTGTAAGGGACACCCTGTCCTTATGAAAGATCATGAATGGAGGCTTAATACTTAGAGCCTGATGTAACGACCACTAAAAAGGCCAAGTCCAAGTAAGGAATTTTATGTCACAAGAAGCAGCCTGTTCAAAAGTTTTTTATGTCAGGGACTGCAGCACCAAAACCACATCCCATGGTGGGGATAGATCTTTAATAGGAGGTCTAAGGAGAAAAACTCCTTTCAAAAGGGCTTTGCACAGTTTAGAAAAAACGTAGGCTCCTCATTAAGATGGAAATTAGAAGTGAGCGCTAACTGGAGCTTAATGGTAGAAAAACTCTCCCCATGCTGAAAAAGGGAAGACAAGAAAAATAAAATATTAGGAATAGGGTCCACAAAGGGATCCAGATTATGTTGCCTAGCCCAAACAGAAAATCTCTTCCATTTACTGGAATAGACTTTCTTTGTAGATGGCTTTTGAGAAGCCAAGATAATGGTCTTCACTGGGGAAGCAAGCCTGAACTGCGAAAAGATTACTGGAACTGGAGAAACCATGCAGTTAGACAAAGGGTCTGGAGACTGGGAAGTGGAAGCCCCCATGGATAGGAAATTAGATCCAGAACGGGATCCAGTACCAAGGCGGATACTTCAGATGAGACCTTAGAAAGGAGAACCTTGCCTGGTGAGGCCAGAAAGGGTAAATGAGGATGAGAGGGGCTTCAGCCATCGAGCTTTCTGTAAGACTTTCAGTATCAGGGGAATAGGAGGATAAGCAAAGAGGAGACCTAGAGGCCAATTGTGAATCAGAGCATCCCTGGGTGACTCCCCCGATGGAGGGATCAGGGCAAAATAATTGCTGTATTTGTGGTTGACTGGAGAAGCAAAAAGATCGCAACATGGTTGACCCCACTGGTCGAATATTTGTTTTGCCACTGATGGATTCAGGGACTACTTGTGAGGACTCAAGCTAGACCTGCTGAGTTTGTTGGGCAACACAATTGAACTTTTGGGAATATGAGTTGCAAGAAGAAAGTGCATGGAATACATCACCCATTCCCACACTCACACGGCCTCCCTGCACAGAGGATAAGACCAAGTTCCCCCTTGCTTGCTGATGTACCAGACTACCGCCATGTTGTCTGTTTGAATTGCTATGGTCCCCAGAGGGAGGCACACTGAAAGGATTACAATGTTATAAGGATTGTTCTCATCTCTAGGAATTTATGTGCAATTTGGTCTCTGTGGGAGACCACGTGCCTTGAATTGTCCTGGTCTGAAAATGCAAAAGCAAAACAAGAGCCAGCAAAACAAGACCCAATGAAGAAGCTATTTATTAAGTAATACATAAGGACAACAAAAAAATGCACAGACCGGTTTCGGCTGGTAATCTATACACAGCCTTCTTCAGTGTCTGAAAATGCCCCACCCCACCCCAACAAGGAGGTGTCCATGGTCACTGTGGCCCTGGGTGGAGGAAGACAAAATGGCATGTCTAAGAAAAGGTCCTGAGATTGATGCCGCCAAGCAAGATGATTCCAGCATACCTGAGTCAACTTTATCTTCATGGACATGGGCTGAACCAAAGGGGACACAGGTAGAAGATGGGCCTGTCCCGAAGGCTTTCAGGAACATGGACTCCTCTGAAAACAGGGATGGGGAAGACCATCAGCATCTCTGCTTAAGAACTTTGAGGATGTCCCCGAATGAAAGCTCCACAGGCAGGAGCTGGGGGACCCGTCTCCCTCCTCAAAGTCCATGTCCTCAGTGAGAGAGTCTCTGGGGAGTCCAAGTGCCTCATCTTGCATGATCTCTTCTGAGGCCGTTCTTTCATGGTGGGCTCATGGGAGGACTCAGAAGAGACGAGTACCCGAAGTGGGGCAGTGCCCATCTGAAGGTGCTCTCAGGAGAGTTGACCCTGGATGGATGATGAGGCCTCAGCATCCAAACTGGAGAAAAGCTGGGGGACCTAAAGAAGACAAAGAGGTAACTGCCAAACTGGAGAAGGTCCTCTCTACCACCCGGAATGCTGACGGGCTGGACAAAGCACCTCTTCCCACCCCCAGGGTCGGGCCACCTGGGAAGGGGAAAGAGACACCTACACAGCACTGATGCCCCCTGACAATATTGCCCCCAAGCTGTCCAGTGCTGAAGCCCCCAGGATAAGGGAATGATCTGAAAACTTCAGAACTGAACCTACCCCCAAGGAACTCGCACTGACTCCTCAGAAGCGAAATGCACCCTGATCCAAGGGCAATGCAACAGAGCCAGCTAGGAACCCTGACGAATTCAAGAAGGAGGCAATACCCAACACCGTTGGTCTCTCACTGGAAATTCCCTGGTCCTGAAATTCCATATCCTGATGGATTGGAAGAGGAAAGTAGAGTCCTGTCAATGGGGAGGATTGACAGAAGCAACACCCAACTCAATTTGAGCCATGAGGAAGCTCCTCATCATTCTATCCATGTCCAAGGGGAGGAGACTTCTGGAGGACCTGGATGAGATTGAAGAGTGACTAGATCTAGCAGGGGATCCGACCCTGGATCCCATAGCTCTGATCCCAGGAAAGGGATCTGATCTTATGAATCGGCTCAGACTTCCAGGAGGACTGAGATGAGGAACTTGCAGTTATTATAGGATCCAGCAGGACTTTTGGTTCCGACAGTCTAGTAGGATCCGAAGTCTTTGAAGGGGTGCCCATCAGTTCCGACAAGCTGGCCAGATCTGGAGAAGGCTTGTGCCCACAAGGATCCGTAGACCTCCACTCCATGGAAGTGTTGGATCAGAGAGTCTAATCCCAGGCTCTCGGAACAGCAGATCTCAGATCCGAAGCCGAAGAGGATGGGCTTGGATCCAGGGATCTATGATCTCAGAGCCTTGGCTTCTTAGAGTACGAGGATAAGGATCCCCTGGAAGGAGGAGGAGGAGGCCTCTTTTTAGGCTCCTGAGCAGGCTTGGAAGGGGAGTCAGAGGGCAAAGGACCACCCTGAGCCAGGCTATTCAGAAGAAGCTTATTATGGTGCTCTACGAGGGCCCTGGGGTTGAATGCAGCACAAATGTTGCATTCAACCTCCAGGTGCACTGATCCTAAGCAATAAAGACACTGCTCATACTGTTGGAACTTGCCATCTTCCGACCGCACGAGGAGCATCTTTTAAACCCCGAGGGTTTATCAGCCATACTAGCACAAAAGACTCACACACAAACACACGCACCAGCAACAACACACTAACCAAAGGGATGTTTAACTTTTATTCTATACAAAGGAAAGAAGATAACCTCTACTTTACTTAATGGGTACGAAATCTAACTAAACAACTAGTCAGAACTTGGGAGGGGAGGTAATGCAACTAAACTACCTAAAAACTACTCAAAACCAGGGAAAAATAAAGCTATAACCCCCAAAAAAGGCACTTATCTGCAGCTAACAGCCTGAGCTCTGTGGATCACATCTGAGTGTTTCAGTGGCAAATGAGATCTGAGGGTTAGAAGGTGTCAAGGGATCATGGGAAGGGGAAGAGCTTGAGCTCTGGATCTGTCTGATAGATGGCTTGTATCAGAGGTCTGATCCAAGACCCCTCTGTGATGAATAATGACAGGGATAGCATCAGATCAATATTTTAAGTATTATAGTCTACTATTAAATATACAGTGGATTTAAAAAGTTTACACACCCCTGGTAAAATGCCAGGTTTTTGTGATATAAAAAAATGAGACCACAATAAATCATTTCAAAACTTTTCCCCATGTTTAATGTGACCTATAACCTGTACAATTCAATTGAAAAACAAATCTGTTAGGGGACAAAATATAAAAAATGAAAAATGTACAATAAGCTGGTTGCATAAGTGTTTACACCCTTAAACTAATACTTTGTTGAAGCACCTTTTGATTTAATTACAGCATTCAGTCTTCTTGGGTAGGAGTCTATCAGCATGGCACATCTTGACTTGGCAATATTTGCTCACTCTTCCTTGCAAAGGTGCTCCAAATCTGTCAGATTGCGAGGGCATCTCTTGTGCACAGCCCTCTTCAGGTCATCTCACAGATTTTCTATTGGATTTAGGTCTGGGCTCTGGCTGCACCATTCCAAAACTTTACTTTTCTTCTGGTGAAGCCATTCTTTTGTTGATTTGGATGTATGTTTGCGGTCATTGTCATGTTGAAAGGTGAAATTCCTCTTCATCTTCAGCTTTCTAGCAGATGCCTGAAGGTTTTGGGTCAAATGTGACTGATATTTGGAACTGTTCATAATTCTCTCTACCTTGACTAAAGCCTCAGTTCCAGCTAAAGAAAAGCAACCCCAAAGTATGATACTGCCACCACCATGCTTCACCATGGGGATGGTGTTCTTTTGGTGATACAAACATTTGTTTTTGCTCCAAACGTACCTTTTGGAATTGTAGCCAAAATATTCAACCTTGGGCTCATCAGACCATAACACATTTTCCCATATGCTTTTGGGAGACTTGATGTATTGTTTTGCAAATTTTAGCTGGGCCTGGATGTTTTTCTGTGTAAAAAAAAAGGCTTCTGTCTTGCAACCCTACCCCATAGTCCAGACATATGGAGAATATGGGAGATTGTCACATGTAGGTTCATAGGATGGTACTAGGCTATCGGCCCTAGGGCCTATACAAGCCTAGCCATAACAGTTCCCTGGATATTTCTTCCCACAATATTTACTTCTCTGGACCCCTGTCTAGCAGGGTGACTGACATGACCCCCGGGGTGAATTTCCTATCTCCCATCCAATCATCAAGGTTCCTTTTGAAGAGGGCCAAGGAGGCGCTCTGCTTGACATGTATGGGCAGTCTATTCCAGAGTATGGGGAGCCTCTGGGTCAGGAACCTATCCCTCCAGCATGTTTTGTTCATTGTGATGACAAGGTTTAGATCCCTGGAGCGTGTGGCTCTGAGAGATTGGGATTTCTTTAAGTGGAGCATGTCCAACAGCTCAGGGTTTGACATGGCCTTGTTTGTTAAGCAGAGATTGGCTCTGAGTAGACGATATGCCACAGAGTATAGCTGGAGTTTTTTTAGATGGTCAGCATATGGCATCTGCTTTAGGCCTGTGATTCTTTTAGTGAGTTATTTCTGTGGCCTTTCCAGCTGTTGCAGATATCTTATGAGGTACATACCAAACGGGGCATTATACTCTATAATGGATCTAATGAGGGATGAGTACAGTGGGACAATGACCTCATTTTTCTGGATGAAAAGCCCTTAGTGATGAGGTGTGCCACATAGAAGGATTTCCTGAGTGTTGTGGCGATGTGGTTATGGAAAGTGAGACCACTGTCCACCTGTGTCCCTAAGTCTCTCATCACACTTTCTATGTTTAGTGTACTGCCATCTATGTGGTAATTCATGGGTACATGTTTTTTTCCAAAGGGGTTAACTTATACATTTCTTGGCATTAAGCTTGAGCCCACGGCTCTGGCACCAGGCATCTGTTTCTGTAAGGCCCTTTTGTAGAATATCCACATCACTTGGGGATTCAATAATGGCTCCCAGTTTGCAGTCATCTATGAACTTTGTTAGCCAGAGTCCCTTAGTGTTGGCCTGTACTTCAGAGAAGTAGATGCCAAACAAGAGTGGTCCCAGGACTGAACCCTGAGGTACTCCACTTGTCACTTGTCTGGATCTGGATTTGGAGTCAGCTACTTTTACAGTCTGGGTTCTGTCAGTAAGCCAGTTGGCAACCCATCGAGTGATGTAGGGATTTATTCCCAGCTTAGTAAGTTTATCTATGATTCCAGAGTAGGGGATGGTGTCGAAGGCCTTGGCGAGGTCCAGATAGGCTGTGTGGACCGCCTTACCCTCGTCCACAGGTCTGGAGACTTATTCAAAGAGGTCAATCAGGTTAAGGAGACAAGATCGGCCCTTCACAAACCCAAATGTAGTACACAACCAGTATTTGCCAGCAATTCCTGCAGCTCCTTCAGTGTTGCTGTAGGTCTCTTGGCAGCCTCCCCGACCAGTTTTTATCTTGTCTTTTCATCAATTTTGGAGGGACGCCCAGTTCTTTGCAGCATCACTGTTGTCCCATATTTTCTCCACTTTTAGATGACTGTCTTCAGTGGGTTCCATTGTATATCCAATGCTGTGGAAATGTTTTTTGTACCCTTCTCCTGACTGACCCTTTCAACAACCTTTGATCCTTTGTAAGCTCTCTGCGAACCATGGCTTTTGCTGTAGCAGGCAACTGAGTAAATGTCAGGAAAATCCTACTAGGACAGCTGAACTTTATTTGGGGTTAATCAGAGTCTCTTTAATTGATGACAAGTGTGTACCAAAGAAGACTGAATGCTGTAATTAAATCAAGATGTGCTATGCTGATAGACTCCTACCCAAGAAGACTGAATGTTGTAATTAAATCAAAAGGTGCTTCAACAAAGTATTAGTTTAAGGGTGCACACACTTATGCAACCAGCTTATTGTAAGTTTTTTATTTTTTATATTTTGTCCCCTAACAGATCTGTTTGTTTTTCAATTGAATTGTACAGGTTATAGGTCACATTAAAGGCAGAAAAAGTTTTGAAATGATTTCTTTTGGTCTCATTTTTTATATCACAAAAACCTGGCATTTTAGCAGGGGTGTGTATACTTTTTATATCCACTGTATGCAGTGCATGGAGTGCAGCAATTACACTTTGATAGTGGGAAAAAAGATAAGACTGTTAATTACCTTTCTAACGTCAGAATGGTGCTTAGCAAGTTTGTGTTAAGCACTTCTAAGTGCTGTTAAGATCAGGTCTCGCACTAGGGATGAACATGGGGCAGTGTCTGTGGGCAAAGGACAGCAGCAGAAGGTAAAACAGCTTACTTTGCCACACTCATAAATAAAACAACTTCTCTTCATTCTTCAGAGGAACATTTAATTTCTGCCAGTTGTCTGAGTGACAGGGTTAGCAACTAAGAAGGCTATTACAGGAAATGGCGAAAAGAGGAGGAACCTACACTTGCTGATATTAAAGATACCATGAAAGAAATAAAAAATATGGAAAAAAATAAAGCAAGTGGGCAAACAGAGTAGGTTACTGCAGCAAACAAATGGAGATTTGGGAGAAAACAGAGTGAAGGAGGGGAAGATGCTAACTGAAAAGATAAATGTTAACAATGTAGCTAATGTAGGATGTATTAACAAATGCATACTCTGGGGTATAATTTTAAAAAGCAAAATGTTCAGCTAAAGTTGTGAAAAGTGGAAGTGCACTGCATATACAGAGTGTGATAATTGAAAACACCACTGCTGCTGAATAGATAAACTGTTCACTGGCTTTCACAGCTTTGAAGGCTGGAAAAAACACTTCAAGCTCCTACACTTTCGTTTTCTGTAACTAGTAGTACATGGAGTAGATACAGCTCCATGTACAGCAAAAAATTATGAACATGTCTCACTAATCATAACCTTACTTTGCTTCTTTGACACTCGATTTTGGTCTCAAGATGAATTTCTTGGTTTTCCTTTATCAAAAACACTTAAGAAGCTGGTTATGATCGAAGACCTGAACATAATCCTTTATATTAATACCCTACATTATCTAGGTAAAAGAAACACTTCATAAAAAAAGAAAACAAAGTTCTCTGTTACAGTTAGGAAGCTCCTAGAAAATAGGATTTTATTATTTTTTTTTTATTATTATACTTATAGCAACAGACAGTTAAAAAATAAGGATCACTGCTGCAGCATATTTCTAAAATGAATACATTGTTGTCATTAGGGGAGCCCAGCTATAAAACAGAGCATACAGTACACCATACTCTTAACACTGTTCTTTCTGACGTCCTGGAAGTGACAAAAATAGAAGTTATGTTCTTACCATAACGTTCCATGTTAGTTGTCTTCTTCTCGCCTTCTTCTTGCTGGATGGGTTCGGAGCCGACCTCGGCTCCGACTCGGCCACTCTAAAAGCTCGAGAGTTGGTTCCACCGGCTCGAGGCTCCCCTTATATCCCACAATGCTAGGCGAGAGTTACCTCAGATCTCGTTTGTAAGCTAACCCCAGCTTATAATAGTAACAGAAAAACTCTAAAACAGAGTCCACCTCTAACAACAGGAAAAAAGGAAGGGTGACCTACATCCTGATCCAGGAAATATGCACAACAGCATATGCCTAAGAAAGAGGTGGTAGAAAGAGAGGTCACAATCACAACTCCTCTAGGTCTGTCCAGGCCAGGGGGAAGGAGGGTGGGACGCAAGAAGAAGGCGAGAAGAAGACAACTAACATGGAACGTTATGGTAAGAACATAACTTCTATATGTTAAGTTGTCTATCTCGCCTTCATTCTTGCTGGATGGGACCGCGTCCCTAGCACCTTGTCCCGGGTGGCCTAACGGAACAGACTCCTGAGAACAGTGGAACCAAAATTAGCTCTATGCCTAGAAGCTAAATCCAACTTATAATGAGAAATAAAAGTGTGAGGAGTAGCCCAAGTAGCCGCTGCACAAATGGTATCAATAGGCAGTCTGTCTTGGAAGGCTAAGGAAGTAGCCAAAGCTCTGGTGGAATGGGCTTTAGGTTTATTAGGCAATTTTTGTTGTCTAATTTCATATACCAGGGAAATCAAAGATGTTAGCCATCTGGATAATGATACCTTTGAAACTGAAAGTCCCTTTCTGTTTTCCGCATAGGAGACAAACAGCTGATCAGATCTTCTGAATTGTTTTGTTCTATCCAAGTAGTACCTCAATTGACGATGAACATCCAGGCAGTGTAATTTTTGTTCAGACCTATTGGAATACTCTGGAAAAAAGACAGGGAGGTCAATGCTTTGGTTTAGATTTGATGTTGAGACCACCTTAGGCAAAAAGGACGGGTTAGTTCGTAAGGATACTCTGTCCTTATGAAACAAAAGATAAGGAGGACGACAACTGAGTGCTTGAAGCTCTGAAACTCTTCTAGCTGATGTAATAGCTACCAGAAAAAGAGTTTTCCATGATAACAATTTTAAGGAACAGGAAGCTGCAGGTTCGAAAGGGGGAAGAATCAAAGAAGCAAGAACTAAATTTAGGTCCCAAGGAGAAGGAGGATTTCTTATAGGAGGTCTGAGAAGAAAAACTCCTTTCAAAAAGGCTTTGCAGAGTTTGTGGGACATTAGGGCAGATTCAGAAATACCCACATGAAAGTTAGAAATAGCTGCCAATTGAACTTTAAGTGTAGAGGGAGATGAACCTGCATGGAAGAGTTCAGCTAGAAAATCAAGGACTAGTTGGATGGAAGCGGTGAAAGGATCTATGTCCTTTCCTTGTGCCCAATATGAGAAGCGTTTCCACTTACTCAAATAAATCTTTCGAGTGGAAGATTTATGGGAAGCTATCAATATATCTCTAACAGAGTGAGATAATTGAGGAAGCCTGGCTAAGGTAGGAACTGGAGGAACCAAGCAGTGAGGTTCAGAGAGGGGAGGGAGCGATGAAACTGACCCGACTGATGGATCAAAAGATCTGGAACTAGGTCCAGCTTCCACGGTCGCTCCAAGAGAAAACGATGTAGAAAGGGGAACCACACTTGTCGAGGCCAGTAAGGAGCAATGAGGATCAATGAGGCCTTCTGAGCGATAGCTTTCTGAATTACTTGAGAGATCAGTGGGAAAGGAGGAAATGCATACAGAAGTCCCCGGGGCCAAGCTTGGACTAGAGCATCTCTGCTGGGTTGGCCTGGTAAAGGGAACAGAGTGAAAAATTCTCTGCACTTGCTGTTTTGGGGAGTAGCAAAAAGATCGCAGCAAGGCTGACCCCACTTGAGAAAAATTTCTCTCACTACAGAGTCTTTCAGAGACCACTCGTGAGGCATGAGAATAGCTCTGCTCAACTTGTCCGCAATATGATTGGACTTCCCGGGGATGTGCGTTGCTATCAGAAAACGCTGAGAAGAAATCGCCCATTGCCACAGTCTGAGTGCTTCTCGACACAGGGGGTATGATCTGGTTCCGCCTTGTTTGTTGATGTACCACACTACAGACATATTGTCTGTCTGGATTGCAATTGTTCCCAAGGGAAGAGAGTCTTGAAGGGCTTGCAACGCTAAAAGCACTGCTCTCATCTCCAGAACATTTATATGCAAGTGGCATTCGTTTGGTTGCCATGTGCCCTGGACTGTCCTGCCCTGATAATGCCCCCCCCACCCGATCAGGGAGGCATCCGTTGTCAGTGTAGCAACCGGAGGAGGTGGAACAAAAGGTCTTCCCGACAGGAGATGGGGGGAAGACATCCACCACATGAGATGCTTTTTGCACGCCTGCGTGATCACAATGGTGTGAGACATTGGAAGTTCCTGGTATGACCATTGAGTAAAAAGCATCCACTGAAGGATCCGCATGTGGTATCTGGCTAATGGAAGGAGAGGTATGGCCGCTGCCATAATTCCCAACACCTTTAGAACTAACCTGGCTTTGATTCTGTTGTTGAGAAGGAGTGATACCAATTTGTGAATGTCTGATATCCTTTGATGTGTTAGCCTTGCAGACATGTTTGTCGTATCTAGATTTGCGCCTATGTAGGTAATAGTACGACAAGGCGACAAAACAGACTTTTCGCAATTTATTGAAATACCCAGTTCTTGACAAACGCGAAAAGTATAATCTCTGGCCATCAGAAGGAGATGCTTGGTGGGAGCTGTGAGGAGCCAGTCGTCCAAATATGGAAACACCTGGAATCCTTGTCGTCTCAGGTGAGAAGCTACCACTGCCATGCATTTGGTAAACACCGGGGCAGTGGTGAGACCAAAGGGCAGGGCCCAGAACTGAAAATGACTGGATCCCAGCCTGAAGCGGAGGAATCTTCTGGAGCGTCTGTTCATTTTATGTGATAGTACGCATCGAAGGTCTATAGAGCACATCCAGTTTCCTTTGCCCAAAAGGGGAAGGATGGATTGCAGCGTGACCATTCGAAATCTTGTTTTCTTGACTGATTTGTTCAAGACACTGAGATCCAAAATCGGTCTCCAGTCCCCTGTTTTCTTTGGAACTAAAAAGAACCTTGAGTAGATTCCGGATCCTTGTTGGTCTGCTGGCACTGGCTGAATTGCTCTTTTGCAAGCAGTTTTGAAATTTCCAAAGCTGCTAGATCCCTTTGAGCGGTGGAACATCTGGAAGGGATTTTTGACTGATTTGGAAAGCGAAAAAGGGGATAGAATAGCCTTCGAAATGATGGACTGTACCCATTTGTCTTGAGTCAGGGATAGCCAGGCTTCTGGGTACAGTGACAATCTTCCCCGACTGCCTCCGAAGATGGGCAGTCGGGCAACACCTCAGGGATGCTGAAAGGGCTTGTCAGGGAAGGCTTCCCGATTGCCCTGGTTCTGCGGACCCCCCCCTGCCCCTAGGGCGTCTACCATTGTTATTCCCACCTCTGCCTTTGGTAGGAAAGCGACTCTGTCGTCAGGCGAAGTCCCTTGAGATTGTTTACGGAACCACATCTTTCCACCCTTCTGGCCTTTGGGGTAAGGCCTGGAAGGGTCGAAAACGGACTCCGACGGCAGAAAGGGTCTTGCCATCAGTCTCGCACCTAGTCAGGGTTTCTTTCACTTGAGGACCAAAGAGAGATGATCCATCAAAAGGGGAGTTCGTGAAAGACGTCTTGAAAGGGTCATAAAATTGCATAGCCGCATCCAGGCGTGCCTACGTAAGGCCACACCTGTCCCTGCGGCTCTGCTCGCTCCATCAGCCGCGTAAGAAAGGAGGCGCATGGAGGAGTTGGATATGGAATTAAGGGTAGCCAGCTGCGTGTTCATCTTGTCTTGGAAACCGCAGCTGTAGGATCCTTTAACATTTCACTCGCTTCCTTGATCAAGTCCCTTTGAAGACGAGTAAAATGGCACAGGTAGTTCAGCGAACGCATAGTAAATGTCGCTGAGGAGAACATCCGCTTCCCGTACCTATCCATGGACCTAGATTCCTTGTTAGGTGGATGAACAGGTACTGAAGGATCAGCTAGTTCCTTCTTTGTGGCAGCAGCTACCACCATAGCATCCACAGAAACTCCTTTTGTTAGAAATTGCTTGTCTGCTGGAGCTGTTATGAACTTAGAAGGTCTCCTGGGAGTGGGGTCCACTGAATCAGGAGCCGTCCATGCCTTCTTAGCAACCACCTGCATGAGGGGGTCGAAGGGCGGGGACACCCAGGAGGTGGAAGGACGAAAGCCAAGCTCCTCAAGATACACAGATTCGTCCTCCGAAGGGTTGAGGGCTGGCCAATTTCCCCTCTGTTTCAGGATCTCCAGAATGTCTGCAAATGAGACATCTTCAGAAGGGGAACGGGGGGAACCCTCAGAATCATCCAAATCTGTGTCTGACGTGATGGACTCAAGTGAGTCAATGTGTTTCCTCTTACACTTCCTCTTCCGAGGGGGCTCTTCTGCCAAATCAGGAGAGGCCTCGGAAGAGGATGAAATCCCCACAGGGGGTTCCTGAGGAGCTGGCTCTCTGCGGTCCGGGATGAGGGAGTGAGTCGACTTACCCTGAGGCACCATAGAAAGAGGGGCGGACGGAGCCGACTGTGGAGTAGAGCCAGGCTCTAACACACTCCGCATGACCTCGAATGCACCCCTGTCAGGCAGAGCCAGAGGTCCCCGCTCCGAGGAGCTAAGAACCCCTCGGCACCGACAGTGATGGCTCCGAGGCCGATGTCGGAGCCGAACTCACCAGCGCCGAAGCCCCGAGAGGGAGAGGGAGGTCGGACAAGGGTCCGATGCCACTCACCCCCTCGGAGCCGACGAGAGAAGTCCGGCCGAGATTCCTCCAAAGAAGAAACGGAGCCGACGGAGCGAAGACAATTGTATCGGCTCCGGCGTAATCACAGTCTCGGTTCCGACGACCCGGCTCCGAACTCAAGAGAGTCAAGGAGGAAAATGTTGATGGACGGGGCAGGCATCGACTGATGAGTCGGGCTCTGAAGCATCTGGGCCAGTGCCTCGGACTTAAGTAGTCGACTCACTACCCTCTGAAGGTCATGATCCGACAGCCTCGATGACCTAGAGGAGTGAGACCTTTGGCTCCGTTCAGACAGCAGGGGAGATCCTGGAGCGAATGAACGGAGCCAAGAGATGGTGACCTGGACCTCTTCCTAGTTGTCGGCTCCGGAGGGCTGGTCGGGGCCGTCATGGGAACTTCTAAAACCTCGGCTCCGGCCGAGCGAGAGCCACAGAAACTGTGGACTGAGACTTATCGGCTCCGGCCGGAGCCGATAAAGGCAAAGGTTGAGAAACCTGAGGTCTCGGCTCAGATGCCGGAGCCGAAGACCTTGCCTTAGAGGGCTTCCCTGTTGAAACAGACAGGGAATCCTCTGGCTTGAGTAAGCCTCTAAGAATTAATTTATTTTTTCTTTCCTGCAGGACCCTGGGGCTGAAGCCATGGCACACAGCACAGGAGTCCTGCAGGTGCAAAGGCCCCAGACAATAAACACAAGAAGTGTGAGCGTCTGTCAGAGACATTTTCTGACAGCACGCATCACACTTCTTGAATCCGGAGACCTTTGCTTCTTTAGACATTTTTTTCTTAACAGGTGTACACAAACACGCACACAAACACACTAGTTATACCCTGTCAGATTAATACAATAAAAAATAGTAATACTAGTAATTTAACTTGTATAAACACACACACCCCACTAGGGATAGGAAAGGCCTATAGGCCCAAGGGAAGAACCAAGGTTCTTGGGGAAAGAAACGGAAATTTTTTTGGGTAGGGAATAAAAGTTTTCTAACCTACACTAAATAAGTAAAAATATTAAATAAAAGGGGTTTTTAAAGACTAATTTTCTCAAGAAAATAGTACTCACCAGGAACCGGTAGAAACAACCAACCTCGAAGCTGTAGCGGCAAACGAGATCTGAGGTAACTCTCGCCTAGCATTGTGGGATATAAGGGGAGCCTTGAGCCGGTGGAACCAACTCTCGAGCTTTTAGAGTGGCCGAGTCGGAGCCGAGGTCGGCTCCGAACCCATCCAGCAAGAATGAAGGCGAGATAGACAACTTAACATCAGTAGTACTAGTATACTAACAAATGGTCTTGGGGGAGGTTATAGGAGCCTTGAAAGTCTAAACCAAACAATGTGAAAGTAGACAGTTGAGTAATTTACAAGGGCCATCTTATATTAGCAAACATAATGAGAATGGGTGATTCTACATCTAGTGTACATAGCAAAGTACTACACAACAGAATCAATTTCTATGACAAGTCACATGGACTATCAAATGCATGGAAGTGTCTTGTTTCTATAGAATACTTCTGAATATAAAGTAGCAATGACCTGCAACAATAATTGTTACTAAATTCAGGGGTAGACTGCACATCCCTCAGTTTTAAAGACTCCCCTTTCCCTCCTTTTGTCTGTCGTAACTGTATCTAATTTGTGCTTAAGCAGCACTTTCCTTGACTCATTTTGAACATGGCGTTCCTTTGCATGTCGCATATTGACACCTCATGTTAGTACACTACCACACAGTACTTTTTCATTACATTCAGCTTCCTGATAATTTTTGTTAATTATCTGCAAAAAAATAATTTCCTGACTAAAATTACACTGTCAATGCATTCAATTGCTTTTATGTCTTTAACCCTTCACTTCTGACTTTCCAGGTCTTGCACAATTACATTTTGATTAGGAATGATTTTTTTACTGAATGTACACAGTGATGCCAATATGTGAAATGCATTTTTGGAAATAGTGAAGAAGCACAATTGTAGATTTATCATGACTTTCAACCTTTCTTCACCAAAATGTGCAAGACCTGATCAAATATGATAATGAAGCAGCAAATCACAGTTAAATCAAGTGTAGTAATGCACTTGATTTTTGCAGACCACACAGCATAATTACAAATGAATTCCTCTTGCTTTGACTGAGGATTGCAGAAAATGGCTGTTCTCACAAGCTTCCAAAAATGAAATCACAGTGGTAACAGTGTTCCCATGCAGGTTTTACTCAAATTCTTTAAGCCTATATCCTTTCCGAGTCTCTTCTCCTCTGTCAAGATTCACTGAAGATTGCCATACTTTAGAAACTAATGTATCTATTGCACATTACACTTTGCTTGATTGTACACGGCACTGTGCTTGTTCACTAAAATGTATACACAGTTTTTCTATATAATTAGTCTGAACTACTGCGTTATTGCTTGCATTTCTGAATTTTTTTATTTGTAAAATGATTTGTATTTACCTGGACTGAGTCTGAAATTTGTCAATATTGATGAGTGCACTACCCCAATAAAAATAATTAAATAAATATATGTTCAGATGATGTACTCCATGCTTCTTTTCTTATAACATAATTGGCCTGTTGATCACTGCTGTGACAAAAGTCAAGGACACAACCTGTTGCTGTGTGTGATGTGTTCACTACTGCACACTTGGAAGCTTGCCATGCTGATGGCAACATCACACATGCACAATAGCTTACCTAACATCTGCTGTTAATCATTGCATACTGTGTGAGAAGCCCCCATGTTGCTGTCTTGTAGCCATGTAGGGTACGGATATGCGCACAGCTTTGCTTAATGACACATCTGAATCACTGGACATGCTTTATTGCACGTTTGTGGTGCTGTCGCATAATGTTGGCCTTATATATGGCAGCACTGCAGATACATTGCACATATGCTATGTGGGTGTGGGTGTTTGTGTGTGCGCGTATTTGCCTGTGTGTACTTATGTTTGTGTGTGTGCGTGTGTGTGTACGTGTGTGTGTGTGTGTGTGTGTGTGTGTGTGTGTGTGTGTGTGTGTGTGTGTGTGTGTGTGCGCCTGTGTGTGGTCAAACAGACAGATGTCTTGTATTCATGCATATGGAGAGCCAAGAATCATATACATCCCCAAGTCTTGGTGTGGTACAGTACATTACAGGTACATTGTTTTTTTTTTTAACCAAGAAATATCTTTATTGAATTATCACTTATGATATAAGCAATCATACAGTTACATAAATGAAAACAAACCATACTGACATATTTTCAGTTGCAAACAATATACATCACTTATAACCTTCTATACAGTCATCATCAGTCAAACTTTACACAGCTGACTCAGTTACTGCCTTCCTTAAACCTCATTCCTCCTTTAAAACATTTTTTCCATGAATTGTTCCCTCAGTTCCCATTTTTTCTATGTAATTTGCTCCTACCCTTTTCTAAAGATCCCATTTCCAGTTCTTTTATCTCTGTTACTATACTAACTGCTACTTCTACAGTTGGTTAGACTAGACTTTGATTTCCATTTTCTAGTAATTGCTTTTTTGGCAACCACCATAATTAAACGCAGCAAGGCCTTACTATGTTCAGGCAATTCCAGTTCTGTATCATAGCGCAAATAAAATAATAATAAATAAATAATTTCCTTAGTTACATCAATTTGCTTATCCAGTATTTCTGACGGAGTGGTTGTGGGGAATTTTTAAAGTCTGCCAACTCATTACTCTCCACAAAAATATGATCCCAGTTATCACCTTCTTCCTCATCACACCTCCAATATTTGCAATCTACCTTAGGAAAATTTCTGTCTGGGGTATAAAAATACCTATGCAAACACTTCCAAGCAAAGATCCCAAATCTTCTAAACTTTGTTGTATATTTGGGAGCCATACATATATCCTCCCATTGTTTCTGTGTGAATTGCTTATCCAATCTCTCTTCCCAATCCTTTATAACCACCTCTGATTGATTCCTATAGTTATCACGCAATATTTTTATATGACCTACTACTTATCCCTATTTAACAGCAACTTCTGTTATAAATTTTGCTAAAAAGTCTACCAGTGCTAGTATTTTACTTAGGATCCCCCTATTCCTTTCTCTTCGCCTGTACTCTGATATCAGTTCTTGATAGGGAAGACAACCTCTAGCTTGCAGTTCAAATGAATTCTTGGTCTCTTTCCATTCTATTACCTTTCCGTCTACAATTATCTGCTCCCAATACCTTGGTTCCTTTGCCAGTTTTCTCCAGTAAATACTAGCCCCCTCTTGCCTATTCTATGTACCCCTAATTGCAATAACCCCTATCAGCAGAATATCCTTTCTCTATTCCCGTGCTGGCTTATTTTTAGAATACTTGCTGCTACTTTATGACTATAATATTCTGTATGGTTATTATTATTCTCCTTAAGGATCAACATTCAAATTCCCAGTCTCTTCCTATTTCTTGAGCTTCCTTCCTGTTTCATCAACATTCCTTTCCACTCTGAATTATAGCTTTCTGTTTCTCCTCTGGTTGATAAAAGTATGCCTGACCTGTGTATAAAACTAAAGGGACTAAAAACATGTTCACTGCTTGCATCTTGCTTTCCATATCCATAAAACAGAGCTTCCAATTTTTCAGTTTTTGTATTATCTTTTGTTTAGCCTCTTCCCACATATCCTTAACTGCCATAACACTTTTTTAATTCATATCCCTAAGTACTTAATTTTATCATGTCCCATAAATATGGGTATTGCTGAATCAATTTGTATGTTGGTACATAGTTTACTTCTATTGCTTTTGTTTTATCTTCATTAATTTTGTATCTCAAAAAGACTTGAAACTGTCTCAAAATGTTCCACAACACTGAAATGTCCTTTTCTGGTTATATCAAGTACAAATAATATCATCTGCAAATAAAGACAACTTTTCTTGATTACCATACCGATTATATCATTGAATTTCTAAGTCCCTTATTTGCTTTGGCAATGGTTCTAAATATAATACAAATAACACAAGGAAAGAGGACACCCCTGCCTGATTCCTCTGCTCCAACAGAACTTATCAGAGAGGACCCCTCCCCCAACACGCACTAATTTTCACCTTTGATCCCTCACTTATCCTTCTAATCAACCTTATTATTTTATCAGGGGATGCAAATGTTTCCGTTGCCCTGTTTATAAAATCCCAGCTTAATCTGTCGAATGCTTTCTCTGCATCAAGGCTCTCCAACAACATTGGTATTTTCTTATATTCTTCTTTCATCTGGATCATCATTGTTCTAGTAATGTTGCCAAATGTTTGCCTCTCCTTCACAAAACAACGTTGATCCACATCTATTCATTTTGGCATCACCTTTGCCATTCTTTTAGCTATTATAGGCATAAATACTTTATAATCACAGTTTAGAACTGAAATGAACCTATATGAAGCTGGATCTGATGATCTTTAGGTATTACAGCCACTACAGCCTTCTTCCAGGATGTTGATGCTTCTCCTTTTAAAATAATGTTAAACAAAACCTTCCAGATCTTTATCACTTTCTTCCCTCCTAGCTACCAAACTTCTACAGGAATACCACCTATTCCTGGAGAATTTACTGTGCATTTGTTATAGCTACCTCTAACCTTGACATATTTAATTCTTCCACAAATATTTCATTTCGTAATTTTTCTTGATTTCTTCATTTCTCTGCTTTATACAGATTTTCATAAAACTTCTGAACTATTTTTAATACCTCTGTAGGATCTCTGCTAATTTTCCTTGTTATAGGCTCCCTAAGCTTGGCAACAACCCTTTCGACTTTCTGTTGCCTTAAACTTTTGTGCTCTGGAGTTATTAACAAAATAACAGTTGTTTAACAGCACTCTTTCTAAACTCATGCGTATTATCGAAGTAGACCCTTATTTTCTCTTTAGCACTCTACAATTGTGCCTCTTCTTGTTCTGTGAGGTTTCCCCTATTCTGCAATACTTAAGTCTTTGTCAGTCCTTCTAAATAATTCTTGCAACTTCGTAACCACGTCTCTTTTTCTTATATTTCTACCCTATTTTTAAACTTCACTTTCATTTTATTCCCCTCCATAGCTATATTTTCTGAAGAAATTTCTATCTTCCCTAATAACTCCTGAATAATTTCCACTACCCATTCCTTAAATTGCTCTTTGTTTAACAGGTAGGTGGGGAAGTGCCAGTGCCTCATTTTTTTTCATTGCCCTGCATTTTTATTTTAGTTATTATTGGCACGTGATCTGAAATAGTTATTGGATGCTATCAAAACTTTCGGTTAAATGCACAAGTTCCTGTGAAATACAATTTCTGTCTAATCTTGCCCAGCTTTTGTACCTTGGGGAACAATATGCAAATTCTCCCTGAGCTACTAATACTGAATTCACATCTTCCATACCAAATATTTTCATAAATCCTTTTTCAGAAATCTACCCTCTTTTGTTATATTTTCCCTTCTAGGCCTCCCAAATTCATTCTCACTGTTGCAAATCAAATTCCAGTCCCCACCTATAAGTAATATTCCCTGCTGAAAGTTGACTATTTCTCCCAGAATTTTCTTAAGCTCCACTGTAGCAGTTTTAGGTGGAATAAAAATACATGCCAGTGTAAT
Source organism: Protopterus annectens (assembly GCF_019279795.1). NCBI lineage: Eukaryota > Metazoa > Chordata > Ceratodontiformes > Protopteridae > Protopterus > Protopterus annectens. Next base: position 1,209,533,745 of record NC_056747.1, on the reverse strand, counting down.
CCTCCTCCCTTGCTAGTAGCCCCTTAGTACTACAAATCCACCATTATTATCTTTTTTCCTCTTCTATCACTATTGAAGCTCCTCTCGCAATTAATATAAGTACGTCCCTTTTCCTTTGTCCACATATTCCACTGAATAACCATCCTGAAATCCTTTCTTTATCAAAGTCACATATCCATTTCTTTCCAAATGTGACTCTAGCACTCTGCATTTTTCAATACAGTTCACTGATCTTTCTTTTACATATATACCTGTGGCTATAGGTGCCTTGTTGAGACAAGACTATTGTCACATGTGTGCAATGTAGTCCATTGTGGTGTTCGCACAAATCCAATGGCACATTCTTTCTCTTAGAGGCCATTTGGGCATGTGCAATAATTAGTGCTTTTTCTTTCATAGAGACTATCTGAATGTGCCATACAATGTCACTGTCAATGAACATGTTGCAGCACTGCAGGTATAGCCTGGTTACTGTTAGAATTCATTATACTGTGTTTATCACGCATGTCTGTGTATGGTTGGTACATGTAGCATATTTTGGTCTATGCTCTCGCTCTTTCTCTGTGGATGTGTGTGTGTGTGTGTGTGTGTGTGTGTGTGTGTGTGTGTGTGTGTGTGTGTATATGTATCACATATGGTGGAAGCAACCATTCTTTCTTTTCCTTCATAGAGCAGCACGATGCCCAGTGAATGTTTTAGGGACTGCATCATAAGATGGAGGCTGCTGAGGAGTAAGTAGATGGGCCCTTATGTTATGGCACACAGGATGGAAGTTGAGCATATTGGCGATCAAAGAGACTATACTGATGATCTTTTTGAATGTTCACAATGTGCCATCTTTATTCAGTTATGTGCCATTACACACAGAGCTATCTGAGGAGGAGCAGCTGATCTGTGATATATAGCAATAAGTAGTCTGTTTTTTTTTTTTGATTATTTGTAGTAGTTATTGCTTATTCTATATATTTATAGCAATTTTATTGTATACTGCATACTTGTACTGTATTTCATAGCTATTGGCTCACTTGAGATAAACATTTCTGTAGTGTTCTCTCATCCTCCCTCCCTATTGGCATCTTATCTATATACCTGCTGGCCTTGCAGTTGCCCCCCCCCCCCACTCTAAATCTGATCTTGGACACTCCTCCCAGTCTAGTGTCATTAGCTCGTTCTACCTAATACAGGGAGAACATCTGAGAAGGCCAAACCACTTAGTTTCTTTCCTTCTGTTCCTCCTTTCTCCCTTTCCTAAAAAAAAAAATGTCTGAATATCCTTGTGTTCTGACTGTGCTTCTCAAACATTTTGGAAATATAGAGTATATTTTAGTGCATTTATTAAAACTGTATTTGCCTTAATATTGCTATAACTCAAGTGCTCTAGGTTGCACTGCATCTGAATTGTTTTAGTGTGTTTTAGATGCTTTTCTGTATATATAGACTTTTCTGTATATGTAGACTAGCTACTGATTCTACTGTATTACTGCCTCTTAAATCGTATTTCAGTTGTGCACTTGCATTGCTTCATTTAAAAAGTTTTAAATTGCTAATTTTGTAGAGTTCTAATTGTATTTACTGTTTATTGCTACACACTCGCGTGTTAGCCTTTCTGTGTTTATTTAGTGTATTATTGCATTGTTTAGACTGTTTTAACCAAAAAAAAATGTTTGCTCGTTTCCTGCCTTTCCTAGCTAATATAGCCCAGATCCAAGGCTTTGCTAGTTTCAGGACTTTATTTTCTATGTTCAGAGCTATCCAGATCTTGCTGTGGTAGAGGGAAGTCCTACTGCTTACCAGTGGGAGCGGTGAGCATTGTACTGCCTGTCTAACACTAGAGGAGTGGTTTCCAGCTCTGAAATTGTAATTTTAGCCATTTTGGGCTGATTTCTATAATTTTGGCCATTTTGGACTGATTTCCATCTCTTTCAACTTTCTGGCTTAAAAACATGCATTTGCGCATATTTCGCATCGTGCAGCACCACGGGGCTACGGTTAAACTATTCCAGGTGCCAGAAAGTCTATTCTTCAAATTTTCCATTAGAGCTAGCTGGTTTCTCAGTAGTAGCACTAAAATCTGAACCCCTGTGACTAGCACTTGCTCTAGAACCTGCTGGAAAGCACTAGGAAGCCTTAAACTGATACAAGCACTCAGCTCTCCTTGTTAATATGGAGAAATTAATTGTAGGCACTAAACAGCCTAAAATTGCAAAGTACCTTGCAAAGGTAAGGGAAAACAGCTCTTGTACTTTACAAAAAAAGCACCTAAACAGGCATGTCCAAGAGTCAGTTTCCGGTGATTTCTCCTGTCCACCTGGTGAGTTTGGGCATACTGAGGCAATGCAGCAACTGCCTCATGTACACAGACAACCCTCTCCTCCTACCACCCAATACTACAACCTGCAAGAGATGCACTTACTTAGCTAAACTGGAAGCAAAGCTCTCTCCAGCCAAGATTGTGCTAGACAGTCAAGAGGAGAAGGTTAACACCTGCACTACACCTCAAGCAACACATAGCCCTTCAAAACCCACACATAGCAACACTAAACCCACATATGCGGAGGCCCTTAACATTAACCTGCCCAAGCAACAAGGACCTCCGAAGCTGAAATGCAAACAAACGCCAATCACAAAAAAAGTGACAAATAGCTCACAACACCAGTTTGCCACCCAACAACAGCCACTAAGGCAAGACAACGTACCCAACACTTTAGTCAGAGGTGACTCTACAGTCAGGCACACTGATGTCCCACTCACCAGGCTGAACAAGGAGAAAATTACAGTCAGCTGCCTGTTGGGTGCCAGGATCTGCCAAATAACGCATGCACTCAAGTCACTCCACAACAAGTACAAATACGACTCTGTCATTGTCCATGTTGGAGTGAATGACTTGAGACATACCTCCCTGGAATACATGAAAAGAGACATAGAAGAGTTCTCGGATCATGTGGCCCAGGCAGGTATGGCCCTAGCCCTGAGTAGCATCTTGCCTTCGCCCAGAATGATACCACAGTATAAGGACAAAATGACTGACTTCAACAATTGGCTAAGCTTCTGGTGTCATTCAAAGGGGATCCAGTATCTGTCTGCCTGGGACTATATGATCAACAAACCATGATGCTTTGTCAGAGATTGTCTGCACCTGTCACCCCTGGGATTCAGGTTACTGGCTAAAGCTCTTGTCACCCCTATAGTGCCTTTTTTAGGCAAGATTCAAAGGACAAAACCACCACCGTAACAGATATAGGCATGCAAAATCTGAAGTTAATGCTACTCAATGCTAGAAGTCTAAACCTCAAAATGCACTATCTCGAGGCACCCTTAAAAATGGAGAACATCGATATCTGTGCAGTAACTTAGACTTGGTTCAAGGCTCCAGAGAGCACCCCTGCAATATCAGGCTACAACTCTTACCACACTTTTCGGCCACCAAACCAAGACCGAAACACTAAAGGTGGAGGAGTGTCCATATTCACCAAGGATAGTCATACCTCCAGGCTAGTTGCCCAACACAATGCATCTGAAATTCTCCGGGTGCAACTAACACTAGGTAAGACTGCAATCCAAATTGTAGCTTGCTACAGATCCCCCACCATGCCTCAAGATTCTCACTACATCTTTCTAAACATACTGGAAAATATTAAGATACAACCAAACACCCTAATACTGGGTGATTTCAACTACCCTGCCATTAACTGGGAAAACTACTCAGGTACCAACACCTTTTCCCAATGGTTCTTGGAATTCATAAATTCCAATGCCCTGGATCAACTAATCTATTGTCCCACCAGGGGCTCCAATATCCTAGAACTGGTCATTACCAACATGGGAGATAGATGCTCCACACCAGTGGTCACCCCCTCATCGGTCAGGTCTGACCATAAGCAAATCACCCTTGACATCCACATCCCACCCCTACCCCCCCAGTAAGGAAACCTCTGTAAAAAACTTCTCCAAAACCAACTTCATGCTACTCAAGTGTTAAGTGACAAACTTCATGACACCCATGCAGACAGGAGCTGAAAGTTCGACTGCTGAATCCTACACTAAGGCACTGTACAAGCACATCCACTCGTGCATGAATCGTGCCATCCCAAATAGAACCAGGATGCTCTCCTCCAAAAAAGAAGCCAATGTGGTGATCTCCTGCCATAAACAAACTATACAATAGAAGAAAGAAACTGTTGCAGAAAAGAGGAAAATCCCAGGATGCAAAAAACTCCCTTATCAGCCTCAGTAAGAAGCTGAGATCCCGCATAAAATCCTCCAAAGCTGGTTATGAAAATAAAATTGCCAAAGATTACAAAGACAACCACAAGGCATTCTATAGTTATGTCAAGAATCTAAATGGCAATACTCAGATATCCTCTGAGCTACAACAGAATGGCATTAAATATACGGATCTCAAGGATATTGCCAATATCATGGCAGATCGATTTAGTGCCAACTTCACCCCCTCTAACCCCCTAAAGGGCCCATCTCAATACCAAACGATTGCCAAATTCTGGTAATCACGGCCACACAGGTAGAAACCGCACTCTCCAACGCTAAAAATACAGCATCCATGGGACCAGATGAACTTCCGGGCTGTGTACTACATGAAATACAAAATAAACTGGCACCTCACCTAAGTGCATATTTAATCATAGCCTCACCTAAGGCTTCATGCCCACTGAGTGGCATACAGCTACAGTTATCTCACTCCACAAGGGGGGATCCACCTTGGATCCCGGGAACTACCATCCCATCAGTCTGACGAGCCTGATCTGCAACAGCATGGAACGCATTATCATGGAACATATAAACAAAGACACTGGCAACCTTCAAACACTGGACCCCACCCAGTTTGGGTTCGTGAAGGGCTGATCTTGTCTCCTGAACCTGACTGACTTCTTTGAATGAGGCTCCAGAGCTGTGGATGAGGGTAAGGCAGTCCACACAGCCTATCTGGACCTCACCAAGGCCTTTGACACCATCCCCCACTCTGGAATCATAGATAAACTTACTAAGCTGGGCATAAATCCCTACATCACTCAATGGGTTGCCAATTGGCTTACTGACAGAACCCAGACTGTAAAAGGAGCCGACTCCAAATCCATCTCCAGACAAGTGACAAGTGGAGTACCTCAGGGTTCAGTTCTGGGACCATTCTTCTTTGGTATCTACTTCTCTGAAGTACAAGCCAACACTAAGGGACTCTGGCTAACAAAGTCCGCAGATGACTGCAAACTGGGAGCCATTACTGAATCCCCAAATGATGTGGATATTCTACAAAAGGGCCTTATAGAAACAGATGCTTGGTGCCAGAGCCATGGGCACAAGCTTAATGCCAAGAAATGTATAGTTATCCCCTTAGGAAAAAACATGTACCCATGAATTACTAAACACTGAAAGCGTGATGAGAGACTTAAGGACACATGTGAACTGGTCTCTCCTTCTATAACCACATCGACAGAACAGTCAGGAAATCCTTCTATGTGGCACACCTCATCACTAAGGGCGTTTCATCCAGAAAAAAGGAGGTCATTGTCCCACTGTATGCATCCCTCATTAGACCCATTATAGAGTACAATGCCCTATTTGGTATGTATCTCACAAGACATCTGCAACAGCTGGAAGGGCTGCAGAAATACCTCACTAAAAGAATCACAGGCCTAAAGCAGATGCCCTATGCTGACCATCTAAAAAAACTCCAGCTATATTCTGTGGCATATCGTCTACTCACAGGCAATCTTTGCTTAACATACAAGGCCATGTCAAACCCTGAGCTGTTGAACATGCTCCACTTAAAGAAATCCCAATCCATTAGAGCCACACGCTCCAGGGATCTAAACCTTCTCATTACAATGAACAAAACATGCTGGAGGGATAGGTTCCTGACCCAGAGACTCCCCATACTCTGGAATAGACTGCCCATACATGTCAAGCAGAGCGCCTCCTTGGCCCTCTTCAAAAGAAACCTTGATGATTAGACGGGAGATAGGAAATTCACCCCGGGATCACATCAGTCGCCCTGCTAGACAGGGATCCAGGGAAGTAAATATTGTGGGAAGAAATATCAAGGGAATTGCTATGGCTAGGCTTTTATAGGCCCTAGGGCCGATAGCCCAGTACCAACCTTTGAACCTATAAGATATGCAGCAAGCCAGGGTGCCCCATTTCAAATGTGGGCAACAGACCTTGAGACAAATTCTGTTGGGAATGGACAGGTTCTCAGTGTCTGATGTCACTCAAGCTTAATAACCCCAAGATTATATGGCCTAGGGTTTGGAAGCTTGGAAACATGTAACACATGTGGGTACATCATCTCTGGTTGGCATCCTCACAAGTGGGGTGGGTCACTGTCATCTGCTCATTCTGACCTCAGCATCCAGTGGTGGATGTCCACCCCTACCACCCTTGCCATCTCCATCACACTGAGCTGCCCATACAGAGGACTGCACTTCCACACAGTCTGTGCAAGACTAGCCATCATCTGCAACAGCTACAAGTATGGCAGTAAAGGACACAGAATGACCAAAGACAGTTATAGTCAGAAGTCACTGATAGCAGTTTGAATGAACTCAAATGTTGCCATGCTACCTGTTTGTGGTAGGGATAGGATGTTTCTTGTTATGATTATTACTTTGCTTGTTTTAAATACCATAGTGTTCCATAAACCGTTTTTATATCATACTTTGATATCCTTTAGATAAATGTGTCATGTGGGTACTGCAGTACAATGTAACATGCAGTGTATCAGCAATTTATGTTTCTTATCACATAGCCTTTACCTTTATATATACGTATCTAAGAGCTATGAGACAGAGTCGGTACATTGTGGCTCTGCTGTTACACCTTGCAACTGCACTGTGTGCACCTATGCAGAACTTGTATCCACGTGTGATGTGTGATGTCACCATAAATATTGTGGTCCCTATATTGTGGCATGCCTGCATCTGTGTAGCATACAGAAGGTTCATGCCTGTATCTATCCAACTGAGGTAGGCTGCACAGTGGACATGTGGTAGGCCTGCAAGCAACTATCCAGTTGATGTGACACATATCTACACATGTATGGTAATGTCTTTCGGCTTTTTCCGGGTTAGGGGTCACCACAGCGGAACACCGGTCCACTTATGATTGGCAGTAGATTTTACGGTGCCGAGGTGCCAGCCCGACGCCCAACCTTCAACGAAGGCATGCCCATTCACGCATGCACCTACCTGCATGTCTTTAAACATCACTCAACCGGGGGGAGGACATGCAGACTCCACACAGAAGGCGTTCCAATCGAGAATCGAACCAGAGAACCTCTTGCTGTGAGGTGACAACGCTAACCGCTGCACCACCACGGCCATGTATGCTCCCCCATATTCATGCCATATTAGGTTTGTGTTACATTTGAAGTGTCACTACATGCCCAGTTCAGTTTCAGGTGCTTGTCAGTTTTGCTTCTCTATACCTGATTTGTGAAAAGGGCAAAATCTTTGGTAGTGGCTCACAGTGGTGGGGCTAGGGTACACGTTTTGTACTCTGTGGTCAATTACTGTATTGGTTATTTCTATGGTGCAAGGCTGGGGCACAGTGGACTGTATTATGTGTTCCACAGTAGCCTCCCCCCATCCATGGGACACAGTTTATAAACATGGGATCTTGTTCACCTCCATCTCCTGTATATTTCTGAATAGCAAGCACTTAGCTTTGGTGGCAAATTACATGACCTTAGAGCATGTGTAGGCCACATCTTTGAAGGCAGACTGTAGTAATTTACAAATAATCTGAATATAAAAACAACCACTGTGACTTCATTCTATGCATGCACACCAGTATCCACAAAGAATAGCTGCTTCCTTCAAATAAATCTGCCATACAGAACTTTCAATCTGTTTGTTTATTTATTTTTATACAGAAATATTGGTACTCTTCAACGGCACAGGAAGATGCAAAAGAAAAATAATTCTTCAGAAAAGACTTTTTGACAGGAGTTCTGACATGAGACATGTTCCTTCTAAAAATGTCAACAGCAGAACTGAAAATTCTGCCCTGTGGCTATTTGGCAACTTCTACATTCCACTGAGTGCTAACATGGCCAGCCCCATAAGTGGAGGTATTTACTATTTAGTAAAAAATAAATCTGACAAAGACTGTTATCCAAAGTGATAAAACATACAGTTAAAGATATAAATGGGTAAAATTACATATATAATAACTGTGTTTAAAAATTGTAATAAGTTCATGCTTCATTAAATTAAAATATGCTCTTGCAAAGGTAACCCAATCAAAAATACACAGGGAACAAGACAGGACATATTTGGGAAGGATCAGAGTTAAAAAGACTACCAGAAAAAAAATTCCCTGTGTTGATCACAGCAAATAACGACATCAGGCAAAGATAAGATGAAATGCTTTAAAGACATACTTCCAGAAAGGAAAGGCTGCAGCTTCCCATTCTGTGCTGATACCATGCAAGCTCTCTGTGCCAAAATGAGAGAGGGTGTAGAATAACCAGAGGTGACCGGTTGATATATTCATTTTGGAAGGACAGGAACAACTCTTTGGATTATCTGTCAAATATGCCTCTAATAGCAGCTTGCTTCTGAACATCTCCCATAAACTTGGGGTAAAGATGTATTGCTTTTCTTGTTTGCTGAACTTCTGTCTCTCTCTCTTGCTCTTGTTCACTCCTGCTCTCTCTCTCTTTCTCTTAATTATATTTCAACTTACCATCAACTTTCATTTCTTTATGCCTCTCTGTACTGTCAGAAAAATAGCATTTATTTGGAGTTTACCTGACATTTCTTGTGCTAGAAAAAAAAAAAATACATGTTATGCTCAGAAAAAAATTATAACCTTTTCAAAGAAAAATAGCCATAAATCGTGTTTGCCTGAAAAAGGAATAACCATTTTTTTAAAGCAGATTTCTTAGACATGTTATTAAGTCCATATGCAAAGTTTAAAAAAGTAAAAAATGCTTTATGAGGAAGCTAATATGCAGGACAGATCGACACCAAAGGACACTACCACAAAATAATAACATAGTAAATGAAATTAGTATTTTAGAAAACTGGACCAAATAAAGGCCTTCTGGGTAAAGACTTAATAGTGATATATGTGCACTTCTGCACAGCAAAACAAACTTAAGTGGAATGTGTACCAAGTCAGATTCAAGAATTCTATGCATTAGAATGCTGAGGTGGCTACATATTCACTATAGGTGGCTTACTGCTTTAGCTCCTGACTCTATGGAGCTGGCATTGACAGGCAGTTTCCCATATATAAGGCAGGCATCTGAGATGTAAAGGATCTTTCTTCTTCTGCAAGCTACAATTTCAATTCTGCCTAATATAATCAAAAACAAAACAATAACCTGCACCTCCCATCTTCTGTGGTGAATACCCTTATTGCAGTCAGAAGTATTTATGCAGTTCTAGGAGTACTTAATTCCCTAGTACTATCCCTGCAGCTATGGAACAGGAACCAAGACATACAGTCATACCCATGCTCATTGAAAGACTAAACTCACTGAAACATGCCCCATTCTCCAATGTTGATCCATCTGCATTGTAGGTATAATCAAGAAAGGAGGGTTCCTGGAGAGCACAACTCGCTACAAAATGCTTTCTTTCTAATTCATTTAAAAGATACATTTTCTATGAGCTTGGTTTTCAATAAGTAGGCATGCAAAAAGTTGCTCCATATCCAGGTATCATTAGTGGATACCCAGTTTGCAAGTACCAGGACTACATCAGATGCAATCTTTCTGCTAGGATTACTCCAAAACAATATTTAATAACAAAAACAGAACCAGCTTCCAAGTTGTGAACACTCTCAGGTGCTTAATCTATCTACGCTGCTTGAAATAAATAAAAAAGAAGTTATGTACTCACCATAATGTTCCATCTGTGTTGTCCATTTTCATTCTTCCTCAACCTGTGGGTTCAGTTCTGATCCTCAGAATCGACTCGGACGCTACCATAGCTCGTGGTAACCAAAAAATCTCGAGCTTACCCCTTACCCACAATGCACCTATCCCAATTATCTCAGATCGAGTCTGCTGATAAACCAAAGGAAAGATTAATCATAAGACATTCATTGAAACTATATCTGGAAACACAGTAATACACAGATCTAATTGATTTGTGTTTAAAAAAGCTATAATTGTATTGCCTTACCTGATTTTTACAGTTGCACTTTAAAAAAAAAACATTTAAGTTGTTTTTGTATTGTTTAACTGTTGTAGGCTACACACTCAAGTGTGCTAGCCTATTGATAGCATTTACAGTGTTTTCTGTGTGATTTTCTGTTACCTTCTGCAAAAAAAATAATAAAAAACAAAAAAATATTCTTTTTCCCGCCTTTACTGAACTAGATTAGTCCAGATTTCGGGCTTTGCTGAATTCCGGACGGTGGTATAGGTCCTTGTGTTGCCCATATCCTTACTTGGATAGGAGAAAGCTTCTCTGTTCACCAGTGAGAGTGGGGAGCTTTGAGCACCCTATCTGTCCCTGGAGGAGTGGTCTCAGCCCAGAAACTAGTAGCTTATTGACCGTTTTGGGTCAATTCCTATCTCTTTTCAGTTTCCCTGCTTTAAAACCAGCATTTGCGCATTTTTTCGCCAGTATACAACTCCGCACAGCTCCTCGTGGTGTCCTGCAGAGAGATACAGGCAACAGAGAGACCTAAGACAGACTTTCAACAAGATTTAAGTATTTTTTTCTCTGCTTTTTGCTCAGACTACATTCTCCCGCCTAAAAAGCGAGTTTCTAACTGATCTCTGTTTGAAAAAGCTATAATTGTATTGCCTTACCTGATTTTTACAGTTGCACTTAAAAAAAAAAAAAACATTTGTCGTTTTTGTATTGTTTAGCTGTTGTAGTCTACACATTCAAGTGCGCTAGCCTATTGATAGCATTTACAGTGTTTTCTGTGTGATTTTCTGTTACCTTCTGCAAAAAAATCAAAAAAACAAAAAAATATTCTTTTTCCCGCCTTTACTGAACTAGATTAGTCCAGATTTCAGGCTTTGCTGAATTCCGGACTGTGGTATAGGTTCCTATGTTGCCCATATCCTTACTTGGATAGGAGGAAGCTTCTCTGTTCACCAGTGAGAGGGGGGAGCTTTGAGCAGCCTATCTGTCCCTGGAGGAGTGGTCTCAGCCTAGAAACTAGTAGCTTATTGGCCGTTTTGGGTCAATTCCTATCTCTTTCAATTCCCCTGCTTTAAAACCCACATTTGTGCAGTTTTGCGTACCACGCAGCATCGGGCAGCGCCACTTAAACGGGTTTAAACTATTCCCCGCTTCACAAAGTCTACTCTTTACTTTTTCCCTTGGAACTGTTCTAACTCTCAAAGTAAGCACTCTATTTTCCTTCTGAAGCCCTGCACTTGCTCAGATCTTATAAGTATACACTAACAAACTAAAGCACTACACCCTCTTATACTCTTTATAAGTACTTGGCTCCCTATTGGTTCTTTCTGATCCATCTATAAGCAGTTCCTTATACTATTCTGTCATGTCCAAAGGACAGTTTCAGGTTTACTCTCCAGTACAGCTAGTGAATCTGGGAATCTTGAGGCAATGTTACAATTGCCTTATGTACACAGACAACCCTCTCCTCCTCCCAACAAGCTCAAATATATGTGAGAGATGCAACTATACAGCCAAGCTGGAGGCTGAGCTCTCTCAACCCAAGACTGGCACAATCAGTCAGGAGGAGAAGGTAACCACTCACACCACAAACCCAGTCTCACACAGACCTATAGCATCAGCAAACCAAACACATAAACACACAAAAACATACTCGGAGGCTCTAAATAAAAATCTGCCAAAGCAGCAGAGACCTCCAAAGCAGACATCCAAGCAACTGCTACCCCACAACAATACCCACATATCACATATTTCACAAAGTCAGTGTGCCACACAGTCACAGCCCTTAAGGCTAAACAACACACCAAATACACTTGTAATAGGTGACTCTATTGTCAGACACACTGACGTCCCACTCACCAGACTGAACAAGGAGAAGGTCACTGTAAGCTGCCTGTCGGGTGCCAGGATCCGCGACATAACAAAAGCACTCAGGTCACCACAAAGCAAGTACAAATATGACTCCGTCATTGTCCATGCTGGTGTGAATGACCTGAGACGTACCTCCCTGGACTACATGAAAAGAGACATAGAGGAGCTCTCTGATCATGTAGCCCAGGCCGGTATGACCCTAACCTTGAGTAGCATCTAGGCCTCACCAAGAATGATGCCACAGTATAAAGACAAAATGATCAATTTTAACAATTGGCTAAAGTATTGGTGTCATTCAAAGGGGATCCAGTGTCTGTCAGCCTGGGATGACATGCTCGACAAGCCACGTTGCTTCGCTAGGGACGGCTTGCACCTGTCACCCTTGGGCTTTCGAATACTGGCTAAGGCTCTTGTCACCCCCACAGTGCCTTTTTTAGGCAAGGCTCTAAAGACAAACCCACCTCCATAGACAGCACAAGGAGAAAAAAGATAAAGGTAATGCTACTCAACGCCAAAAGTCTAAACCTCAAGATGCACGCACTCGAGGCTCTCCTCAGTATGGAGAATATCGATATCTGTGCAGTAACAGAAACCGGTACTTTTCCGTTATCGGGGCAACACTTTTAATGAGCGCTTTCCATTCCATTCATTGGGACAGTGTTGTCATGGATACAATGACTCTCTGGGTAGTAACAGCTATAATCCTGAAATGTGAGTATTATAACTAGCCCCAATTTTCAAGCACCCAGTTTCTAGGTCAAAAAGTTTAAGCTCTTTCACCTAAATGTTTTTCAAGACAGGCTAGCGATTTACAGTCAACAAACAGTGCCTGCTGTTTACAGTCAACAAACAGTGCCCAGTCCCAGTTTTAGTCACTTTAACTCCAGAAACTCCATGTTAATTAAACTCCTGTAATATTATACTGCTTTAAAAGCCATCATTATGAAATATACACCACGTCTGTGGTTTGAAAACGTTATTCCTATTATTTATGTATTTATTTTTCTTTTTTGAAGGGGATATGAGTCTGTCTCAGCTGTAGAAGTAAGAAACTGAGAGCTACGTTGTTTAGCAGATAATTTGACAGAGCAAAATAGTGGCAGTATGAGGCATTACAGTCCGAGAAAGTGTTGCCCCGATGTGCGATAAAGTCTTTCAATGTGGAAGTTTGAGGAACATGTACTTTTTAAGACCCCAAGTGAGTAACGCCAATATTGGTAATGAGGTACACTTAAGAGCTATGACAATATGTACACATAATAAAATAAATGCAAGTTAACTAAGATTGCTACCTTTTCAAATGAGCAAAGTGGGACATTTTTTGTATGAACGTGAGATTTTGCAGGACGAGCCATACCCGCACCTATCGCAAAGGTCTGAATGTTTTTGGCAAAATAAAAGCGTATCCTTATATGATTTGATTTGCTTATACTCCTTCAAATGACATTAATGTGTTTCAGATACAAAAAAAATTCTGTTAATTTTTACAAATTGGAAAAAGGGTAATTTACATAGTCACGGTAACACTTTCTAAGTAGTAGCTGCATTCATAGCCGTGTTCATAGCTAAAATGTAGGCGCATCACGTGTTGCCCCGATAATGGAAAAGTACCCAGAAACCTGGTTCAAGGCTCCCGAGAGCACCCCAGCACTACCAGGTTATAACTCATATCATGCTTTTCGGCCCCAAAACTCGGACCGAAACACAAAAGGAGGGGGAGTATCCATATTCATCAAAGATGCCCACACCACCAGGTTAGTGGCACTGCATGAAGCATCGGAGACCATCCATGTGCAACTAACAGTGGGCAAAACTGCCTTTCAGTTTGTAGCCTGCTACAGATCACCCTCCCAATCTCAGGAACCCCACACAGCTTTCCTGAGAACATTGGAGAATATGAAGGTCTCTCCAAACACCATAATGTTGGGTGACTTCAACTACCCAAACATTGAATTTATAAACTCAAACGCTATGGAACAACTGGTCACCACTCCCACAAGAGGGGACAACATATTGGACCTGGTCATCAGCAACATGAGGACTCTATGTTCTACACCAGAAGTAAACCCCTCATTGGTAAGATCAGACCATAAACTAATCTCACTAGACATCCATATCCCGTCCCCAACCCCAGCCAAGGAAACCACGGTGAAAAATTTCTCAAAAGCAAACTTCACACGTCTCAAAACCGAGGTGGAATCCTTCAAAGCCCCTGGGCCAGTGGAAAATACTGCCCGAACCGCAGAATCTTTTACAAAAGCATTCTATGAGCACCTACAGGAATGCATGGATCGTGCTATCCCAAATAAAACCAAGACTCACTCCTCCAAAAGCAGGAGACCTGTCTGGTGGAACCCGGCCATAAATAAGCTATACAACAGAAGAAGGAAGCTACTACATGATAAAGCAAAATCCCCAAAAGGGAAGGCATCTCTGATCAGTACTAGCAAGAAACTACGATCCCTCATAAAATCATCAAAGGCTAGCTTCGAAAGAAAAATTGCCCAAGACTCTAAAGATAATCACAAGGCCTTCTTTAGTTATGTCAGGAATCTGGGTGGAAACTCCCAGATATGCTCTGAGTTAGTGCAAAATGGCAAAAAATACACTGAACCCTCAAACATTGCCAACATCCTGGCAGACAGGTTCAGTGCAAACTCCCCCCCTTCCCCTCCCAAAAGAGAAATTGTTTATCCCAACAGAATGTAGCCTCCCAGACATCACAGATGCACAGGTGAAAGCTGCCCTCTCCAAAGCAAAAAACACAGCATCAATGGGACCGGACGGTGTCCTGGGCTGCGTCTTACACCAGCTCCAAGAAGAACTGAACCCACACATAAAGTCACTGTTCAAACTCAGCCTTACTACAGGATATGTACCCAAAGAATGGCGTACAGCAACAGTGGTCCCGCTCCACAAAGGTGGTGCCACAACGGACCCCGGGAACTATCACCCCAAAAGCCTGACTAGTCTGGTCTGCAAGACTATGGAGCGTATCATCATGGAATCTTAAACAAAGACATTGGGAACCTCCAGACACTGGACCCTACCCAAATCAGCTTTGTTAAGGGCAGATCTTGCCTCTTAAACCTAGTTGACTTCTTTGAAACAGTTACCAAGGCCATAGATGAGGGGAAGGTAGTCCACACAGCCTACCTGGACCTCGCAAAAGCCTTCGACACAATACCCCACTTGGGCATCATAAATAAGCTTACCAGCTTAAATATCAACCCCTATGTCACAAGATGGGTTGCAAACTGGCTCAGGGATAGAACCCACATGGTCAGAATTGCAGGTGCCATGTCAGACTCTAAACCAGTTACAAGTGGGGTCCCACAAGGCTCAGTCTTGGGACCTCTCTTGTTCGGAATATACTTCTCTGAGGTACAGGCTAACACGGGAGGACTATGGCTGACCAAGTTCACAGATGACTGCAAACTGGGAGCCATAATCGACTCTCCGGCTGACACAAGCATCCTCCAAAAGGGTCTCACAAAGATGGATACCTGGTGCCAGAGCCACGGCCTCAAGCTAAATGCCAAAAAGTGCATGATCATCCCCTTTGGGAAAAAGAAAGTGCCCACAAATTACCACATAGGTGGTAACCCATTAAGTACGGAAGAAGTAATTAGGGATTTGGGGACCCAAGTAGATAGTAATCTCTCCTTTGACAATCATGTTGCCAAAGTGGATAGAAAGACCTTCAATATAGCCCACCTTATCAGGAAAGGGCTCACATCTAGATCAAGAGAGGTCATTGTGCCCCTCTACTCATCACTCATCAGGCCCATAATTGAATACAATGACCCATATGGGATGTACCTTACCCGACACCTGCAGCAACTGGACAGACCCCAAAGGTACCTCACCAAGAGGATCACAGGCCTCAAACAGATGCCCTATGCAGTTCGACTAAAGAAACTCCAGCTCTACTCAGTTGCTTACCACCTACTCAGAGGCGATATATGCCTGATGTACAAAGCCATGTCTAACCCAGAATTAATGGACATGCTCCACCTCAGGAAATCTAAATCCCTTTGAGCTACACGCTCCAGGGACTTAAACCTCAGCACAGCAATAAATAGGACTTGCTGGAGGGACAGATTCATATCCCAGAGGCTCCCCTCACTCTGGAACACAATCCCAATTCATGTTAGGCAGAGCCCCTCACTGACCCTCTTCAAGAGAAATCTTGACGAATGGATGGGAGATCGTTAAGTTTACCCCTGGGATCTCTTCGGTGTCCCTGCTAGACAGAGGCACAGTAAACTAACCTTTAAGGGCTATCTTCTGTGACCTACTATACAGAGGCACAGTTAACTAATCTAAAAGGCAGGCGAAAGCCAAACACACTCTGGCTAGGCTTATAAATGCCCTAGGGCAGATAGCCTAGTATCTACCTATGAACCTATGAACTAATCGTAATAATCTGCTAGTCATCCGTTCCTCTAGAAATCTAAGGGTATAGGGGTAGGAGGGAGGGGAGTTGAAGAATTAAAATGGAGAACACAGATGGAATGTTATGGTGAGTACATAACTTCTTTATCTGATGTTGTCAATTTTCATTCTATCCTCAATCCTCAACCTGCGGGATAGAGTCCCCAGCTACCTTAGACCGTGGGTGGACTCAAAGAAGGATATTTATGAGCACCATTGAAACGAATAATGCTTTTCCCCTGGAGAGCAGATCCAATTTGTAATAAGTAATGAACGTATGGGGAGAAGCCCAGTTTGCTGCTGCACAAGTATCATTCATGGAGGCTTTAGACTGGAAGACAGCTGAAGTTGCTACAGCTCCAGTTGATTGTGCTTTCAAAGGTTTAGAGAAAGCAATCCCCAGTTTGTTGTAGATGAAAGAAATGCAATATGTTAGTCTTCTAGCCAATGTCACTTTGCTCACAGGTTTTCTTTGTTTTATATTTGAGTGAGAGATAAATAATTGGTCAGATTTTCTGACATCTTTTGTTCTATGAAGATAAAATCATAATTCTCTATGAACATCTAATAAGTGTAAGCAATATTCACCTTTATTAACAAATTTGGGGAAGAAAACTGGTAGGTTAATAGTTTGATACGGACTTCTGAAACCACCTTTGGTAGAAAAGAGGGGTTGGTTTTTAGTGCAACCCTATCCGTGAAAAAATCAAATATGGTGGTTTACAAGACAAAGCTTGGATTTCTGAAATCCTTCTGGCAGAAGTTATGGCTACTAAGAAAATAGTTTTGTAAGACATAAACTTAAGATCACAGTCTGCTGCTGGTTCAAAAGGATGTTGTATGATTCCTTGCAACACCAAGTTCAGATCCCACAGAGGGGTTGGATCTTTGTAAGGAGACTTTAACAGAATAGTTCCTCTCAAAAAAGCTTTACAAAGTTTATGAGAAGCAAGCAATGAGTCTTCAAATTAAATATGAAAATTGGATATAGCTGCTTATTGAACTTTAATAGTAGAAGACAAAACCCCTTCATTGAATAGTGAAGTTAAAAATTCAAGAATGTTATGAATAGGTGCTAAAAAAGGATCAACTTTATTTTGACACGCCAAAAAGACAAACCTTTTCCATTTACTGTTGTAAAGCTAATGTGTAGATGGTTTGTGAGAGGCCAAAAGTATGTGTCAGACAAGTGAAGAGAGCATAGGTTGTCTGACTATAATGGAATTGGGGAAATCAAGTTGTCAGCTTGAGGTTTGAGATATCTGGGTGGATCATGCCTGTCAGATGGGACAGAAGATCTGGAACAGGGTCCTGAATCCAATGACGGTGAATTAGATGAGGCCAAAGGAAGGGGAACCAAATCTGTTGAGGCCAATAAGGTGCAATGAGGATTACTTTGCTCTTCATCCTTCTTTCTGTAGGAACTTCGGAATTAGAAGAATCAGAGGAAAGGCATAAAGAAGACCGTAGGGCCAATTGTGGACAAGAGAATCCCTCGGTGATTCCCCCAGAAGTGGGATTAGGGCAAAGTAGTTGCTGAACTTGTTGTTTAGGGCAGAGGCAAAAAGATCGCAACAAAGATGGCCCATTGATGGAATATTCTGTCCATCACTTTTGGATTGAAGGACCACTCGTAAGGCAGGAGTATGCATCTGCTCAGTTTGTCTGCTATCACACTGGACTTCACTGGAATGTGCGTTGTTATGAGAAAGTGGATGGATGAGATTGTCGCCCACTGCTACACTCTGAGAGCTTTTTGACACAAGTGATAGGACCTGGTTCCTCCTTGCATGACATGTTATTCGTTTGAATAGCAATTGTCCCTGAAGGGAGAGCATCCTGTGAAGGCCTGCAATGCTAAAAGCACTGCTCTTATCTCTTAAGACACTGATATGCAAGTTGGCCTCTATGGAGGACCAAGTGCCTTGGACAGTGTTCCCCAGATAATGCCCGCCACCCTAACTGGGAAGCATCCATGGTCACTGTGGCCTTGAGTTGAGAGGAGGTGAAAGGACGGCCTTTAGAATTTGATCCGATTGAATCCACCATTTCAAATCTTTCTTGCAAATGTTGGTGATTGCAACCAAAGTTGACTTTGTTTGGTATAGCATTGATCATTGTGTTGCAAGCAACCATTGTAAAATTCTCATGTGAAATCTGGCTAAGGGAACTAGAGTTATAGCTACCGCCATGGACCCCAGTGCCTGTAGAATTAGGCGTGCAGATACTTTATTGCTGTTGATTATCTTCATGATTTGTGACCTGATGTTTTTGTAGTCTCAGTGGGGGAAGAGAGACTATTGTTGTCTTTGTGTTCAGGATGGCTCTTATGAACTCTAAGGTCTGAGTTGGTTCGTGGTGAGATTTTTCGTAATATATGGTTATACCCCAGATCTGGACAACCTGCTTTCTTCTCTCCAATAACTAATTCCTGGTCAGAGCAGTAATGAGACAGTCTAAGTACATTAACACCCGGAATCCCAGCAGTATCAAGTGAGCTGCTACTACTCCCATGAACCTGGTGAACACCCTGGGGGCTGTGGTGAGACTAAAGGGCAGAACTCTGAACTGATAGTGACTGGCTCCCAGCTAGTAATGGAGAAACCTTCTGGATTGCCTGTTCATCTTTACATGATAGTATGCATCCTGAAGGTCTATTGAGCATATCCAGTCATCCTGTTCCAAAAATGGAAGAATGGACTGAACCATAATAATCCAGAACTTTGTTTGTCAAACTCTTCTTCTTCTTCCAGCTGCTCCCGTTAGGGGTCGCCACAGCAGATTAAATGTTTCCATTTCTTCCTGTCCTCTGCATCTTGCTCTGTCACACCAACCACCTGCATGTCCTCTCTCACCACATCCATAAACCTTATCATGGGCCTCCCTCTTTTTCTGTTACCTGGTAGCTTCATCATTAGCATCTTTTTCCCAATATACTCTGCATCCCTCCTCAGCACATGTCCAAACCAACGTAATCTTTCCTCTCTGGCTTTGTCTCCAAACCTTCCAACCTGGGCTGACCCTCTAATATACTTATTCCTAATCCTGTCCATCCTTGTCACACCCAGTACAAATCTTAACATCTTCATCTTTGCCACGTCAAGCTCTGACTCCTGCCTTTTTGTCAATGCCACTGTCTGCAACCCATATAATATAGCTGGTCTCACTACCCTCTTGTAGACCTTCCCTTTCACTCTTACTGGTACTCGTCCATCAAAAATCACTCCTGACACTCTTCTCCACCCACTCCATCCTGCCTGTACTCTCTTCTTCACCTCTCTTCCACACTCACCATTACTCTGAACTGATGATCCCAAGTACTTAAACTAATCCACCTTCCCCACCTCTACTCCCTGCATCCTCACCATTCCTCTATCCTCCCTCTCATTCACACGCATATATTCTGTCTTAGTCCTGCTGACCTTCATTCCTCTTCTCTCTAGAGCATATCTCCACCTCTCCAGGGTCTCCTCCACCTGTTCCCTACTCTCACTACAGATCACAATGTCATCTGCAAACATCATAGTCCAAGGGGACTCCTGTCTGATCTCGTATGTCAACCTGTCCATCACCAGTGCAAATAAGAAAGGGCTCAGAGCTGATCCTTGATGTAATCCCACCTCCACCTTAAACGCATCTGTCACTCCCACCGGAGACCTCACCGCTGTCACACTACCCTCGTACATATCCTGTACCACTCTTACATACTTCTCTGACACTCCCGACTTCCTCATACAATACCACAACTCCTCTTTAGGCACCATGTCATATGCTTTCTCTAAATCCACAAAGACACAATGCAACTCCTTCTGACCTTCTCTGTACTTCTCCATCAACACTCTCAGAGCAAACATCACATCTGTAGTGCTCTTTCATGGCATCAAACCATACTGCTGATCACTAATCATCACCTCCCTTCTTAACCTAGCTTCCACTACTCTTTCCCATAACTTCATGCTGTGACTGATCAGATTAATCTCTCTGTAGTTACTACAGCTCTGCACATCACCCTTATTCTTAAAAATAGGTACCAAAACACTTTTTCCCCATTCCTCAGGCATCCTCTCACTTTCCAAGATTTCATTAAACAATCTAGTTAAAAACTCCACTGCCATTTCACCTAAACACCTCCATGCTTTCACAGGTATGTCATCTGGACCAACAGCCTTTCCGTTCTTCATCCTCTTTATAGCTATCCTTACTTCCTCCTTGATAATCCACTGCACGTCATGATTCACTATCTGCACATCATCCAACCTTCTCTCCCTCTCATTCTCTTCATTCATCAACCCCTCAAAGTACTCTTTCCATCTGCTCAACACACTCTCCTCACTTGTGAATACATTTCCCTCATTATCCTTTATCACCCTTACCTGCTGCACATCTTTACTAGCTCGGTCCTTCTGTCTAGCCAATCTGTACAGGTCCTTTTCTCCCTCCTTAGTGTCCAACCTTTTATACAACTCTTCATACGCCTTATCCTTAGCCTTTGCCACCTCTCTCTTTGCCATGCACCTCATCTCCTTATACTCTTGTCTACTTTCTTCATCTCTTTGATAATCCCACTTCTTCTTCGCCAACCTCTTTCTCTGTATACTCTCCTGTACTTTTTCATTCCACCACCAGGTCTCCTTGCCCTCCTTCCTCTTTCCAGATGTCACACCAAGCACCTTTCTAGCCATCTCTCTTACTAGCTCTGCTGTAGTTACCCAGCTATTCGGTAACTCTTCATTGTCACCCAGTGCCTGTCTTAACTCTTCCCTGAACATCACCTCTCAATTACCCTTTTTCAATTTCCACCATTTGATCCTTGGTGCTGCCCTCACACTCATCCTCCTCTTTTTGACCACCAATGTCATCCTACAAACCACCATCCTATGCTGCCTAACTATACTTTCCCCTGCCACCACTTTACAGTCTCCAATCTCCTTCAGACTGGCCCTTCTACATAAGATATAATCCACCTGTGTGCGTCTTCCACCACTCTTGTATGTCACCCTATGCTCCTCCCTCTTGTTAAAATACGTATTCATCACAGCCATGTCCATCCTTTTCTCAAAATCCACTACCATCTGACCTTCTGCATTCCTTTGCTTAACACCATACCTACCCATCACTTCCTCATCCCCTCTGTTCCCTTCACCAACATGCCCAGTGAAATCTGCTCCAATCACCAGTCTCTCACCCTTGGGTACAGTCATCATCACTTCATCCAACTCCCTCCAAAATTTTTCTTTCTCATCCATCGCACACCCAACTTGTGGAGCATATGCACTAACAACATTCATCATTACACCATCAATTTCCAGCTTCATAAACACCACTCTATCCGACACTCTTTTCACCTCCAAAACACTCTTAGCATAATGTTCCTTCAAGATAATGTCTACGCCATTTCTCCTTCCATCCACACCATGATAAAACAATTTGAAACCGCCTCCGATACACCTAGCCTTGCTCCCCTTCCATCTGGTCTCTTGCACACACAATATACCAACCTTCCTTCGGTCCATCATATCAGCTAGCTCTCTCCCTATACCAGTCATACTGCCAACATTCAAAGTTCCGACCCTCACTATCACAGTCCTAGCCTTTACCTGCTTTCAGGCATGCCATCCCCCTCTTCTCCGGGGATGCACAAGCCAGTGCATTTCTTTGTGCCGGATCCAAGCACAGATAAATGGGGAGGGTTGTGTGAGGAAGGGCATCCGGCATAAAATTTTGCAAAATCATACATGCAGACAACAGTACAAAAAAAAATGTGTTTGTCAAACTAACATGTTCAAAACAATGAGATCTAAAATTGGTCTCCATCCCACTATTTTTTGGCACTAAAAAGAATCTTGAATAAGTTCTGAATTTTCTCTGGTCTGGCAGGACTTCTTGGACAATTCTTTTTTTCTATCAGTTCTTGAATTTGTAGTACTGCTTGTTCCCTCTCATCATGTGGGACATTGGGGATTCTTTTGCAAATGAGGGGGTAGAAAGGAAAATGGTATAATTTAACCTGTGGAAATGATCATCTGCACCCAGGTATCTGATGTTATTTCTAGCCAGGCTCTCTCGTGCAGGGATAGTCGACCCCTGACTGCCTCCAGAGAAAGACAATTGGGCCTCCTTTCAGAAGCACTAAAAGGTTTTACCAAAGAAAGAATCTCTGTACCCTTGGTTTTGCATGCATCCTCTGCTGTGAGGGCGGCATCTACCATTGAAGTTCCCCCCTCTGCCCCTGCGGGAACCACCTCCATGTGTGTCTTGAAAAGACCCTTGGGACTTTTTGAACCACACCTTCTCACTACTTCACTGAATCCTTGAAAGGGAGTAGAAAAATGTATGCCCATGGCAGATAGGATCTTTCCATCTTTCTCACACCTGGACAAAGATTCTTTAACTTTAGGGCCAAACAAGAATGAGCTGTCAAAGGGAGCACTGATGAATGAAAACTTGAAGGGCTCTGCAAAATCACATAAGCACATCCAGGCGTGTCACCTGATGGCAACACCTGAACCTGCTGCTCTTGTGGTTCCTTCAACTGCATAAGAAATGAGCCTCATGGACGAGTTGGATGTGGACTGTAGGGTAGCCAACTGAGAGGCAACAGATTTCTGAACCTCTTCAGAGATGGATACTGAAAGGGTGCCTGAAAGCTCTTTAATCTAATCCCTCTGCAGTCTGGCGAAGTGTGGCAAGAAATTCAAGGACTGTAATGCAAAGGTCATTGAAGCATAAACCTGTTTCCCAAACCTATCCATCACCTGAGACTCCTTCTTGGGTGGATGGATAGAGGAACTTTTCTCAGCTATTTCCTTTTTTGTTGTTGCCTCTATGACCATGGCATCAACAGGCAAACCTCTTGACCAGAATTGTTTATCCTGCGGGGCAGTGATAATTTTGTCAGGTCTCAGGGGAATGGGTTCAATGGTGTCGGGGGCCTTCCATGCCCACAGAGAGATCAACTCAATGAGCTCATCAGTGGGCACAGTTACCAAGGAGGTAGTTGGGCAGGTACCAAAAGCCTGCAGGTACATTGACTCCTCAGATGAAGGATTGCAGGACTTCCAATCACCTTTCTGCTTCAAGATTTCTAGGATGTCTCCAAAGGAGACATCATCAGGAGGTACTCTAGGGGATCCTTTTCCCTCATCGAAGTTTGTGTCTTCTGTGATAGATTCCTCTGGGGAATCCAACCGCTTCCTCTTGCACTTCTCCTTCTTAGGGACCTCCTCAGTGGAATGATCTAGGGAAGTATCAGAAGAAGAGGGCACTCCCTTTTGGGACTCCTGAAGTGTTGGTACTCTCTGTCCTTGTGGAGGCAAAGGTTGAGACTCTGAATGTAGGTGTGACGGGGAATCAAAGTAGGAAGGGGCCGACTGACTGAATGCTACAGTCATAGCTCTCTCCATAGCCTCAAAAGCTGGTCCACCCAGAGAAGGAAGGGACCCCGTATCCAAAATGATGGATCTGAGAACCAAAGTCACCTCCCACTCTGAAGAGATCCCTCTCAAAGTAGAAGCCAGAGCTGAGCTGATCCCTGCCGAAGCTCCACGGTGCAGAGAAGGCTCCGAAAACATAGGAGTTGACTCTATCCCCTCGGAACAGACAGGACAGATATAGCTCCGAGAGGTCTCCGGTTCCAACTGAACTGAAGAGCTCAGAGAGATAATCGATTCTGAAGATAAAGATATCTTCGGTTCCAATGGAGATGGCACTGGGTAGCTTGGAAACTGTAGTCTCTAAGCCTTCAAGTGAAGTTAGAGGAGGAAGTAAAGGGGGAGTAGCTGAAGAATGGATTCCTTGTCCCATCGGGGTAGGAACCGAGGTGGATCATGTCATACCTTGTGCCCAAAGGATTTCTCTCCCCAGTCTGCCCACATTGTCTTTGGTTAGACATTTAGAGGAATGGGCTGACATCACAGACAACGATTTACGCCTATCCAAGAACGCCGATGAAAGTCCCTCTGGAAAGGGATCAATGGAAGGTGAGTAAGTTGTTCTCAGAAGAATTTTTGTCAAATCCTATAATTATGAAGTTGGATCCGAGGATCTTGCCACTGAAACACGTCTTTTTTCTTGTGTCTTCAGAGCCAAAAAATTTGGTTCTGACGAAAGACTAGATTCTGTTCTCAGGTCTGATAGATCAGCCTGAGCCAAGGTTTTTGACTTTTTTGAAGTCGGTTCCAATGGAGAGGATGGAACCAAAGATTTCGATTTTTTAGCTGGTGGAACCGAAGCACTTCTCTTCTTGGCTTTCTCTGAAAGCTTGGATGAGGAAGAAGAGGAAGGGCTAGGAAGGTCAAATTTGCTGTTTGATTTTTCAGAAATTTCAGATATAGCTTCACCAAAAGATGGAATTAAGCCTTTCAATATCAGTTTATTTTTTTCTCTCAACAAGAGCTCTTTGACTAAAGGAATGACAGATGGAACAGTCCTCCTGAAGATGGAGGGGTCCCAAACAGTACAGGCAAAGAGAGTGTAAGTCAGAGTAAGGGATTTTTATGACCACCCTACTCACAGTGTTTAAACCCATTTGAGCCTTTCTATATCTCTGCCATTCTCATACACATGCAAACATTCACATGCCAACAGGTAGATGTAACAGAAAAGGGGATAAAGAATTGAAATCTAGAACCCCCCGCCTTTTTTTTTAGGAGATGAAGAGGAAACGGAAAAGGAGTTATCAAGAGTGATAATTTTCAGGCTACACCAATGTCGTGTAAAAGAAAAAGAATACTAGTAATAGTATTCAAAGAGTAGTTAATGTATGAAAACTGTAAAGAGGTTTTAAAACAGAAAAGGAATAGGGACTTAGATCAAAATGAAGTCATTAGAAAAGGGATAAGAAAGGGATAAAGAAGAAAGGTTTTCTTAAAGTTTTAAAGGAAATATAAAAAATGTAAATACTTATCTTGCTCAAAAGCATGGGAAACTAAATATGAGGTAACTGGGAAAGGTGTATTGTGGGTAATGAAGAAGCTTGAGAGATTTTTGGTTACCATGAGCTATGGTAGCAGCCAAGCTGGTTCCGAGGATCGGAACCGAACCCACAGGTTGAGGATAGAATGAAAATTGATGGTACTTACGTATTATCGCAACCAGATTTTTAACGGCAACAGCGGTTGCTTCACGATCATGAAATATGGTAGTTAATGTTGTTAAAATGTTGTATAATGTGTTTCTTTCTACCCAACAGTGTCTTTTCTGGAGTTATATCAATAAAATGTAAGAAAACATACTGTTGGTGTTTCTTTCTGCACTTTCCTGCAAGCATTTTTCTTAATTCAAGTCCGCCTGCTGCACATTCCTTTCTCGTGGCAACAAATGTCAAATTAGTGTTATACTTTTCTTTGGGTAACACAGGTGTCTCATTCTTTTACTCTCAGGTGTAAAACACATTATTTTGCTTATTGGAAGATGTGTTTGTGGGATTTGCCTGCTACAGAGAAGGACTGTATTAAATTATTTCAAAATTATGAAATTATTCCTGAAAGTCAGGAATGTAGTTCAGAGCATTCAATGAAATTATACTTTGGCAAGCAAATATTTTGGAAGTGTAATAAGGATAAATGTTACCAACATGTTGGTGTTCGTACAGGAAACTGGTTTGATGGTAGTAGAATAAGTTTTAATACCACATTACGTTTCATTTACTTCTGGTGTAAGCAGCTGGCATCTATTACATTCTGTCTAGAAAAACTTGACATGTCAGACAAGACTGTCATTGACTGGAATAATTAAAGAGATGTATGTGTGCTGGAAATGGAGAAGCAAGAGAAAAAACAAATTGGAGGGTCAGGGCATATAGCAGAAATAGATGAAAGTCTCTTTATCCGTAGGAAAAGTAATACTGGACGTATCTTCTCTCAATAATGGATTTTTGGAGGGATCTGCAGGGAGACAAAAGAAACTTTCTGGTAACTGTCCTAAATAGAAGTGTCTCAACATTATTTAATAAAATAACGAAGTACATTAAAGAGGGCAGCACTATCTATTCAGACTCCTGGCGTTAATCCCAGCTTGCCCATAAAAAAGACTGTTTTGAAACAATACTGACTGTAATTGCTGACAATTTCCCACCACATTCTAAGACAAAACCACCAAATGGGCAGTCAGTATCATTACAGCAGTAATGAAATCAATAATCTCTGAAGTAGTATGTGTATTTGTCTGAACATGCCATCTTCACAAATGAAAAACATCACTACTTCCAACTTTTTCATTGGAAAACGACCACAGAATCAGCTGTCAACATCATCCACCCTTACAATTTAAAAGCATTAATAATGCAATGATTTTTTTCAAGACCGATTAAAAAAAGAAGTTATGTCCTTACCATAACGTTCCATGTGAGTTGTTCATCTCGCCTTTTTGTTCTTACACGTGGGTTGGAGCCGATCCCTCGGCTCCGAATCGGCCGCTTTTCAAGCTCAGACTCTCAGAGAAGCTTGAGACCTAGTGTATATCCCATGATGCTCTACTGTGAATCCCCAGATCTAGTATGCTGCAACCAAGACAGCCTACAGACAGAATAAGACTATGAAGTCTACCTACTTAGGTAACTATAAAAATAGAAGTAAACAAGAAGAGTAAGAATGTATAAAACAGACTGACAACTGAACCAATCCTCCAAGGCAACCATCTCACTCGACTGGAGGGGGAAGGTGGGCGAGAATGTAAGAACAAAAAGGCGAGATGAACAACTCACATGGAACGTTATGGTAAGGACATAACTTCTTTATGTGAAGTTGTTCTATCTCGCCGTTTTGTTCTTACACGTGGTTAGCGTCCCAAGCACCCTAATCCTGAGTGGCTCACGGGAGAACATTCCTGAGCACAGTGGAACCAAACGTAGCCCTGTCCCTGGAGGTCCTATCTACTTTGTAATGAGTGATAACCGTGTGAGGTTTTGACCACAGATGGTATCTACAGGCAAGCGAGCTGCATGAGCCAATGATGTAGAAACAGCTCGTGTAGAATGGGCTTTGATGTTAGTTTCTAATGGTTGATTAGTGGAAGCATAAATGAATCTGATGCAGTCAGACAGCCACTTGGACAGTGTGGTTTTTGACACTGCGAAACCTTTCTTATTCTCTGCATAAGAGACGAAGAGTTGATTCGATTGTCTGAAATCCTTTGTTCTATCCAGATAGAACCTCAGTTGTCTATGTACATCAAGCTTGTGTAACATATATTCAAGTTTGTTGGTATGGTGTTTGAAGAAGGTTGGGAGCTCAATGGACTGATTTAAGTTATTTTCCAAAGAGATCTTGGGAAGAAAGGTAGGATTAGTCCTGAGGGATACCCTATCATGGTGAAAAATCAAGTATGGGGGTTTGGAGGACAAGGCTTGAAGTTCGGAGACCCTACGTGCAGATGTAATGGCTACCAGGAATAAAGTTTTCCAAGACAAAAATTTTAAATGACAAGATGAAGCAGGTTCAAAGGGAGCAAGCATCAGTTGGGATAAAACCAGATTCAAATTCCAGGGGTAGACAGGATGCCTAATAGGTGGCCTGAGATGGTGGATTCCTTTTAAGAATGCTTTACAAAGCCTATGCGACATGATGTTAGAGCTGTTAAAGCCTACATGGAATTTTGAGATAGCAGCCAATTGAACTCTAATGGTGGCAGCTGCCGCGCCATCATGGAACAAGGAAGACAATAACTCTAAGATGGTATGAACAGGTGCTACATAAGGGTCAGTATCATGTTGAGAAGCCCAGTGAACAAATCGTTTCCATTTGCTATTATATAGTTTCCTGGTGGATAGTTTAAGAGAGGAAACTATAATATGTTGGACTGCAGAAGACAAATCTTGTGACCTGGCTAATGTGGGAATCGGAGCAGCCAAGCTGTCAGTTTTAGGGAAGTGAGGGAGGGATGGAGAACTCCCGACGAATGAGTCAGAAGATCCAGCACTGGGTCCAGGATCCATGGTTCTTCCACTTGATACTTCCACAGGAAGGGAAACCAAATCTGTCGAGGCCAAGATGGGGCTATCAAAATCACAGTCCTTCCCAGACTTTTGGCTTTCTACATGAATTTGGGAATTAGAGGTATTGGCGGAAAGGCATATAGGAGGCCCGGGGGCCAATCGTGTACGAGCGCGTCCCTGGGTTCATTCCCCAGTGGGGGATAAAGGGCAAAGTAGCTGCTGCATTTGGCATTCATTGGAGATGCAAATAGGTCGCAGCAAGGCTGGCCCCATCTGCGGAAAATGTTTTCCGCCACCTGTTGTTTGAGAGCCCACTCGTGGGGCAACAGCATGGCTCTGCTTAGTTTGTCCGCTATCACGTTGGATGACCCCGGGATGTGCGTTGCTATCAGAAGCGTCTGGTGGATACAGCCCATTGCCAAATTCTTAGGGCCTCCCAGCATAAAGGGTACGATCTGGTTCCACCTTGTTTGTTGATGTACCAGACAACCGACATGTTGTCCGTCTGGATAGCAATTGTGCCTGGAGGAAGAGAGTCGTGAAAGTGTTGCAATGCTAGGAACACCGCTCTCAGCTCTAGGACATTTATATGCAAGTGTGTTTCCATGATTGACCAAGTGCCTTGGACCGTCTTTCCCTGAAATAGCCCCCCCACCCTATCAGGGAAGCATCCGTGGTCACTGTGGCTGAGGGTTAGTGAAGAACGAAGGGACGTCTGATTATCACTCGGTCGCTGTTCAACCACCAACTGAGATCCTTCTTGCAAAGATTGGTTAACCGGATCTCGTGTGACATGGGCAGTTGTTGGTAAGACCATTGCGCGAAGAGTAACCATTGGAGTATTCGCATATGCATGCAGCCTAACGGAACTGCTATCAATGTGGCTGCCATCATGCCTAAAAGCTGTAGTATCTGGGACGCTGGAGCTTTGTTGCGGGCTAAGAGACTGGATAATTGATTTTTTAGAGTTACGATTCTTGATTGGGACAACCTGATCCTTGCATTGACGGTGTCCAGTTCTGCCCCTATAAATGTAATATGCTGCGAGGGCGATAATGCAGATTTTTCGAAGTTTAGGGTTATGCCCAACTGGGAACAAAGGTCTATGGTGTAGTCTCTTGCTTGGATTAGTTGATGCCTGGAGGTGGTGGTGAGGAGCCAGTTGTCCAGATATGGAAACACCCGGAATCCCAACCATTTCAGGTGAGCCGTGACCACTGCCATACATTTGGTGAACACCCTGGGGGCTGTGGTGAGACCAAAGGGCAGGGCTCTGAATTGGTAATGACTGGCCCCCAGCCAGAAACGCAGGTGATCTCTGGATGATCTGTCCATTTTGATGTGGTAGTAAACATCCTTGAGATCTATAGAGCACATCCAATCGCCGTTGCTAAGAATGGGAGAATCGACTGCAGTGTGACCATCCAGAACTTTTCCTTCTTGACGAAGGTGTTGAGTTTGCTGAGGGCTAGTATGGGCCTCCAGTCCCCTGTTTTCTTTGGAACTAAAAAGAACCTTGAGTAAGTTCCGGATCCTATTTGGTCCGCCGGGACTGGCTGGATGACTCTTTTGTCTAGCAGGTTTTGGATTTCTATGGCCGCTAGTTTTCTCAGACTGGGTGGAACGTCTGGGATCCTTGTACCTATGGGTGGGGGGTTTGTAAAGGGAATGTAATAACCTCTGGTAATGACGCTTTTTACCCAAGAATCCATTGTAATGTTTAGCCAGGTGTTTGGATATAAAGCCAAGCGACCCCCGACTGCCTCCAGAGTAGGACAGCCAGGCTTCCTTTCAGGAACGCTGATAGGGCTTACCAGAGAACTGATCCCTGTCGCCCTGGTTCTGCGGACCGCATCTGCCGTTTGGACGGCGTCTTCCATTTTTGCCCCCTCCTCTGCCTCTAGAGGGTGTATCAGTAGGTGTGTTTTGGAAAGCTCCTCGAGGTTTTCGGAACCACATTTTTCCACTTCGCTGCCCTTTGGGGTACGGTCTAGTTGGAGTGGAAAAACAGACTCCTACAGCAGACAAGAGTCTTCCCTTCTTGTTCACACCTAGTAAGTATCTTCTTAACTTTGGGTCTGGACAAGGCGGACCCATCGAATGGGGTATTGACAAAGGAAGACTTAAAGGCTTCCGCAAAGGAGCAAAGGCGCATCCAGGACTGTCTCCGAAGAGCTATCGCTGAGCCTGCCGCCCTACTCAATCCATCGGCAGTATACGAAATGAGTCGAATGGATGAGTTTACTATTGAATTAAGGGTGTTGAGTTGTCCAGTCACCTTTTCAGAGACTGCATCAGCTGTGCTACCCTGGAGAGTATCTCCCAGCTCTTTTAGGAGATCTCGTTGAACGCGGGTAAAATGTGTCAGGTAGTTGAGCGACCTCATGGAAAATGCCGCAGAACTAAATATGCGTTTCCCATATCTGTCCATCGTCCTAGAATCCCTATTAGGAGGATGGACAGCAGAAGAGGTTTCCGACATCTCTTTCTTGGTGGCCGCCATCACCACCATGGCATCAACTGGGACACCCTTTGTAAG
This sequence comes from Protopterus annectens, assembly GCF_019279795.1. Taxonomy (NCBI): domain Eukaryota; kingdom Metazoa; phylum Chordata; order Ceratodontiformes; family Protopteridae; genus Protopterus; species Protopterus annectens. The sequence continues at coordinate 1,209,502,841 of NC_056747.1, read as the reverse complement.
AAAAGCTTTGTCAGTGGGGGAAGTAATAAATTTGTTGGGCCTCCGAGGGACTGGTTCCACTGAGTCAGGGGACTCCCACGCCCTTCGAGCAACCAGCTCCATCAGTTCATCGAAGGGCGGAGTAACCCAGGAGGTGGATGGTTGAGATCCAAAGGCCTTCAGGAGAACCGACTCGTCCTCAGAAGGGGCAAGGGACTGCCAATCACCCCTCTGCCTTAAGATTTCCAATATGTCTGCGAATGAGACATCCTCTGAGGGGGATCGTGGGGACCCTTCTGATTCCTCCAAGTTGGTATCCGATGTCAGGGATTCTTGTGGGGAATCCAAGTGCCTCCTCTTGCACAACCTCTTTCTAGGTACTTCATCGGTGGGAGCATCCAGTGAAGTCCCTAGAGAGGAGGGGCCACACAATGAGGATACCTGAGGTCTTGGATCTCGACGTTTTGTGGGGGTCTGCGGGGAAGAGGTAGAACGAGGCCCCTTAGGGGGAGGGGAGGACAGATCCGAGGTGGTAGTGGTCTTGGCAGCCATGACCTTCCTCATGGCATCGAAGGCACCAGAATCCCGGTCTGAGAAGTCAGTTGGCTCCGTAGAGACCGGCAGCTCTCACCGGACCGAGACCCTCTGCTCCAATCCAGGGGACGGAGCCGAGGCCACCTGCGCCAAAGCCCCAAGTGGAAGAGTCGGAACCGAAGTATCGGTTCGACTCTCCACCCCGGAGCCAGCGAGGGACTGTCGGCCCCGAGATTCCCCGGTCGGGACCGAGGAGATCAAGGTCGATGGAGCCGAGGGAGGTGGATCAAACCTCGGCTCCAAGGGTTCTACCAATATCAGTTCCGTCTGCCCCGGCTCCGAATGCTCAACTGGCTTCAGAGGAAGAGGTGGAGAAGTCATGGTAGGGATATCAGGCTTCAAAGCCGAATGGCTCGAAGCAGATAGCATTTTGGCTAGGGACGGGTTCTCTAAGAGCCTCTTAACCACTTGGCCCAGATCCACATCAGAAAGCCTCGAAGAATGTGTCGAGGGAAGGATGTGTCGAAGGAGACGAAGATGGAACCGATTGAAGAACTGGAGACTGAGGAGTCTCCAGTATTGGTTCCACAACTGGGACCCGAGGTAAGGACTCGATACATGGCTCCAAGGACTGTGAAGCCGATGCACGGACCATACCTGAGGAACTCGGAGCCGAAGACTTGGGCTCCGAGGATCCTTTGGAAGACTTCGACCCCTTCGAAGCCTTGGAAGAGGTGTCAGCCTTATCTAAAATAGCCTGAAAATCAGGCTTCAGGAGTCCTCTCTCTACCAGTTTCCTTCGCCTTTCCAGGAGAACCATGGCACTAAAGGAATGGCAGATAGAGCACACCTCTTGTAGGTTTACAGAGCCCAAACAGTACATGCAGGTGGAGTGGTTGTCTGTAACAGACATATTTTGACTGCACTCACACCTTTTAAATCCTGATTTCTGTTTTTCTGACATCTTTTAACTCTAAGTAACACAAACAAGTTCTAAGATGTATGTAAATATATATATATATATCTAAACACAGTACTAAATCAGACTAGATATATTTATAAGGTCTAACTATCTAATAAAATTGTTTACTAAACTATTTACTAGACTACCACACTATATATATGTAAGAAACACGACACACACTAGCTGACAGAGCCCTGTCACACCCAATAAAGAAGGCCTAAGCCCTGAAAAAGAACTACTTAGAAGTCCTAGCAATTAAGCTAAACTAGAATCCTAACACTATGATACTATCACACTGAGATATATAATACTCAAAAAATTAGAAGAGAAATACTACTAATAATAGAAAATTTAAGTCACTGGCTCGAGCTAACTCCGACGAGCTGTTGATCTGTTGCAGCGGCAAACTAGATCTGGGGATTCACAGTAGAGTATCATGGGATATACACTAGGTCTCGAGCTTCTCTGAGAGTCTGAGCTTGAAAAGCGGCCGATTCCCTGACCCACGTGTAAGAACAAAACGGCGAGATAGAACAACTTCACATTATTTGTTACAAATAAAAAGTTTACCAAAACCACTTATTTTGTGTCTGTATTTTCCTTCTCTGAAGGATTCCTTCTTCACAGTCAAAATATTACATTCGTCGGTACAATAACAGCCATGATAATTCAAGAGTGCGTCTGTAATGCATGCAAAACAGGAAGAGGATTTCTTAAATTGTTCCTGAAGCTAGTCCAAACTTTTTGGCAGCAGTAAGGATTCTGAATAGCACTTTCAAGTGTTTCATGCACTTATTTCTCTTGAGCTATGTGAATTTCTTAACTGCAAAAATCTGGTTGCGATAATACGCAAGTACCAAATTGACAACATCAGATCATATTTTTCACTGCACTGCTGAAAATCATCACCCTCACCTGATCCTTTTAGTAAAAAAACTCATTCATGCCTATTTAACAAAGAAACAGTGGGAACAACACCTTCACTGAACTGGAGAGACAGTTTCAGGATCAAACCACAAACTGATGTACAGACTACAAAGAATTTTAGTGACCAGTCTTGCTTTGCTGTACTTAAGTGTGAATTTTAGCTTATATTCAGAACATGGATATTTTTCCAACGCTCTGGCCTCATAGCTCCAAAGTACCTTCTTTAGAACCTAACACATATTCATACTGTACATTATTGTATTACTAATGCAGTACAATATGGACTAGTCTGTGTTTTATTGTTGTTTTGTCTATCTTCTCTATATCTCAGGTTGCAGTCTTCAAAAGAAGTAAAGGGCAGTGGTGTACGTAAACTTACCATATCAACAAATCAACAAATATGGCTTCCTTTACCATGTCCAGGACAGTTTTCAAAAAGAGTAACAACAGACTGACAGACATTTATTGTGTCAGTGATACTATTGTGTCCAACATGGAGAAAGGCCTTCCTATCACTGCCATTATCTCCAGATATAACTAAGGCTTTCAGATCAAATGTCCACTCTTTATTATTACATAAACTTAAAAATGGTGGCCTTTGGGAAAGGCCTGCTGAAATAGGTATATAACTATTTATTAACCATGTAGATAAGCTAGTTAACAGACCTTTTTCAACCACGAGGCACTTCCAGCATATACTTGAAAGATCTGATCATAAGAAAACAGAATGCTCATTATATTGCATTCATAATCAAGTTTACTATTAACAGTATTAAGACATATAAATGCTTAGAGCTAAGACTATAATGTCTCTAAAGACTGCATAGATTTATGAAAACTGATCTACATTGCTGAATGTTATTATTGTGTTTATTGTCTCTTGTGTCTTCTCGGGCAATATACAAAATAACATTCAGCAATACACTAGTAACATTTAGTAACAAACATGCACAGATAGTCATGGAGGCAATATAAAGTAACAAACCTTCTGTTTGTGTAATCAGAGCTTTCAAGTATATGCTGGAAGGGACACAACTACAGAAGCATGGGATCTCCATAACTTAAGGTACTTGGTTCAACACTCTTCTCCCTATTCATTAATAGGCTTGCTATGAGCCTCCCCTCTATATGTGGCCATGTATGTTGATGACACACCCCCTAAAAACAAATCTATATTACGACGCTGAGAAACTTTTATAGCAAACACCACTTCGTTGACACATATTCAGTGAAATTAACTTCAGCGATTCGCTGAACACTTAAAGGGCAAACAAATACTTGACCCGCAACCCAACGGGACTAAATCTAGCTAAACCAAACCCATCCATGTGGGGTGCTGCACCCCCCCCAACACCTCCTTAACTAAATAATCCAACTCCGAGATCGCACTACAGTGGAGCAAAGGGCAAAATTGTGTAGTTGGCCAACTACGTCTTTCCCCTGTAAGTATTCAGCAAATCGCAGAAGTGAATTTCGCTGATTACGTGTCAACAATGTGGTGTTTGCTGTAAAGGTTTTTCGGCTACATAATATAGATCCCTAAAAAACAGTAAATCAAGAAGAACAATGAAAAAGAAAATACAAAATGATCTTAAAACTCATTGGTATTGACTCTTCTATAATAAGGTCACTATGAATACTGCCAAAACCATATTCATGACTTTGGCAACCACCCCCCCACCCAACCAAAGAAAAATTAAGGATGCTACTACCATCTCAGTGTTCAGCTGTTAAGACTTCTCATTTACTAAAACATAATAGCATAGACATCCAGAAGTCTGGCTTGAGATTTCTCTTACATTTGAAGGACAGTTGAGATCAGTTCTGAAAGGCACTCAAGGAGCTTAAACTATGCCTTGTGATATCAAATTTACTGACATACGAAAGGAGAAAATCAAGTGGTATACAGTTCCTTATACTAAAAATAATATATGCCCTCTGCATCACAGCCTTCAGTATGGTTATCCTTCAGACTGCAAAGAACAACATCTTACATTTTACAGTAAGCAGAGTCCTACTGCCAAAAGTGAACCACACCACACGTCTCCAATAATAAAAATAGTATAAACCTAGCAAAATGAGACGCAGAAGGCTGTAAAATCCAGTATAAAAGGCCTTTACTTAGTGCAACAACACAAGCGCTTTCACAAATATGCTTCATCAGGTGTATACAAGCACTAACAACACACCCACCTTTATATCTAAAATCACATGGCAAATAGTCACATGGATAAAACACTTGTGTTTTAAAAACCCCATATAAATAACACATAAACTTTATTAATTCCATAAACTAATATTATAAAATAGAAAAATATAAAAATCTAAATATATAAAAAATGTATTTATGCAAAAATGCTTCATATAGCTTATATAAAACATGTATTAAAAACAAATTCCTATCTTTTCAAGGGACTCATCCTGAGTCTAGGTCTTAAAGGGATACATTCATTCAAGCCATTACCATCAATGCTCCTAAATCTGGTAATCCAAATAGCTTCCAAATTCTCTGTATTATTGCTGACATTTTTTTTTCTCTCAAATGAATGTTGATGCTTAATTACTATGTTTAACTGTTGCCTGATTGTATTTGTAACCCCTCTATTGAATTAAGACATGTTTATCTCCAAAATCTACTCTAATGTCTCTGTACAGTATTCACAAAATTTACTTTCTTTACATATTATGCTGTATAATTTAAGCTAGTCATTTTTTTTCTAAGTTTTTAATGCCTTAATGTATTTGTGCATGGAGCTTTTCTCCCCAGGCCTCTGCTGAAAATGGATATGTATCCAGCTAGACTAGCCTGGTCAACAAATATAAAATAAATAAATAAAAATAAAATAAATCACCTTGTCTAGCATTCTCATGGGTCATCCCTATAACCCTAAATTTAAACATGTGAGTTACATCAGTATTTAAAACATGTCTGGCTAGGGCGTTGTTCCTATTGCCTTTCCTCATATTATAGCAATGGTCCCTAATACGTTCTTTTAAACACCTATCTGTCCATTCCTTCATATACTAAAGTCAGTGTTCTGTATTTATTAACCCGGACTGTCATGTAAATTATCTGGATGCATGCATGCTCATCTTGAACGCATACCTTGTGGCTAAGGCCAAGGCTGGAAAGGGTCCATGGACCAGCCCACCTATATTGGGAACAAATAAATACATTAAATAAACTAAAATAGTTTGTATTCCTCACTAACAGTGAAATTCTGTACCATGTTAAGTGTTCAAAAAATCAAGATGCAGTTGCTTCTTAATCTTTGCACCTAAGAGAATAATATGAGCATAAACTGTAGTTGAATATTCTAGTATTTTATTCTGAAAATTTTACTAGAAAATGTTAGCTTCAAAAATATAGGTTTATATAGGGAGAGACCAAAACTATGCCAACCTGTCCTTAGAAGATGACAAAGTACAATATACATAAAAGTACAGTCCTGTAAGTAAACTACCATAAATTAGAAGTTATGTACTCACCATAACGTTCCATCTGAGTAGGTGTATTCATTTGTCTGAAACCTGTGGGTTATGGATCCGATATCGGATCCGAACCGGCATGGTTTTCCAGCTATGGATCCGAGCTCTCAGCTCCTCCCCTCACCCATAATGCCCTGCTCTCCCTACATGACCTCAGATCGAGTTTGCCATCAATAGAAATACCCTAAAAAGGGTAACACATAATATGCAGGAAACTGACAAGGCCAGGGGGATAGGAGGGCGGGATGGTTGCAGACAAATGAATACACCTACTCAGATGGAAAGTTATGATGAGTACATAACTTCTAAATCTGAAGTAGGAGATTCATTTGTCTGCAACCTGTGGGACAGAGTCCCCAGCTACCTGAATCTTGGGCGGCCATCATGGAAGGATATTCCGGAGCATCGCGGAGCCAAAGGATGCTCTACCTCTAGATGTAATATCCAACTTGTAGTGGGAAATAAAGGTATGAGATGAAGCCCAAGTGGCTGCTGAACAAATATCATCCAGAGGAATCCTAGCTTTAAAGGCCGCTGAAGTAGAAACTGACCGGGTTGAATGGGCATGTACTCCCTCCGGTGCGGGCCTTCCAGAAGCTTGATAAGCCAATAAGATGCACTGCGAAATCCAGTGTAATAATGAGACTTTGGAAATTGGTTTACCCAAATTGAATTTAGCAAAGGAAATAAACAACTGGTCGGATTGCCTATGACCAGCTGTCCTGTTCAGATAAAATCTAAGTTGCCTGTGAACATCTAAGGAATGTAGCTTGTATTCACCTTTGTTTTGATATTTAGAAAAGAAAACAGGGAGGTTAATGGATTGATTAATATTTGCTTCAGAAGCTACCTTAGGAAGAAAGGACGGGTTGGTCCTGAGGTATACATGGTCCGGATGAAAGACCAAGTAAGGAGGCTTGACGGATAAGGCTTGAAGTTGTGAAACTCTCTTGGCCGAGGTAATGGCTACTAAAAAGGCCGTCTTAAAAGATAAAAATTTCAGATCTACCGTAGCCGCAGGTTGAAGGGGAGCGGTCAAGGCCTGAAGGACCAATGAAAGGTCCCAAGGAGGAACCACTTGCTTTACAGGGGGTCTGAGGAGAAAAGTACCTTTTAGGAAAATCTTACACAATTTGGCAGACATCAGTGGACTGGAGTCTTGACCAATATGATAGTGAGAAATTGCATAAGTTGCACTTTGACCGTGGAACTGCTGGCACCATCATTAAAAAGAGTGGTTAGGAAGTCAAGCACCAGAGGAAGGGGAACTGTGAAGGGGTCTAGACCTTGCCGCTCCGCCCAAATGGAGAATCGTTTCCACTTACTGTGGTAAACTTTCCTGGTAGATGGTTTATGAGCCGCTACCAGGATGGCCTTAACTGGAGACGAAATACCGGGAGTCCTGATCAGGAGTGGAACTGGAGCAGCCAAGCAGTCAGCTTCAGGTTGTCCAGATTCGGGGTTGATAGATGGGACGGGTGAGATATCAGATCCGGAATGGGATCTAGAATCCAAGGAGGATTCACTGAGTGAGATCTTAGGAAAGGGAACCAGATCTTTCGAGGCCAGAATGGGGCAATGAGAATCATTCTGCACCCCAACCGAGAGGCTTTCTGAAGAACTTGGAGCATCAGAGGCAAAGGGGGGTAAGCATAAAGAAGACCGGGGGGCCAAGCATGCACCAGAGCGTCTCTTGGGGTATCTCCGGGAGGAGGATTAGAGCGAAAAAACTGTCGCACTTGGTGTTTGAGGGAGACGCAAAAAGATCGCAACAAGGAGTTCCCCACCGTGTGAAGATGCGTTTCGCTACCTGAGCATTGAGAGACCACTCGTAAGGGGAGAGAATGGTGTGACTGAGTTTGTCCGCAAGGATGTTGGACCGACCCGGAATATGCGTTGCGATGAGAAAGCGGTTGGTGGAGATTGCCCATTCCCACACTCTCATGGCTTCTCGACAAAGAGGGTAAGACCTGGTTCCCCCCTGTTTGTTGATATACCAGACGACAGACATGTTGTCCGACGGAATTGCAATAGTTCCCAAGGGAAGAAAGGCCTGTAGTGCTTGCAACGCTAAGAGCACTGCTCTCATCTCTAGAACATTGATATGTAGTAAGGTCTCTGAATCGTTCCACGTGCCTTGGACCGTCCGGCCTGCAAAATGCCCCCCCCACCCGAGGCGGGAGGCGTCCGTGGTCACCGTGGCGAGAGGGGGAGAAGCACAAAAGGGGCGGCCTCTGTGGAGATCTGGTGAGTGGAGCCACCACAGGCGGGACCGCTTGCAAGCCTTGCTGATCGCAATGGGATGATGCATAGGAAGAGCAAGATAAGACCACTGAACTAGGAGTGTCCATTGAAGGACCCGCATATTGAACCTGGCGAGAGGAAGAAGAGCTATCGCTGCTGCCATGGACCCTAGAGCCCTCAGGACCAACTCCGCCGGAACTGCGCTGGAGTGGAGGATGGCCCGCACCTGGAGCTGCAGATTCTGAATTCTGTCCGCAGTGAGGAAGGCTCTTAACCGTCTCGTGTCTAACCTGGCACCTATAAAATCTATGAACTGCGTAGGGGCTAGGTTGGACTTTCCTGTATTTATTGTGATCCCCAGACGGGGAGCTAGATGGAGAAAGGAATCTCGCGCCAATAACAGTAGATGCCTTGTTGGAGCAGTGAGAAGCCAGTCGTCCAGGTAAGGGAAGACCTGCACCCCCTGAAGCCTCAGGTGGGCCGCTACCACTGCTAATACCTTGGTGAACACCCTGGGGGCTGTGGTGAGACCAAAGGGAAGGACCCGGAATTGGTAGTGACTGGCTCCCAGCCAGAAGCGGAGAAACCTCCTGGAGCGCCTGTCCATTAGGATATGGTAGTACGCATCCTTGAGGTCTATAGAGCACATCCAGTGATTTTCTCCCAGAAGGGGGAGAATAGACTGTAAGGTAACCATTCGGAACTTCTCCTTGGGAACTGCCAGGTTCAAGAGTGAAAGGTCTAATATTGGTCTTAGATCCCCCGTCTTTTTTGGCACTAAAAAGAACCTGGAGTAGAACCCTGATCCGATCTGGTCTGGGGGGACGGGCTGGATGGCTCTTTTCTTTAGCAGATGGCCAATTTCTGCCAAAGCGGCCTCCCACTGACCAGGTGGAACGTCGGGGAGGGATTTCAATTTTGGAATGTGATGAAATGGGATGCGGTATCCTCTGGATATGATGCGGAGGACCCAGCGGTCTGATGTTATGGACTCCCATGCCGCTAGGTGCTCGAACGTCCCCGACTGCCTCCAGAGTGGAGCAGCCGGGCAACCCTTCAGGGCTGCTGTGCGGGCCGTTCAGAGAAGGGTTCTCTGGACCCGAAGTTCCTGGGAGCCCCTCTGCCCCTGGGGCGGCGTCCTCCCTGTCCTCCTCTGCCACGGAAGGACTGGTTGTCCGGAGCGGGTTGGGACTGCTGCGACTTCTGGAACCACATCTTCTTCTGGCCCTTTTGGTTCCTAGAATAGGGCCTCTGGGGCACAGAGAAGCGGATTCCGACGGCAGATAGCATCTTCCCTTCCTTTTCGCTCTGGGTCAAAGTATCGCAAACAGTTTTGCCAAAAAGGGCAGAACCATCGAAGGGAGCGTTCGCAAATGACGCCTTGAAGGGCTCCGTGAAATCGCAATGACGGAGCCAGGCCTGACGTCTAGTAACTAGGCCTGTCCCTGCGGCTCTAGCGGCTCCCTCCGTAGCATGGGACAGTAACCGCATAGAGGTATTAGTCACGGACCTGAGAGTGGCCACACGGGTGGAGTGCAACAATTTGTCCTCCTCCGACATGGACTCTGGGGGGGATGCAGCGTATTCCTTGATAAGATCGCGCTGCATCCTAATCACATGTGCCAGGTAGTTCAGCGCCCTCACTGAAAAGGTCGCTGAACTAAACATCCGCTTCCCCAAGCGGTCCATCATCCGAGACTCCTTGCTCGGGGGATGGACTGAGGGGCTCTCCTGAGCAAGTTCCCACTTGGTGGCTGCCGCCGTCAACATGGCATCTACCGGAGGCCCCTTACTCCAGTGGGCACGGTCAGCCGGGGGACTAAGTATACGGTCTGGCCTTTTTGGGATTGGCTCCATGGTGTCCGGATCCTTCCACGCCCTGGTGGTAATCAGGTCCACCAGGGGGTCGGCAGGAGGGGACACCCAAGAGGTAGACGGGCCCGCTTCAAATGCCTCCAAGAACATGGACTCGTCCGAGGAAGACTTGGGGGCAGACCACCCTCCCCTTATGCGAAGCATTTCCATGATGGCTCCAAAGGAGACATCCTCGGGGGATGATCTTGGGGAGCCTTCCCCTTCCTCCAAATCCGTGTCTTCTGTGAGAGACTCGGGGGAGTCTATGTGCCTCCTTTTGCACGTATGCTTGCAAGGGGCATCCTCCGGGGGGCTGTCAGAAGACCCCTCGCAAGCGGTGTCATGTTCCAAAGGAACAACTTGGGGCAAAGGAGCGGGCTGTCCCAGTGGCCGGATGGTGGAAGCCTGGCCCAGTGCAGATGTAGCGCGGGACGGAGCCGAAGCAAGTGCCGGGGGTCCGGAAACCCTCAACAGGGCCCTCTCCACTACATCAAAAGCCGAGGGGGAGCCGACCTCGACCAAAGGATCCGATAATCGGCTCCCCCTAGGATCCGAAGAGTGGATCGGAGCCGGCACCGAAGCACTCGGATCCGAGGGGACAGTGCGCTCCGACACAGACGGCGCCGAAGGAGCACTGATCCCCCCGGATCCGAAGCTCGGATCCAGGCTCCGAGAGGTCGGATCCGAAGCAATCGAGGGCAGGGTCAGATCCGAAGTACCCAGTACTATCGGCGCCGACCCACCCCCCGGCTCCGAAGCTGCTCGGCTCCAACTGCTCCGAACCCGGGTAGCAGGTCGGAGAATGAGCTATAGGTTTAAAGAAAGGGGTCGAGCTCCCCCCCAGAGGGGGGGGGAGGCAAGAGCACTCCCATCTGCATCTGGGCCTGGATGAACCTTCTCATCATCCGGTCCAGATCAGCATCAGATAAACTGTATGTGGATCTCAACGAGGCTACCGAGGTAGGCCTTGAGTGCCTCCTCGATAGCCTCGACGGAGATTGGGTCTCCTCCTCCTCAGTTCCCGGCGAGAAGCACACAGGAGACCGGAGCTGAGGAGGGGGAGAACCAGCAGACAAGGAGGCTGGAGGAGAAGCCCGCTTGGCAGGCGGGGCCGAAACAGAGGTCTCGGCCCGCCGCTTATGGTGCTTTTCCCTCCGGTCCTTCTTTCTTGCTTCCCTCTCCTCCAAACCACTAGAGGGAGGTTGAGTCCCAGGTGGAGGAGGGGGAGCCGGAGAGGAGGAACCGTGAACATGGTACCGAAGGAGGCGGTAGCGAGCCGAGTCCGGGGGCAAAAGTCCCGCCAGGACCAGCTTCGACCTCCGCTCCTTCAATGCCCTGGGGTTGAACCCTGCACAAATGGAACATCCAGAAGTGAGGTGTTCAACCCCAAGGCATCGAACGCACCGAGTGTGGCCATCAGCAGGGGAAAGCTTATGGCCACACTCGGAGCACTTCGAAAAGAAAGCCTTAGGGGGATCAGACATCCTAAGGACACTACAACTACTTTAATTTGTCTAAAAATTAAAGAAAGTAAAGGCTAACTAGCCAAACAAACACAGGCCCAAACACACACTACGCACCAGCGAGGGGAGGGAAACTAAAAGTTATAAAAGTTATTAAAACTAAACAACTTTAAGCTATAAAGAAGGGGAACCTACAACTTCCACACAAAACTAACTGAAAAACTTTAAATTTAGCACTGAAAAATGCAATAATGAACACTTAGCTGAAGAGCTCTGAAATCCAATCTGGTCACCAGCACGGCAAACTAGATCTGAGGTCATGTAGGGAGAGCAGGGCATTATGGGTGAGGGGAGGAGCTGAGAGCTCGGATCCATAGCTGGAAAACCATGCCGGTTCGGATCCGATATCGGATCCATAACCCACAGGTTGCAGACAAATGAATCTCCTACTTCAGATCAGTAGATATTCTAATAGATTGCCACTGCAGCAGCCTAATCTGTTTGGCAGGATGTAACTCAAAGATATGACTAACTGGCCAGCTTTTCAAAGCTTAAGGGTACCTTCTGCACACTGTAACCACCAGGAGCTAGAGCAGAACCCAATATAAAAGTCAGTTAAAGCACCAAGTGCTTCACAGTTTTCTAGTCCCAAGAAGGGAGACTATAGCCTGAAAGGAAAAATGCCAAGAAATAATCAACAACAAACTGTAACTAGATACATAAGGGCATATACATTCATACCTTGGCAATACATTAAAAAACAAATGGCTACTATAACAGTGTACTCTTAGAACATGCACTGTTGTGGTAAGTTTACTTACAAAGCTGTACTATGTTCAACACTAGATCACTGTTGCAGTAGCCTAAGCTGTTAGGGTAGATTGCCATAGCTTAACAACATATAGGGAGCAGAAATCATAGGAATCTAGGAGCCCCTGCAGAATGGTCCTAACAAAACCCGTTCTAGACATGGAAAAAAAATTCAGTTTGTGGTGCTTTGTAAAGATATGTAAAAAAAGACCAAGTTGATGTCTATAGGAAACTTCTAGAGTCCACTCATTTTCAGAAAGCCACATAAGAAGCAGCTAATGCTCTGATAGAATGGTAGACGTGGCTTGATATAGTGAGCATAACAAAAGGAAATAGCATGAGACAACAATCTCAAAACTGTTTGCTTTCACACTGGTTGTCCTTTTACCTTACCTTCATAGGAGACAAACAGCTGATCAGCTTTCCTGAAGGATTTAGTTACGTCCAAAAGTATATGAGTTGGAAGTGGACATCCTGGTATGAAGAATTATTTTTCCATTATTTTTAGATTCTAGAAAGAATACAGGGAGATTAACAGACTGTCTCATATTAAACTCTGAAAATGTTAGGCATAAAAAAAGGATTTTTTTTTCAATGAAATCCATTCCTTATGAAAAATAAGATTGGGTTGGCTCTCCATAAAAACTTATAACTCACATACCCTTCTTGAGGAACTCAGAATAATATCTGTTCCACAGACCTTCCACTTTCACTCCCTTTGATACCTCCCATGCAAAGTCTGATGCATCTGTTGTAACAGACTGGAGGAGATAGAAGGGAGAAGGGAATACCTGGATTTCAAGAGAACTGGTCAATACACAATAGTATCTACCACTGAAAAAAAAAAACAGAACTGGGCTTTGAAAACATAAAGGGTGTCAGTGTTGATACCATACTGACCTGAGGTACCATTCATTTGAAGTCTGAGCAAGGGAATCACGAGAATCACAAAAGACATGTATTCCAAAATCTTGAGAAATTCCTTGACTGATATCAGAGAGTGATATGAAAAATCCAAGAAGATCTTTTGTTACAGCTATACTTTGTCTGAAGGAAGAAAGCTCTTTCCTGGGAAGAGTGTAACAGACACTCTCGAAAAACTGTTGTGTGAGAAGGAGTAAGAGAACATTTTTATAAGTTCACTTGAAACCTCAGACTGAGGAAGAGTTTCTGAAGGTTTACCTTTATAATGCCGATCCTGATATGGGCGACTCGACTTGCGTGAAGGCCGAAATGCGATCGTCACCAAAGTCGACTTCCGAATGTGCGAACGGCAAAACCTCGCCCCTTTTTGACCCATGGTAGCATGGGTGTGGAGGTGTTGTGCGGCTGGTAATGTCGAACGTCGAATGTTTTTCGACATGTAAAAATTTTCGCGGTTTCGGTTTGCACAAAACGATCGAAGAAGTGGCCGTTCAACAAAGTGCAATCGCCTATTTAAAGGTAAACCGTTTCTGAACACTTATCACTGACTCTTGACAACTGAAAAAATAGTCTTCAAATATAAGACAATCATCCAAATATAGAAAAACACGAATGCTTTGAAGTCTGCAATAAGCAATTACTGGAGGCAGACACTTTGTAAATATTCTTGGAGCAGCAGATAGCCCAAAGGTTAAGACAGAGAACTAATAGTGTAAGCCAGATACAGAAAATCTAAAGAAGTACCTGAAATGTTTGCCAGCGAGGATGTGATAGTAAGCATCTTTTAAGTGTAGCTTTACTGTGAAGATTAGTAAAGGAATAAGAAGTAACAGAGTTTGATAGGATAAAATTTTGAACTTTGTGACCTTGATAACAAGACTGAGAAAGGAAAGATCTAGCACCCATCTCCAAGTTCTCTCTCTCTTTAGTTCAGGAAAAATCCCTGAATAAAACTTTCTGCCCCTCTGGCTGGAAGGCACTGGTTGTATGAGATAAAAAGAAGTTATGTACCTACCATAACATTCCATGTTTGTTGTCCTTCATCTCGACTTCCTTCTTGCTGGTTGAGTTCAGACCCGATACTCGGCTGTGACTTGGCCGTTTACTATAGCTCAAGAGCTTATACTGACTCAAGGCTAACCCGTATCCCATGCCTAGCGGTAGCTACCCAGATCTCGTTTGCGATAGCCCACACTAAACAATAATAGTAAAATGTAAATGTTACTAAGCTCTTACACGTAAGGAAACCTTGTGTATAAAGGAACAATCCATATTCAAAGGTTAGGAAGGAAAAAGGAAAAACAAGGCATGGTCAACTAACCTGGTATGTCAACAGGAAACTCAGCCAATGTAACCAATGAAGGAATTTCTCTCGATCCTCCAGGAACGGGGAAGGAGGGAGGGATGCAAGAAGGAAGGCGAGATGAAGGACAACAAACATGGAATGCTATGGTAGGTACATAACTTCTTTATGTTATACTGTCCCCATCTCACCTTAATTCTTGCTGGTTGGGACTGCATCCTCAGCACCTGGTTCTTGGGTGGCTCACTGGAGCAAACTCTTCAGGACCGTGGAACCAAAGGATGCCCTCTTCTGGGAGATCACATCCACTTTGTAATGAGCGATAAAGGTATGAGGATTTGCCCATGTTGCTGCTGCACAGATTGAATCTAAAGGCAATTTGGCTTGGAAGACAACAGAGGTAGCCAAGGCCCTGGTTGAGTGTCCTCTGGCTTTCCCTGGAAGCTTCTTGTTATGCAAATCATAAGTATAGATGATTGTATCTGATAGCCACTTTGATAAGGTCACTTTTGACACTGGAGAACCTTGTTTATTGTCAGCAAACAATACAATTGATCTGATTTTCTAAAGTCCTTGGTCCTATGTAAATAAAAGTGTAATTGTCTATGAACATCCACTTGGTGGAGTCTATGCTCTGCTTTGTTGCCATAATTGGGGAAGAATACAGGAAGCTCGATGGACTGATTTAAATTATACTCTGAACACACCCTTGGCAAGAAGGAGGGATTGTTCTGAGAGAAACTCTATCTTTGTGGAAGATGAGATACGGCGGGTGAATAGATAAAGCATGTAATTCAGAAACCCGTCTAGCTGAGGTGATGGCAATCAAGAAGAGGGTTTTCCAAGACAGAAATTTCAGGGGACAAGATGATGCTGGTTCAAAGGGTGGAAGAACCAGAGAGGCTAAAACAAAGTTTAGGTCCGGGGGAGGGGCTTCTCTTACCAGGGGCCGTAAAAGGGTTGTACCTCGTAAGAATGCTTTCAGCAGCTTATGGGACATGATACTAGAGCCCAACTCTCCCACATGAAAATTGGAGATGGCAGCCAGTTGGACCCTAATGGTAGCTGCAGCTGCCACTTGTTCAAACTTTTCAGCCAGGAAATCAAGAATCTTGGGAACAGGAGCAGTGAAGGGATCAATATCATTTTTCTTTGTCCAATAAGAGAACCTCTTCCATTTGCTAGCATACATCTTTCTGGTAGTGGGCTTGTGAGAGGACACCAGAATGTGCTGTATTGCCTGGGAAATGTTGGGGAACCTGGCTAAGACTGGAAGTGAAGAAACCAAGCTGTTTGGAGGAGGGGTGGAGCACACCCGACTGATGCATCACGAGGTCCAGAACTGGGTCTAGGATCCAAGGCTCCACTTGTATATGATGGCAGAGAAATGGGAACCATATCTGATGAAGGCAGTAAGGAGCAATGAGGATGAGCTTGCAACCCAGCGACTTCGCTTTCTAAAGTACCTTGGGGATCAGAGGAAAATGTGGAAAGGCATAAAGTAGTCCCGGAGGCCAATCATGAACAAGTGCATCCCTGGTTGACTGTCCCGGTGGGGGGACTAAGGCGAAATAGCTGCTGCATTTGTTGTTAAGGGGAGTGGCAAAAAGATTGCAGCGTGGCTGGCCCCATTTGCGAAAAATCAAGTTCGCAACTTCTTGCTTCAGGGACCACTCGTGAGGCATGAAGACAGCCCTGCTGAGCCTGTCTGCTATCACGTTAGATTTCCCGGGAATGTGCATCGCAATCAGAAAACGTTGGGAAGACATCACCCATTGCCATACTCATAGGGCCTCCCGACACAAGGGGTAAGATCTGGTCCCACCTTGTTTGGTGATGCACCATACCACTGACATATTGTCTGTCTGAATTGCAATAGTTCCAGTAGGTAGAGAGTCTTGAAGTGCTTGCAATGCCAGAAACACTGCTCTCATCTCTAGAAAATTGATGTGCAAGTGGTACTCGTGTGGCTGCCACATTCCTTGGACAGTCTGCCCCAGATAATGCCCCCCTACCCTATCTGGGAGGCATCTGTGGTCACTGTAGCTACTGGTTGGGGGTCTAGAAAGGGTCTGCCCAGAGTGACCTGGGGGGAGACAAGCCACCATACTAAGTCCTTTTTGCATGACTCCATGATCGAGATCATATGTGACATTGGTAAATCCTGGAACGACCACTGAGTGAAAAGAAGCCACTGCAGAATTCTCATGTGGAAGCGAGCCATAGGGATTAGAGTAATTGCTGCAGCCACTGACCCCAGGACTTTCAATACCTCTCTTGCCTGAACTCTCTTATTTTTCATGAGGAATGAAAAAGGCTGACAAATAGCTGATACCCTGTCTTGAGGCAGCTTTGCTATCATAGTTCTTCTATCTAAGTCTGCCCCTATGAAGGTAATACACTGACAAGGCAACAAGGCAGACTTTTTGTAGTTTATGGTGATGCCTAGTTGGGAACAGGTTTGAATTGTGTAGTCCTGTGCTTTGATCAGTTGATGCTCGGTGGTAGCAGTGAGGAGCCAGTCGTCTAGATATGGAAACACCTGGAATCCTAGATGTCTCAGGTGATCTGTGACCACTGCTATATACTTGGTGAACACCCTGGGGGCTGTGGTGAGACCAAAGGGCAGAGCTCTGAACTGATAATGACTGGGCTCCCAGCCGGAAGCATAGGAATCTCCTGGATCGCCTGTCCATTTTTATGTGGTAGTACACATCCTGGAGATCGATAGAGCAGATCCAATTGTCCTGACCCAAAAAGGGAAGAATGGACTGCAGTGTTACCATCTGCAACTTTGCTTTTTTTACTGATTTGTTCAGCTTGCTGAGATCCAAGATGGGTTTCCAGTCGCCTGTCTTTTTTGGAACTAAAAAGAACCTTGAGTAAGTTCTGGATTCGATTTGGTCTGCAAGGACTTCTTGGATGGCTCTTTTTTCTAGCAAGGTTTGCTTGATCCCAAAGACTGGGTGGAACTTCTGAGACTGGCCGTTTTGTTCTTGAGGGGGCTAACTGGGAAAAGGGAATTTTGTAACTCCTGGATATTATTGACAGTACGCATGCATCTTTCGTATTAGTTTGCCAGGCTGGTGGGTACAATGATATTCTCCCCCCGACTGCCGCCAGAGGCAGACAGTTGGGCCTCCCTTCATGAGTGCTGAAAGGGCATAGCAGAGAATGTATCTCTGTCACCCTGCTGTTGCGGACCCCCCCTTCCGCGAGGCCGGCATCTTCTGTTATTGTTTCCCCCTGTGCCCCTGGTGGAAATTTCTCCACATGTGTCAGGCGAAGCTCCCTGGGATTTTCAAAACCACATTTTCCCACTCTTCTGACCTTTAGGGTAGGGTCTAGATGGAGTGGAAATATGGACTCCCACAGCAGAGAGAGTCCATCCTTTTCACACCTGGTGAGAGTCTCTTTTACCTGAGGCCCAAACAAGGACAAGCCATCAAAAGGGGTATTGGTAAAGGAGGACTTGAAGGGTTCCGCAAATTGACAAAGGCACATCCAGGAGTGTCTCCACAAAGCAACTCCGGTACCTGCTGCCCTACTCACTCCATCTGCCACATAAGAAATGAGCCTCATGGAAGAGTTAACCACTGAAGTCAAGGTCGCAAGCTGGGAAGCTGCCCTGTTCACAACTCCCTCAGCTGTAGGATCCTAAAGGGTATCTCCCAGCTCTTTTAGGAGATCCCTCTGAAGTCGCGTGAAGTGTGACAAATAATTCAGTGACCAGAGTGAAAAGGTCGCTGAAGAAAACATACGCTTCCCATACCTGTCCATCATGTGGGACTCTTTGTTCGGCGGATACACAGATGAAGAAGTTTCCACAAGTTCCTTCTTAGTGGCTGCTGCAACCACCATAGCATCAACAGGAACCCCTTTGGAAAAAAAGGACTTGTCTTCGAGGACAGTTATAAATTTATATGGTCTCTGCGGAATCGGTTCCATGGTCTCTGGAGGACTCCATGCCTTCCGACTCACTATAGACAAAAGTGGGTCAAAGGGCAGAGACACCCAAGAGGTGGCAGGTTAGGAACCAAATACTTCCAGGTAAACTGACTCATCCTTAGAAGGGGATAGAGACTTCCAGCCACCCCTCTGTCTAAGGATTTCCAAGATGTCTGAAAAGGAGACATCCTCAGAGGGGGACCGTGGGGACCCAAGTCCAGATGCTTCCTTTTACATTTTTTCTTCTGAGGGACCTCCTCCGAATGTTCGGGAAAGGTTCCGGAAGAAGTGGGGTTGCCCAATGGGGTGTCCTAGGGCATAGGTTCCCTACACTTGGAGGGAGGAGGAGGGTCAAAGGCAGTCACAGGCACCGAGGGAGAAGGAGCCAATGGAGCCAAGGGTGGAGCAGTCTCAGGGGACAGCACGCTCCTCATCACTTCGAAGGTGCCACGATCCTGAGCCGAAGGAGCCTCCGGCTCCAAAGAGCCCGGAGAACTCTTGCAAACCGAGAGTGACGGCTCTGAGGCTGATGTGGAAGCTGAGCTCACTGGCACCAAAGCTCTGAGATGGAGAGCAGGGTCAGACAGGGGTCCGATGCCACTTTCCCCCCTCGGAGCAGATGAGAGAGGTTCGGTGCCCAAATCCCTCGATGGACTGAGACATCAAGGAGATCAGAGCGGGAGTCAGAACTGATAATGGACAAGTAACCAGAGCCAATGGTTCCACCACCACGACATCCATGCACGCTGGCTCCGAGCTCAAGAGAGTTGGAGGAGGAACCGATAGAGAAGCTGGATGGGCCAAAGGAGCCAATTCTTTATGGGCTGGGCTCAATAGCAATTTGGCAAGTGCTGTGACTTGAGGAGCCTATTAACCACTTTCTCCAGATCATGGTCTGAAAGCCTGGAGGACTGAGAGGAGTGAAAGGAGGACCGGTGAATGCCTGCCACAGATTGCAAGAAAGGAGACTGTGGAGCAGAGCACACTGGCCCCAAAGAGGGAGACCTGGTTCTTTTATGGGCCCAGACCGGCTCTGAAGTCACTGATGGAGCCATCGCAGACATAGCTTTGTCTAAGCTGACATTGGGAACCGAGAGAGCTGAAGATTTGACAGCAGATTTGAGTTGCTCCGAAATTGGAAGCATTGAGGATGGTTTGGGATAGTTGTCAGACAATTTTGCTGGCTGAGGAACCAGAGACAAAGGATCCTGAGGGTTCTTCAAAAGGCCACACAGAATCAGTTTATTTTTTCTCTCCTGCAGGACTCTAGAACTGAAAACATGACAGATAGAGCATGAGTCCTGGAGGTGAACAGCCCCTAAACAGTATACACAGCTCGTATGCCCATCTGTAAGGGACATTTTTTGGCAGCACAAGTAGCACTTTTTAAAGCCAGAGGGTTTTCACTCTTTAGACATGCTGGATAAAATAGGAAGACACAAACTGCAAAAATAAGGCTGTAACAGCTAGCAATACACAACTACAAACGCTACCAAGAAGTAAGGAAAACTTTTTTTTTTAGGAAAAAGAAGTAGAAGGGGGAGAGCTTCTAAGTAAAATGGCGACTCCCCCAATAGGAGAGCCTCTAACTTAAACAGCTACTCCAACATATAATGAGGAAAGAAAAAACAAACCCTCTAAGTTAAACGGGCTCAAGGGGAAAGCAAGGCCTAAGTAAATGACGGCCAAGAAGAACCCAAAAAACAACAGCAGAGGAATGTCAGAAGGTTGTTAGTCTAAACGAGGACTAAAATAGACACCAATAAGGTAATTAAACTAGTAAAATCCTGGCAAAGATGACAGCAAAATACAAAAACTCTAAATAGTTAGCCTGAGCCAGTAGTCGCAATCTCGCCGCTTGCAAGCGGCAAACGAGATCTGGGTAGCTACCGCTAGGCATGTTGGGATAGGGGTTAGTCTCGAGCCAGTATAAGCTCTCGAGCTATAGTACACTGCCGAGTCAGAGCTGAGGATTGGCTCCGAACCCAACCAGCAAGAACGAAGGCGAGATGGGGACAACATAACATCATTTGTTCCAGAATTGGTGGAAACAGTGAAATTTGACTTAGTGGGCAAGAAGTAATTTCCATAAAAGGAGGTAGGGAGTCCCACTGCCAAATCTACCTTGTTGAATGACATTCAGAGTTCATCTGAAATAATGTGGTACCAGAGAGGAAGATGTGTGCTGTAACTGAAACCTGGTTCAAGGCTCCTGAGAGCACCCCGGCACTATTAGGTTTTACCTCATATCATGCGTTCCGGCCCCAAAACCCGGACCACACCACAAAAGGAGGGGATGTATCCATATTCATAAAGGATACCCACACCTCCAGGTTGGTGGCAATGCACGAAGCTTCGGAAACCATCCAGGTGCAACTAACCATAGGCAAAACTGCTCTACAAATTGTAGCATGCTACAGGCCACCCTCTCAAACTCAGGAACCCCACACAGCCTTCCTGAAGACACTGGAGGGTATAAATGTATCCCCAAACACCATCATATTGGGTGACTACAACTACCCGAATATAGACTGGGAACATTACTCAAGCCCTAACTTTCTAGCCCAACGGTTCCTGGAGTTCATAAATTCAAATGCCATGGAACAGCTAGTCACTGTTCCCACGAGAGGAGAAAATATACTAGATCTCATTGTCACAAACATGGGGACAAAATGCTCCACACGAAGTATATCCCTCATTGGTGAGATCTGATCATAAACTAATCTCACTGGAAATCCACATCCCCCACCCCAAACAAAAAGACCATAGTGAAGAACTTCTCTAAAGCAAACTTCACACTACTCAAGACTGGTGTGGTATCCTTCAAGGCCCCTGAGCCAGTGGAAACCACAACCCAAGCTGCGGAAGCCCTTACAAATGCCTTCTATGAACACCTCCAGGACTGCATGGATCAGGCAATCCCAAATAAAACCAAGACTCTTTCCACAAAGGGCAAACGTCCAGTCTGGTGGACCCCAGCCATTAACAAACTTTACAATAAGAGGAGAAAGCTATTACATGATAGAACAAAATCCATAAAAGGGAAGTCACCCCTGATCATTATTAGTAAAAAAATACGAGCACTCATAAAATCAACTAAGGCCAATTTTGAGAGAAAAATTGCCATGGATTCAAAGGACAATCATAAGGCCTTTTTCAGCTATGTTAGGAACCTGGGTGGAAACTCCCAGATATGCTCAGAATTAGTCCAAAATGATACAAAAATCACTGAACCCACAGACATTGCCAACATACTGGCAGACAGGTTCAGTGCAAACTTCACCCCCCGACTCCCCCCTAAAGGAGAGATAACTATCCCAGCCAAGTGTACCCTCCCAGACATCTCAAATGCGCAGGTGAAAGCTGCACTCTCTAAAGCTGAAAACACAGCATCAATGGGACCGGATGGTGTCCCCGGCTGTGTGCTACACGAGCTAAATGAGGAATTAAACCCGCACATAAGGCAGCTGTTTAATCTCAGCCTTACCACAGGATACGTGCCCAAGGAGTGGCGTACGGCAACTGTGGTCCCACTCCACAAAGGCGGCGCCTCTACGGACCCTAGTAATTACCGCCCCATAAGCTTAACAAGTCTAGTCTGCAAAGCTATGGAGAGGATCATAATGGAGCTCATAAACAAAGATATAGGGGACTTGCAGACATTGGACCCGACCCAGTTTGGCTTTGTCAAGGGAAGATCATGCCTTTTGAACTTGGTCGACTTCTTGAAACAGTCACCAAGGCCATTGATGAGGGAAAGGCAGTCCATACAGCCTACCTTGACCTTGCAAAGGCTTTTGACACAATACCCCACTCGGGTATTGTAGAAAAACTACCAGCTTAAATGTAAACCCATATGTCACAAGATGGGTTGCAAACTGGCTTAAGGACAGAACCCACAGGGTTAGAGTTGCTGGCGCTGTGTCAGACTCCAAGCCGGTCACAAGTGGTGTCCCACAGGGCTGGTCCTTGGCCCCTATTGTTTGGCATCTACTTCTCAGAAGTACAGGCCAACATGGGAGGACTTTGGCTGACAAAGTTTGCAGGCGACTGCAAACTGGGCCATAGTGGAAAGTGCATCGGACACGGATATCCTTCAGAAGGGACTCACGGAAACAGATAGCTGGTGCCAGAGCCATGGCCTGAAGTTAAACGCCAAAAATGTATAGTCATACCCTTCGGGAAAAACAAGGTAACCCCAAGCTACCATATAGGTGGCAATCCACTAAGCACAGAAGAGGTTATCAGGGACCTGGGGACCCAGGTTGACAGTGGCCTTTCTTTTGACACTCATGTTGCTAAAGTGGTTAGAAAGACCTTCTACATTGCCCACCTGATCATGAAGGGATTCACATCCAGATCTAGTGAGGTCATTGTTCCCCTGTACTCTTCACTTATCAGACCAATGATCGAGTACAATGCCCCATTCGGGATGTATCTCACCCGACATCTGCAGCAATTGGAGAGACCCCAAAAGTTCCTCACCAAAAGGATAAAGGGACTCCAAAATCTGTCATATGCTGCCAGATTGAAGAAACTCCAGCTCTATTCAGTCGCATACCGTCTGCTCAGAGGTGACATGTGCCTGACATACAAGGCCATGTCCAACCCGGAATTAATGGACATGCTCCACCTCAAAAAAATCCAAATCCACCAAAACCACTAGAGCAAGCGACTTAAACCTTAGCACGGATATAAATAGGACGTGCTGGAGGGATAGATTTATCACTCAGAGACTCCCTATGCTGTGGAATAAAATCCCGGTCCATGTGAGGCAGAGCACCTCGCTGACTCTGTTCAAGAGAAATCTAGACCTGTGGATGGGAGATCGTAGGTTTACCCCGGGAATCATCTCTGTGTCACTGCTGGACAGAGGCACAACAAACTAATGGGCACAGTATTTTTTCATATAAGGGGTGGCGTAAGCCACAAAAATTTGGGCTAGGCTTATAAATGCCTTAGGGCAGATAGCCTAGTATAAACCTATGAACCTATGAACCTAAGAGAGAGGGAGAGAGTGCCACAGTGGGGATGGGGGAGCCTGAAGAGGCAAATACTCATGCTGACATGTTGGACTGCCCTTAAATTTGAAAAGACTTTCCATTTCTTTTTGGAAATTCCTTGCCATAGCTTTTTAAATTTTTATTTGTTGGCCCTTGCTGCTTAAATTGCTTTTTGAAAAGGGAGTTGAGGTGGAAGGAAAGAAAGATTTTTTTTGTTTAAAAAAAGAAAGTTGGAAGATTTGGGTTATCCCTTAAATCAAATTTGCTTGTCCAGGGGAGAATTTAAAATCTCAGTCTTAACATCTTCTGGTAAATTTTGAGAATGTAACCAAGCAAATCTTCTTGTGACTGACACAGATGCAGCAGCTCTAGAGACAGTAACAGCAACATCATAAGAACATTTTAAAGAGTGTTTGATAGTATGAGAAGCAGATCAAATAGAGGCATTCAAAGCATTCTTCCCTCCAGAAGAGGGAATGTCGCCAGCTAACTTTTTCATGTTATCAAAAGGCAGAAGCAAAAACATTAACGTGAGCCTGGCACTTTAAAATTCTGAATGTTAAAGTGGCAGAAGAATAAAATTTCTTCCCAAATCTGTCAAAAGCTTTCCCATCCTTCTCAGAGGGAATGGGATTAGCATTATAAAATCTGTTTAACAGAAGCTGTCTTAAATAAGGGAATAACTGTAGGGTCTGCCCTAGGGTAAGAAAGCAAATATTTGTGTGTCTGAGATACATTGCATAACCTATCGGCAAGGGAGCCCGCAGGCAGGTGCAAGGGGGTGCACTTGCACCCCCCTGGAATTGGCTGGCCAGAAGATTAATTTACTTATAATTTAAAAAAAAAATTTTAAGGGCGTTCTTCTTTAAGAACGCCCTTTGCGTCCAGTTGTACAAATGGAACAGGTGCTTGCGACCTGTTTTTATATTCTCCATATGTGCTGTGACACAACCAATCTTCCACATTCGCGCGCAGATTTTGAATTCCAGAAGCAATCTGGACTTGGGATGAGCCAAGCGTACAAGGGAGAGGTAGCCCTTCCTAGAGTTAAATTACAACTACAACATTCACTTTTGACACTTTTATACTAAAAATGCTGTGAGCTGAGTGGAAACAGTCTAGCGAAGGGAACAGTAGAATAAATTACCTAAAACCAGTACTAAATATATATAACAAGTATTTCAGTGTTCTGCCTGTCTTTAAAAAGGAATGGAATACTAACTGAAATTTCCAGGAACCTGATCACTCTGTATCCATTGTGAGTTTAATAGCACTCCTCCTATTTTGTACATTTAATGTTGCTGCTAAAGCACTACCTCCATTTTCAGTAATGTTCTTAAAATTGTATTTGAAAGCTGATTCAACCGCTGATAAGACTGCAGCAGTTTTGAAGTGACTAACCAGAGTACAAGAACTTTTCTGAGTCAGACTGCCTAGTGTAATATGGTTCATGTTTAATATTTTTCATTGAAGCAACATTTTCAGATTGCATGTGTATGTAGAGCCCCACGGTGTAAACAGGGATGATCAGTATGGCCTGCTCAACATTAGGGAGAATGGTAAAGAACAGCATTGTTATCAAACTGGAATTAGTGATGACATTCTGAATGATGCTAGGGTGGTGTGTTTTTCTTTTGCTTGTGAATGTAGCCCAAGCATAAATATTTGACTAAATTTATTTAATGCCTCACAAAATGGTAATACCAGGTGTGTCATAAGCGGCAGGAATTTGATAGGTTTAATCACTATGTGAGAATTGGTGCAGTTTTTTATTTATTTTTTTTTAAATGTCAAACCAAAATATGTTATTACATCATCAGCACTAGAATGTATACTAAACAAATGTTAAAGTTAACAGATCTCAGAGCTCAAGAACTGTCACTGTGAGTAGCCTTAGTTTATGTATCACCTTTATCTAGTACTGTGGGGATGATAGTACAAGCTTATCAGTTTATTAGCAGTATGTCTTGATGACTCTTTTGACAGTTCTGACTGATGCTATGCAAATACTCACACTTGCTTTTGATTAGGTATACCAGAAAGGTTTTGCCTATAAGCATATTCATATGTTCATATGGTCAGCTTTGTCATCACTTAATACTGTTTGTGAATATTATATATAATTTAAAGAGTTTGTTTCCATTGCCATTGCATGTCTCTCTCCATCAGAGCTCTCTGGTATCCAGAGCTCGTAACAAGTGCTTTGTGGAAGCCAGTTCCATCTCAGAATCAGCGGCATGTCCCAGTCTAACCAGGGCTTTCTCATTTTTCTTTTTGGGTTTATGTATTAATTTATATTTTCCCCATTTGCTTTATATTTCAGTTACTACCTGCTATGCTGCATCTAATCTCTCTTTCTGCTGCTTTCTTTCATTCTGAATGACTGGGTTAATTGTTAATTTAAGTGTTTTCTTTCTTATTATGGTTCCATTACTAGAAGAGAAACCATCCCTTTAAAACCATGCAATTTTGTTTAAAGCATAATTTTCATAGTATTTCATCTGGCATATTTCATATTCTCTTAATCATGCAGGCAATATTTACACATGATAATCTGATATAAGTGGAGAAAGGGTATGGGTAGGAAATTGAGGAGGTACTGTATAAGGAGGCAAGTATAAGGACAACAAAGGGATGAGGGCAGCAAAGGCTCAAGTCAAATGGGACTTGGTAGAATGGTTTGAACAGGTAGATCTAGCTAGGCTGTTCAGGGATGGAGGGGAGATCATGAAAAATGGGAGAAAAGCTCAGAGCCCAGACCAGCTGCATCCTAGAATCTTTGGTACTACCATAAGCATCAGAGGATTGGAAGATAGCAGGAAGGATTCTCTTTTATAGGAAGGAACAGGTAAAATCTGAAGAACTGTAATCCTGTTAACTTGACAGCAGTGACAGGAAAAGTCTGGTTGTTTTCCTAGAGGATAATAATTTCCAGTACATCAACCAGTTTGGGAGCATGGCCAGAAACAGCTGTCATTTGAAACTGATGTAGTTTAGTGTGTTATAAAAGAACTTGACAATGCTTTATCAATCACCGTGGTTTACCTGGACTGCATCAAAGTATTTAACTCACTTCTGCACAAGCAGCTGCTAGGAAGGCTTAAGGTAGGAAGAGACCGAGGAACTGGGTTGCTGCATCATTGAAGAGTGAGACACAATGGTTTTGATGAGCAGACCAGTGTCAGGAATAAGGAACTTGATAGCAGAGTGCTGGATGGTGTTTTCCTGGTACCACTGCTTTTTATTGTATTTGTTTCAGACATATTTGAGGAGACAGAGAACAGGCTCAGTAGCTTTTCTAATGAAGCAAAGCATAGATGCAGCAGTGGTGGATAATGGGAAGAGCCTAAGGAGGGATTCAGAATAACCAGGTGAGCAAAATGGTGGCAGTTAGCACAGCAGGTAGCATACTTGCATCTCGATGCAAAGAGCTGTAGGTTCTATTCCTACAGCATGTACATTTGTATTTTAAGGGGGTATGGTACTGCAGTCCTTAGTATGTCCTCCTTTGGGTGAGATACCTAATAAGTATGAACCTGTTTTTCTTGCCCCCCACTCCCTATTGCAATATACCAGCTTACCATTTCTTTTAATGCAACATAGGCAATTTATTCTTCAAGGGCAACAGGCACTGAATTTGTAAATGAAACACTGAAATATAAAGTTGTTTTCTAGCAACAACCTCTTCATTGGTTTCAGATCTCTTTAAGGTGGAATTATTCGGATGATTTTTACTTCTGCAGAGATACTGCATATTGATTGATATTGGTTGATTGTACGACAGAAGTTTGAGTGGCCCTTTATGGTTGAAATGTTCTGAATGGGGCAGGTTGTCATTATTGCTTCATATGATTTGTTTCATTTCATTTAAAGGAAAAATGTTCAGAACTATAAATTTAAAACACACTCTAACAAGTGGTGCTGTATTATACAATGGATATAATTAAATTATTGTATAGTATAATTAATACAGTCAGGAAGGTGAATCAAAGAACTTTTGCATGGTTCTAAAAATGTATGCAAGGAGCCTATGATTTGAAAATGGCCCAAAGGTAAACTTACCCTGCCACTGGCCAGAAGTATTTTCTTTGAATGTGGGTTTCAATGCTGTTTCAGTGAATGTGGGTTTCAAAGGTAGAGAAGTTTTAATGCCAAGTCTGTTTCATTGTAAGACTATTGCTTTGTTTAGGTTTAGTAAATGTCTATCAGTGTTTGTGCTATAAAATTTGAAATAAAACTTGTAAATGAAATCCAAATATCTGTAATCATTGTAGAAGTAATATGCACACTGAGAGATTTCAAAAGTGTCTATGACAAATGGGGAGAAATATCCAAGTAATAAGACACTGGAATGGCTGCAGGGGGGTGTCAGGTGGGGGCGGGACTGAGGGGGTGAGGGGTGTGGCTGTGTGGGCAGGGCTCTGGGTTTGCACCCCCCTGCAAAAACTCCTGCGGGCTCCCTTGCCTATCAACTATTTAAAAAGCAGGAAGTTGACTGTCAGGTAAACTGTAAACTGTGAGGAAAACATCCTCAAAAGCAGGTAATACAGGAGGGACAGCTGTAGGTTAAGGAATATCCAACAGTAATAAATCATAACACTTTTGCTTTGAAATAGGAATTTAATTCCGTTTGCATTGAAATACCTCCTTCATTTTAGATAATGTCTAAGAAAAAGATAGCTCTTCTGGATAGAAATCTGAAACACTTTCTTCAAAATCAGAATCTTCAGCTTGAGAGGAAAGCACTGATGAAAAACATTCTCTCTCTAATCCCTGCTCTTCTGACTGAAAATCAGTGTCAGAAAGAGAATTAACTATTTTTTTCTTTTTTCTTTCAGAAGAGGGGTTAAAAACAAAAAATAATTCCCTAGTAAGTTCCAGCAGTTCTTCTCTGTCCATAACAACTGACACAGAAGAAGACAAATTCTTAATTTATTTGTTTCCTTTTCCTAGGGGATTCTGTGGAAAGACACCAACCCAAGGCAGGCACACTATCCAGCGGATCAGGAACCCTCTCCTGGCTAAGCAGTAGACCTTCACCCATCCTTTCCCTACAGACCAACAAGAGTGGTTCTCCCTTACCCACAGAGGACATCTCTAAAGCTGCAGAGGACATGTTTATCTCCCAGCCATTAGTGGTTGTAGGAGCAACACCAGAGGGAATGGGAAAAAAGACAAGCAGTGCAAGAAACTAACTCCAGCCATAACAGAGTCACTCATCAGCAGAAGGCAAGCTGGTCTGACACCCAAAGATTCCTTTCTAACTTTCTGTTTCTTGCAGATTGGGAAGGAAGAAAAGAAGAGACCACTAACTGCTCTATGGTTTCAGCTTAGAAAGATGCTCAGAAGATGGGTAGCAGAGCTTGGAAGAGTCGGTAAAACTTACAACAGCAAAAAAGTGGTTTTAAGGTAAATAACACATTAACAATCCCCCAAATGCACAAAGCCCTGCCCCAACACATAAATTCAACAAAAATATGTAGAAACTAATGTCAAAAACATATTTTACATAGTTTGTTCACACAAGCATTCACAAAGTAAAAATCCTCTGACCAGTACTAGCAGTCCTAGAAACATACATTTCCTAGCCTAAAATCAATATTTTCACAGAAAAAAAAAAATCCTCAGAAAAATAAAAATGTAGAATTTTTTTCCAGCAGGGGACTTATCTGTCCAGATTTGAAGGATCACTAGCCAACCATCAGTTCCCATATAGTCTGCAGAAGAAGCACACTTCAGTGGCAAGAAAACTCTGAAGCTTTTGGCACACCAAAATAAGTTATGTACTTACCATAACATTCTATCTGTGTTGTCCATTTTCATTTTTCCTCAACATGTGGGTCTGGAGCCTCACATCTGACTCGGCCACTTTTTACAGCTCGTGGATACTGCAAAACCTTGAGCTCCTCCCTTATCCATAATGCTCTAGTCCCCCTCTATGCCTCAGATCTTGTTTATTGGCATTTATTGCTAAATAACAATGCAAAAAATAATGGTTATATGAGAAACCACTCCAAACACTCAATACCACACAGTTTGGCTTCATCAAGGGGACATCATGCCTGTTAAATTTGGTTGACTTCTTTGAGACAGTCTCCAAAGCCATGGACAAGGGGAAGATGGTGCACACCGCCTACCTTGACCTGGCCAAAGCCTTTGACACTATTCCCCACTCAGGTATAATAGATAAACTCTCTCAACTAGGCATCAATCCATATATTAACAGATGGGCAGCTAACTGGCTCACGGATAGAACCCATCTAGCCAAAATAAGGGAAGCCATCTCAAGCAGTAGACCTGTAATGAGCGGCGTACCCCAGGGTTCGGTCTTGGGGCCTCTGTATTTGAGATATACTTTTCTGAGTTGCAGGCCAAATCCAGTGGACTATTGCTGACCAAGTTTGCAGATGACTGCAAGCTGTGCAGTGTCATCAATTCCCCTAGTGATGTGGACATCCTCCAAGAGGGTCTCACCCAGACAAATGACATGTGTCAGAAACACAGGCTCAAGCTGAATACCAAAAAAAGCATCATCATCCCCTTTGGGGAGAGTGACGTTCTCACAAATTATCACATTAATGACAACTTCCTAAGCACACAATCAGTCGTGAGGGATTTGGGCACCAAGGTTGATACCAACCTGACTTTTGACCACCATGTTGCTTCAGTTGTAACAAAAGGTTTCTACATGGCCCACCTCCTAACTAAGGGTATCTCATCCAGGGACAAGGAGGTCATAACATCCCTGTATTCTTCCCTTATAAGGCCCACTATTGAAACAATGCCCAATTTGGCATGTACCTTGCAAAGCACATGCGGCAGCTGGAGAAACCACAGAGACCCGGAGAATCCAGGGCCTCAAAAATCTATCATATACAGAGTGGCTAAAAGCCATATTCCTCTACTCAGTTTCATACAGACTCCCCAGAGGTGACCTCTGTCTGGCATATAAGGTGATCTCAGACACCACCTTGATGGGACTGCTGCATATCCGCAAGTCAAACTCCACTCAATTAACCCGCACACATGGCCTCAACCTGGTCTATGACATCAATAGGACTTGTTGGCAGGACAGATTTGTGTCCCAGAGACTCCCCCATCTGTGGAATAGACTCCCTCTCCATGTCAAGCAGAGTACCTCTTTACCCCTTTTTAAGCGCAACCTGGATAACTGGATGGAAAACAGAAAATACATCCCTGGGATTGCACCCGTGTCCCTCCTGGACAGGGGCATCAGGTGCTGACTTGTCTAAACATGGGCTAAACTCTTGGCTAGCCTTATATGGGCCTCAAGGCCAATAGCCTAGTAACTTCCTATGATCCTATAAAAATGTATTCCCCTTTGTTCAAGAAATTTGGGAAGTAAACTGGGAGATTGATAGATTGTTTAATGTTGGATCCAGATACCACCTTAGGATGAAAAGATGGATTGGTCTGTAAGGGCACCCTATCTTTATGAAAAATTAAATGAAGAGGTATAGAAGATAAGGCCTGCAGTTCTGAAACTCTCCTAGCTGATGTTATGGCTACCAAAAATATAGTTTTCCAAGTTAAAAACTTTAATTCCCACCTTGTAGCTAATTCAAATGGTGATTGAGTTAAGGCTTTTAACACTAAATTCAAATTCCACAGTGGCGTAGGCTCTTTAAAGGAGGTTCTCAGTAAAAAGGTTCATTTTATAAATGCCTTACAAATTCGTAAGGAAGCTACAGTAGAACTGTCAACTCCTATATGAAAATTAAAAATGGCAGCTAAATGCACTTTAACTGTTGAGGAATTAGCCCCTTCATTAAAAATAGTAGCCAAAAATTCAAGAACTTTGTGTATTGGACCTGAAAGGGGGTCGATGTCTTTCTGTTGTGCCCCAAAAATAAATCTTCATAGGTTCATAGATTAGCACTAAGCTAACTGCCCTTGCGAGCCATTTTAAGCCTAGCCAATTATCCCTTGTGAGACTCAAACCCTGCATCTTGTGTTTGTAAGGCAAACACCTTAAACATTAGGCCACCCTCCCAACCCCTTTTCCACTTACTTTTGTAAATCTTCATTGTGGAAGCTTTGTGGGAAGACAAAAGAATGTGACAGACAGGGGAGGAGATCCTGGGTTGTCTAGCTATTAATGGAATTGGAGTAACCATACGGTCAACTTTAGGCCCAAGGTGAAACATGTCTGTTGGGTGAGACAGAAGATCTGAAATTGGATCCAGGATACAAGGAGGATGAACTGGATGAGGCCAAAGGAAGGGAAAATGAGGATGACCATGCTCTTCAGTCAAGATGCTTTCTGAAGAAACTTGGAGATTACAGGAGTTGGGGGTAAACAAAGAGTAGACGAGGGGGACAATCGTGGAGATCAGCATCTCTTACTGACTTCCCTGGATCAGGGCAAAGAATCTGCTGCACTTGTTGAGGGGAGATGCAAAGAGGTCGCAGCATGGCTGGCAGCACCGGCAGAATATCTTCTCCGTAATTTTCTTCTTGACAGACCACTCATGAGGCAATAAGATGGACCTGCTCAACTTGTCTGCTATCATGTGGGATTTCACCGGAATGTGCATTGCTATCAGAAATTGATTGGATGAGATTTCCCACTACCACACTTTCAGAGCTTCTTGACATAAGGGGTAAGATTTGGCTCCTCCTTGTTTGTTGATGTACTAGACTACTGACATATTGTCAGTGTGAATCGCAAATATCAATGAAGAACAATGGCAGCAACCACCACTAAATGTAAAATCCAACGTTTTATTCTGACATATAAAATAATAAATCACTATTGAACACTAACAAACTGTGATGAGCGCTTTCGGGCATATGCCCTTCATCAGATAGTTTGTTAACAACTCAGAAACCATATTCATAAAAAGTAATAACCACAGATCAGTAATTCACCCGCCTCTTCTTTAGGGCTGGCTTTAGTGTTTTATAGTGATTTATTATTTTATATGTCAGGATAAAACGCTGGATTTTACGTTTAGTGGTGGTTGCTGCCTTTGTTCTTCGTTGATATTCACATTGGTTTTGGGCAGTATAACCTTTGGTGAGGTCACTTCTGCTTGCTTCTTGGTTCAGTCTGAATCGCAATAGTCCCTGGAGGGAGAGAGTCTTGGTAGGCCTGCAATACTAGTAGAACTGCTCTCATTTCTAGGACATTGACATGTATTTTGGCATCTTCTGGGGACCAGTTGCCTTGGACCTTCTTTCCCAAGAAGTGCCCCCCATCCAAATTGTGATGCACTTGTGGTCTTGGGCTGAGAAAGTATGAAAGGGCAGACTTGTAAAATATGTTCTGAGCAAATCCACCACCTGAAGTATCTTTGCAAGCTTGAGTTATTTTGATCTGGCTGGACAAAGGCTGGTACAGGATGGACCACTGAGTTGCCAGGGTCCATTAAAGAATTTTCATATAGCATCTTGCCAATAGAACCAGAATTATAGCAATAGACATTGACCCTAAAGCCTGTAGAATGAGTAATCTGACAGTGAGGAATTTTGAATTATTTTTTTAACCTGAAATCAAATAGCTTGTACCCTTGGCAGGAGAAAGGAGGCTGTCACTGATACAGTATTGAACAAGGCTCCTATGAATTCTAACACTTGAGTTGCTTCTAGCTGAACTTTATTGAGACTGATGATAATGCCTAGGTGACAGCACAACTGGAGTATATAATCTCTTGCTTTGATCAATAGATGCCTGGTTGGAGAGGATATGAGCCAGTCGTCCAGGTAAGGAAACACGTGGAATCTGTGCAGTCTCAAGTGAGCTGCTACTACTGCTATGCATTCAGTGAACACCCTGAGGGCTGTGGTGAGGTAATAGGGCAGAGTTCTGAACTGGTAATGACTGGCTCCCAGGTGGAAGTGCAGATATCTTCAGGATTACCTGCTCATTTTTATATCATAGTATGCAACCTGAAAATCTGTTGAGCACATCCAGTCGTCATGATGCAGAAATGGCAACATGGATGGAACAATGACTATCCAGAACGTCATGTACTGAAACTATTTGCTCAAAATGCTGAGATCTAAAATTGGTCTCCTGTCCCGTTTTCTTTGGCATCAAAAATAACCTTGAGTAAGTTCTGGACTCTCTCTGGCCTGCGGGGACCTCTTGGATGACTCATTTTCCCAGCAGCTTTTTTTTATTTCTTGTGCTGCTTCTTTCCTCTGACTGGGTGGAACATCAGGAATCTTGTTTAATCTTAAAGGAGGGTTGGAGAAAGAGTAATATATAACCTCTGGAAATATTCCTCTGCACCCAGGTATCTGTTGTGATGTCCAGCCAGCCTCTCTAGTGCAGGAATAACCAATCCCCAACTGCCTTCAGATGTGGGCAATCGGCCTTCCTTTCAGGAGCATTGGTAGGATATGTCGGAGAAGAAAATCCCTCGATCCTTGATTCTGTGGGCCTCCCTAATGCATGGGTGGCACCTTCCCTTTGAATTCCCACCTTTGCCCGAGGGAACTGTCTTCATGTGTATAATGGAAAGGACCCTGGGATTTTTAAAACAACATTTTCCAACCACCTCATTGATTCCTAGAGAAGGTTCCTTGAGGGGTTGAAAAATTTACACTCACTACAGACAGGGTCTTACCATTTTGTTCACACTTAGATAGTGTATCCTTCACTTTGGGGCCAAACAATGACCTTCTATCAAAAGCAGCATCAAAGAAGGAAAACTTAAACGGCTCCGCAAAATCACACAAGCACATCAAGGCATGTCTCCTAATAGAAATGCCTGAACCCACTGCCCTTGAGGTACCTTCAAATGCATTTGAAATGAGCTTCATGGATAAATTTGAGATAGACTGTAGGGTAGCAGCTGTGAGGCAAAGGAAGTCTGTGCCTCAGCAGTTATTGTTCCTGAGAGGAATTTAGAGAGTTCTTTAATCAAATCCCTCTAAAGTGTGGTAAAGTGCACCAAATAATTCAGCGACCTAAGTGCAAAAAGAAGCTGAAGTATAAACAATTCCCAAATCTGTCCATTGGCCTACACTCCCTGCTAGGGTGGTAAACAGATGAACTCTCCTCTGTGAGTTTTTTGTGACTACCGCTACAACCATGTCATCTACTAGTATTCCTTTGCTCCAGAACTCTCTTTTCTTCAGTGGTACCAGGATCCTATCTGGTCTCTTAGGGATCAGTTCAACAGAATTGAGTTCCTTCCACTCCCACTGAGAGATCATTTCAATGAGCCCACTGGCGGGAGGAGTCACGCAGGAGGTAGATGAGCCAAACCCAAATACCTCCAGGAATACCAATTCCTCTTGGGAAGGGTTATTGATAGACCACCCACTCCTTTGCTTAAGGATCTCCAAAAATATTGTCAGGTGGTGATCTTGGGGACCCTTCCCCATCATCGAAATCTGTGTCTTCCGTAACCATCTCCTGAGGGGAGTCTAAGTGCCTCCTCTTGCACTTTCTCTTCCTAGGGACTTCTTCGGTGGAATACTCCAGAGAACTATCGGAAGATATAAGTATAATCTGTCTGGAGACTTTGGGCTGGCAGTTCCTGTGGAGTACAGTGTTGAGGCTCAAGGCACAAAGACATATGGGATCCAGAAGGAAGATTCAAGGGGGGGGGTCATCTGTCCACCAAAAGAGAATACTCTATACATACTACCTCAAAAAGCAGAATGCCCAGGGGAGAAGGATGCCAACAGAGCTAAGAAGACATGTTTCTGGACCATCAGGTCCCTCTGACCTGAAGGCAGTCCAGCAGAGGCAGAAATTGGAAATGAGCTTTCCAGTGCTGAGGCTCTGAGGGGCAGAGATGGCTCCAACAGCTTCAAAGTCGACTCTAGCATCTCAGATCCAACAGTGACACTTTGGCTTCCAGCATCATCTGGCCACAACACAGAGAAGGTATCGGAACCAAAGATACAATAATTTTAGGATCTGATACAGCGGGTCCCAGAAAACTCGGGTACAAGGGCGGCAAAGCCAAAGGATGGATCAGAAAAGGAGCCAAGATGGATGGAGTAATACTTGTAAAGGTCTCCGAGCCTGAAGAGGTAGGATCTGGGAGAGCTCCCATCTGAATCTGTGCCAAAAGAAACTTCCTCATCATTCTATCCACATCTGCCTCTATAAGACTTTTGGAAGAATGGGTAGAAGAGGCCACTGAAGGGGACCTAGAGTGACAGTGTCTCTCTAAAAAAGGGAGATGGTATCCAAGAGGGGGCAGGGTCCAGAAAAGATGCATACCAGGTACGGGGGAGCTATTTCAGCTCCAAATGAACTGGATCTGATGAGGCAGACCTTGTATCCAAAGCAGTTTGATCCAAGGATTTGATCTTTGGATCTGTCCATTTCAAGATTTTCCAGGCTGGTTCCGTGGTTGATCGGAAGAAGGAATGGAGGATCCAGAAAGTTCTAGCTGATGCTTTCTGGACTCTCTTTTTTTTTTTTTTTTGTCTTCCATGGAGATACCCTGGGGTTAAAGGCCTTGCAGATGTTGCAGGACACCTTCAAGTGCACAGGGCCTACACAATACACACAGGAGTCGTGGCCATCAGACAGAGGGATCTTATACCCACTTTCTGCATTTCTTGAAACCCAAAGGTTTTTCAGCCATTTCAATCAATAAATACTATAGAAAAAAAATGGCAGATTTTTTTTTTTTTTTTTTAATAGAAGGTCAGAAAAATTAACAACAATAGTAATATAAGAGTTACTGTAAAGGTAAAGGAGAAAGAATGCAAAAAATATCAACAATGGTAGCTAGGTTTCACTGAAGAAAAGTAGAATAAGGGAGGTAAAAAAAATTGTTAAAATAGAGAGAAATTTAAAGGTGGTCAAAAAGAAAGAAAATTTATTTCACTTATCTCTTATGAATACACTAATACTCGAGAGCTGACAGCAACCACATCCGCAAGCGAAGGTGGCAAACAAGACGTGCGGTATGGAGGGGGACTAGAGCATTATGGCTAAGGGTGAAGCTAGAGAGTTTGCAGTATCCACGAGCTATAAAAAGTGTCCGAGTCAGATCAGAGGATCTGATCCAAAGCCACATGTTGAGGAACAAATGAAAATTGACAACATCGGATCTGCTGTTTATACGCAGCTCTGCTCAAGCTTCTGTCAGTGTGTGGAAAGTGCTCTTAAAATCTGGCCAGTTGGTCATATTGCTGGCAGACATAATCTTAATAGCTTAGGCTACTGCAACAGTGAGTTAATGTTGATCATCATCCCTTTTAGAACAAACATGCGTATTGTCAATTTTGTTCAGGGTGACAAATACTAACATTATAGAAACATAATCATGTTGCTATAACATCACACTTAAAACACATTTCTCTCTAAATGAGTAGTTATACATCATCACTAAACATCTAATGCGCTCTAAAAGTGACATTTTTGAGCATTTTATATGTTATAGTAGAAAAAATGAAACATTAGTAAAGCAAACCTTTTCATGCAAAGATTTAGGAAGCAACTGTACTACTGTCTTTGGATCCTGAAGCACAATTTAAGCAAGTTTTATAGATAAATGCCCCAATAACATTCCATAAAAAAATCATTAGAAAATATCAAACAATTTCAGAGATACTGTCAGGTACGGCAGGGAGCAAAAACAGGCTAAAGTAGTCAGCAGTGGGGAAGCAGTACCTAAAAAAACAGCAGTAAAGTAGTTAAAATAAATGCTCTCATGACACTAACCTAAGGATTCAGAACGATGCCCAGCACTTGACGGAAGGGCTGCAGTCCTGTTTCTGTAATGTGTAGATTTGTAATTCAGGACACATTAGCCACAAAGAGGAAAGACCTCATTATCAGCTAATGTGCATGTCTCTGAATTGCTGTTAACTATTGCTAGTATAGATTAGCACTTTTGTGCAGCAGATAACACTGACAGCCCATGCATTGTGGTGGCACAAGCACCCTCCTCAGCCACTCTCCCACACACTTGCACACATTCAAACAAACACACATGCACTACATACCTCTTACCTGTCCAAGAGTTGAGATAACCTCCTCACTATCTCTTCTTAGTTTTTTTTTCCCTGCCAATGTAAGGCATGATTCCCTTACAGTCAGTTAATAATGCAAGATGACAGACTTTATGCTAGAATTGTCACTCTATTAACTTTTTAAGTGAGTCCCAGCAGTTTAAATAATCTTCCTGGTATTGTCTAATATACCTTCCAGCTTTTAACTGAATTCTCCCCCCACTGTCCCTCATGACTCACTGACTATTGCAGTCATGTCAGACATTACTTATTATATAAAAAAA
This sequence comes from Protopterus annectens, assembly GCF_019279795.1. Taxonomy (NCBI): domain Eukaryota; kingdom Metazoa; phylum Chordata; order Ceratodontiformes; family Protopteridae; genus Protopterus; species Protopterus annectens. The sequence continues at coordinate 1,209,465,162 of NC_056747.1, read as the reverse complement.
AATAACTACTCTAACAGATTAGTTAGCACAGTGGGTTAATTTTCCTGTTCTCTATGTAAAGGGTGCAGTGATTAAAACCTTCAATCCTAATGTGTTACAGCCTTTTTTTTTTTACAGACAAATGTAATATTTTGGAGTTGCTCTGGTATCTAATGGTGATGAAGATGATTAATATCCACTATGTGAGGTGGGAAGGTACATGGTTTGAGTATTTATTATTGCCTTTAAGGCATGCTATATAAAGTAACCCTGCTGTCTGGTGTTCCTCATCGACCCATGTTGTCTTTTTGTTATTATTAATTGCTTTTAAGTCAAGATATGATGATTATCCCTGGTAGCTAGTATTCTTTTCCCTGGTGGCTAGTGCTTGTCCTGCCCATGTCTTGTTTAAGTGTCTTTCAGGCATAATTTTGAAGATGAATCCCTGGTGTCCAGTGTTCCCGCAATCCAACTTCATGTTTAAGTGCCACTGAGGCACATTGTTAAAGATGTATCCTTGGTGGCTACTGGTCCCCCAACCCATGTCTTTTGAAAGGGCCATTAAGGCACGAGAGTTGTCCCTAGTGTCTAGTGGTCTCCTCAGACTCATGTCTTTAGAGTTATCCCTGGGGTCTAGTGGTCTTCCCAACCCATGTCTTTAGAATTATCCCTGGTACCTACTGGTCCCCATGACTCATGTCTGTAGAGTTACCCTGATGTCTCGTGGCCCCCGACCCACATCTTTAAAAGTTATCCTTGGTGTCTAGTGAGTCCTCCCCAATGTTGCAGGATTTGCTCATTAACCTAGGGGATGTGAAGATATGACAGCCCACTAACCTACACATACAAACACACGCTCACACACACACACACACACACACACACACACACACACACACACACACACACACACACACACACACACACACACACACATACATCCGGACCCCACCAGATCATGTTCACATACACACTCACCCTCCACACACAAACAAGAATCTACTCTACCCTTTAACTAATCCCCCTACTGAGACTTCCAAGGCAGACAGACATTCACACCATAAACTCACCCATTCACAAACACACACCCACACCAATAGTAACTTTCCATTAAACTCCATGGCACTTACCTCTACCAAGATGGATAAACGCAAGCTTGTGGCTGTGTTAATTTACACATCTCAACAATTCTCCAAATCAGTTCATTTATGTAAATGCCATACCACAGGAAGTTCCAGGGGAAAGCACGTGGCTAATTAGCATATGCCTCTCCCCGAGAATACCTCATTAGCATTTAGCAAGGTTATCGAGACAGCCCATCATGGTGCTGCACATCTTCATGTTGCAGCACCATAGCAGAGCTATGTATGAATCAGAAATGGTTACTGTGAGGTATACATCTCATGTACACTTTGTGGTAACCTTTCTGAATCAGACCCTAATGTTTTTTTTCTAGCCTGACACCATTTGTCACCCCAAAGGGACAATTAATATTTTATGTGTAAAATTCCTTTTCCTTCCCTTTCATTCATAAGCACTGTTCACTATTTAATTCCTGAAAAAGGATGATAAAGTGTATGATGACATTCACAGCCACATATAATGAAAGAACAATAAAGTTATAAATGCATTTAATTTTATAAAAACAACCTTAAAACATTGTTTAGAATATGTGCCACTACATTTCTGTGTAGCTTTCCCTTTACACCACTCCACATATTTAACATGTTTCATGTTCAGCAAAGAAAAGGCACTTCATGTGGCCTGACAAGTGAGTTTCCCCATCGCATACTGGCAATGCATATCAAATACTGAGAAAACTGACCTATTCGTTTCTACTTATTCTCTAAAATTCATTTATTTTTGTTCAGTAAATTTAATTTATGCAATTATTACTTTATTAGCATTCCAAATGAACATTCATCAATGGCATATTTCCAATTTTGGTGTGGAATCATGGTTTAGTCCTTTCCCTAAAAACTTGCTTCATATTTCCATAACAGAGATTTCAGTCATTGTACTAAATGATTTAAAGAAATCACAATTTTTATATGCAAATTTTCCCATTAAGGGATTACACATTTCAAAAGTTAAAGGATGGCTCTCAGATACTGTGAAATAACTGAATTATGTACATTATTAACTCCTAAGTTTATATTACAAAACAGTGATAACTCATACAAATTTTTGGTTTACTTGTTATTTCTTAACTAAATAGATGCTTTTATTCAAAAGAATTTATCTTGATGTGAATAATGACAATCAAATGCCACAGAGTAGGCAAGAAAACAGACAACCCCAGGCATGCTACCATTCACAAAGCACTCCAAATTAATACATGTGAAGGAATAGATACAATGCAGTGTAAAACAGGAAATCTCAGAATGGCCTTCAGCAGCAGCAAAGAGGAGGACAGTAGGCAGGGAAACGATAAATGAAACGTAATACAGCAAATACTGCCACTGTAATGAAGAAGATGGGTTTAGAGGGTATAAGGGAACTAGAGAGTGCAGAAATACCTCATTGCTGAACAGCACTATCTCCTGATATTCCTAGTGGCAGAGTGGCTGCTCAGTGACACAGAAAATGCTGAACTACTTACATTAATATATTTAAGGGTTATCTACCCAAACTAAATTAAGAAAATAGTTTTTCCTTTTTTCCCTAACTGCTGCAGTACGGCACTATCATCCAGGGCAGACTTTAAATGCTTGTACAGTAGACTGCAATGTTGTTTCCAATGTGCTTTCAAAATGCTGTTCTTCAAGTTTTACAATGTGTGTTCTAAAGGAAGGTAATACATACAGCACTGAAAACTGTGAGTTGGGAGGGGATGATAGGAACTTACAGCACTAGAATGCAGAGTAACATATACAGAGTTTAGGTAGAATGTGAGGAAGTAAGGAGATAGTAAATGACCTGAATAGCTTTCCTGATGAAATTATGCAATGGATAGATAAATGTTTTATATTAAAGAAGTGGAAAATTCATCTGTAAACTCATTTATTTATTTTTATTTTATTACTTATTTGACATTTGTTTACAGGGAAAGTCCGACTTGGAACGAAGCCAATTTTAAGCGAAGGCCCAGGGAGAAATGCTCCAGATGCATGTCTTTGAAATGTGGGAGGAAACCAGAGCACCCAAAGAAAATCCGCACGAACACAGGGAGGACATGCAGTCTCCACACAGAAGGCACCCCAGCCAAGAATTGAACTAAGAAACCTCTTGCTGTGAGGTGACAATGCTACCGCTGCACCACTGCGCCATCATCACCTCAAGGAAAAATTCACAAGAGCATGATTGTATATAAAGGAGTGGAATGAACAATGTAAAATCAACAGTGCAAGATGTTAAAAGTGATTTCAAGCTATTCTAGTTTTATCTCAAGATGTAGTTTGTTATTAAACAGCAAACAGTTGAAGAAGTTAAGTAACACAAAGCTATTCTAGTTTTATCCTTTAAGATACAGTTTGCCATTACACAAAGTAATTCATGAATGCTACTTTTGTGATTTTTTGATCTAAACTGAACTTTTTCTGTCAAGCTACTGAAGAAATGGGAAAACAAGGTGGTCCACTGGAACCTTTCCTGGCATTAAAACTTATGTTTCTATAAACCAGAATATTAAGAACAAGAAAGACTTCATTTAAGTCAGACTGTTAGTGCAGAGATAGGGTATCTGATCAAACTCTTCATAACTTAATTTGTAAATGGCTTAAGTTCATCAAAAGATCAGCCAAGAAGGAAAACTAAGTAGTCAGACGCATTTTTTGAGGTTGGGTGGATAATGGGCATGTTGCCATAAATCCACTCCCAAGCAAAGTTTGAAGGTATAATCACTTCTAGCAGTTAAGCCATTAGATGCCACAGAAGACACGTTTAATTAGTGCAAACAATAAGATGCACACCCTTCATTTTCTCATGAATATCTTTAGCAGAAAATATTGAGCAGGGGCTCAATCCCAAGCCCACCCTAAGAGGTTGAGGTAAGAGATCTGGTAGTATCTAGTTGACTTTTGGAGGTAAAAAAAGGAAAAATGGTGTAAAAGCAGGTAAACTTGAGTATAAGACTTCCCACCCAAAACAGCAAGCACTCACTTTTCTTTCAAAAAGTAATCACAAGTTCCACAAAAGGTACCACAGCAATTAGAGAAAGTTAATAAGTTAATAACTGCCTCAAAAATCTGTCTTTTAAACCTGCACTCAATTGTCCATTACAGTTCTGCAAAATAAAATCAAAAAACAAATCCATCACAACAGGCCACATAATCTTCACCTCTGATTCAGAAATGTTAAGCGTTTTAACATTTTCTATACTAAAAAATGTTTTACCTATGTGAGATCAAATCACATCTTTTTCTTACTCAACATTTTTCCAGACACTGAACACTGAAAACAGTGTGCTGAAAAACCCAAAAAAGACAAGCCCTTCTGTGCCCCCACTTCCCCTAAATTATATATACAAACTCCACAGTCACACTACAATAAAGAAAAGGGCAAAACCCCCTCAAAAAGCACTCCTCCAGCTTGCATAGGTTCATAGGTAAGTACTAGGCTATCGGCCCAAAGGCTTAAGTAAGCCTAGCCAACAAGGTTCCCTAGTTTACACCACCCAAGAAAGTTATTTTCCTGTGCTACTGTCGGGCAGAGACACAGAAGTGATTCCCGGGGTGTATTTACTACTTCCCATCCATTCATCAAGATTTTTCTTGAAGAGTGCTAATGAAGAACTTTGCTTGACATAGATGGGTAGCCTGTTCCAGAGTATGGGAAGTCTCTGGGACAGGAATCTATCCCTCCAGCATGTCCTGTTTATTGTGGTGACAAGGTTTAGGTCCCTAGAGCGTGTAGCTCAGAGGGATTGGGATTTCTTTAGGTGTAGCATGTCCAACAGCTCTGGGTTTAACATAGCTTTATATGTTAGGCAGAGATTACCTTGGAGTAGGCAATATGCTATGGAGTAAAGCTGGAGTTTTTTGAGACGCTCAGTGTAGGGCATTTGTTTGAGGCCAGTAATCCTCTTTGTGAGGTACTTCTGTGGCCTTTCCTGCTGCTGCAGATGTCTTGTGAGGTACATTTCAAAAGGGGCATTGTACTCTATAATGGGTCTAATGAGTGTTGAGTAGAGGGGAACAATGACCTCTTTTTTCCTGGATGAGAACCCTTTTATGATGAGGTGTGCCATGTAGAAGGACTTCCTGACTACTGTGACGATGTCACTATCAAAGGGGAGACTACTGTCCACCTGGGTCCCAAGGTCTCTTATCACACATTCGGTGTTAAGTAGATTGCTGCCTATGTGGTAGTTCATGGGTACAGAGTTTTTACCAAAGGGGATGACACTGCACTTTTTGGCATTGAGCTTGAGGCCGTGGTTCTGACACCAGGCATAATACAACACACTGTGGTGAAACTCACCGTGAATTTCAATTTACGATCTAAATCCACTCGACCACCAATACTTCAGCAACCTGTAAGTAAGACGTGAAAAACAGTTTTGGAGTGCGTCATGCGCAATACTAGAAAGGCCATTTCATTAGGAACACCAGCTGTACTGTCTTGTTAGTTTGGAGTACTGAAAAATGTAGTACAGTCTCAGTTACGTGATCTTGCTGACAACCTGCTGCTGAACATGTGCCATTCCTCAGTAAGGAAGAGGAGAGGGTCAAAATTCCACACAAATTATTGATATAAATTGCTAGAAAAAAGAAGTTATGTACTCACCATAAAGTTCCATCTGAGTAGTTGTACTTCATTTGTTTTCAACCTGTGGGTTATGGATCCATATTGGATCCGAGCCGGCAACTTTTACTAGCATCTGCTCTGAGCTCCAAACTCCTCCCCTTACCCATAATACACCTCCACTGCCTTCCATCCCCAGATCGAGTTTGCTGAACCTTATACTGATAACCCGACCTGAAAAAATTACTTGTGACCTATACTTCAGCCCGTAGGCTGATCATATGCCAAGGTCTGGGGGAAGGAAAGAGGGACGGTTGAAGACAAATGAAGTACAACTACTCAGATGGAACGTTATGGTGAGTACATAACTTCTTTATCTGAAGTGGTTTACTTCATTTGGTCTTCAACCTGTGGGACAGAGTCCCCAGCTACTAAACTCCTAGGAGGCCCTCATGGAAGGATATTCCGGAGCACTGCGGAACCAAAGAAGGCTCTCCTTCTGGAAGTCAAATCCAATTTGTAGTCAGAAATAAACATATTTATTTTATTTAATTTATTTTACATTTGTTTACCGGGAAGGTCCGACTGGAATTATGTCCATTTACAGCGGAGGCCCGGGGAGAAAAGCTCCACATCAAACAATTAATACAGTGGTATATCAAAACAAGATATATCATATAATAGTTTGTTCCAGGCAGGCTTACTTTACACAATGTTGGACCCTGGATATTGGTATTTGGTAAAAAAACACATTGACTGATGCAATCAAAGAGACATCTCACAAGACATAATGGTAGCAAATAGTAGACCCTGTATGGCTGTTACTGAGTGCTGTGTCTTAGACATGATAAGCAGTGATAGAAGAGAGCAGGTTAGCGAGAGAGTGGAGGAGACCAGGAAAGCATTTATGTGATGCAAGGACAGAGCCAGGACTGCAAGAGGTGTGGCTTGAGTAACCTTTTGAACAGTGAGATAGTTGTTGCTGATGAGATGTTTTGGGGGAGGTTATTCCATTCCTTAGCGATGGTGTGAGAGAAAAGACATTTCCCTGCAGTGTTATTGGCTTTGGATATACAGAGTAGGGTCCTGTTGGATGAGCGTAGAGGAAGGTTTGCTGAGTATTAGTTTACTAGGTGGGTTAGGGATGGAGTTTTGTGGGGATTTTGCAGTATATTGAAGGTGATTACTAGTTGGTGGTACATAATTTGATGAGGTAGTTCTAAACATTTTAGCTCCTTTAAAGCAAGTCAGTGATGACTTCTAAAAGTGGAGTTATTGGCGAATTTTGCAACTTTATTGTACAAGATTCAAGTTTGCCTAAGTCTATTTTCCTGATGAATTAGGATTGGTGATGCATATTGTAGGGTAGACAAGAGGCGGGATTGGGCTAGGGTAATCCGTGCTTGGTCTAATAGGAATTGCTTGTGTTTGTATAAGGTTCCTAATTTTTGGTGTACTTTTTTAATGGTTTTGGAGATATGGACATCAAAGTGAAGATTCTTATCTATTTCAACACCGAGGAGCTTAGTATGGGGGGATGGAGAGAGTGTGGTGCCATTTATGGAGGTTATGGTGAAGGAAGGAGGTGTAGGTTTGGATTTGTTGGGAGAGAAAAGTAGTGATTTGGTCTTGTTGGGGTTTAGAATAAGTTGGGTATCTGTGATCCATTTTTCCACTGAGCAGAAGGATTCTTGGGTAAGCTTTTGAAGAGTGGTTAAGGATGGGACTGAGCATATTAGGGTTGAATCGTCTGCATATTGTATAAGTGATGCATGCAGGGTGGAGTTATGTAGCTTGTTTGTGAAAATGGTAAATAGTAAAGGGCCAAGTATTGATCCTTGTGGAATGCCTATGGTAGTTGGTAGTAGAGGTGATAGTACACCTTGCCATTTGACTGATTGTTTTCTATCAGAGAGATCGTTTCTGAACCATGAAGTAGTGGAGGGGGCAAAGGACATGGTTGTTAGAGTGCCTATAAGTAGGTTATGCGAGACCATGTCAAATGCCTTTGATAGGTCTAAGAATATGGCTGATATGAAACTGTTGTTTCTAAGATGATTAACCTGGTTGGTAAAGGAGAGAAGAGCTGTAGTTGTGCTATAGTTTTGGTGGAAGTCATGCTGTGTGGGGGAGAGGAGATTATGTGAGGTTAAGAAGTGCATCACCTGGGTGTGAATGTATTTCTCCAAGATCTTGGAAAGGGGGGATAGGATAGCAATGGGGCGGTAGTTTGACAGCTCATAGGAGTAGCTGCCTTTGTGAAGGGGAATGATGTATGACACGTTCCATAGTTGGGGGATGTAAGCTTCTTGTATGGAGCGGTTTATCAGAATAGAGACTGGGTAGGCTAGGGACTCTGCAGCTAATTTTAGGATAGTAATGGGTAGACCATTTGCTGCGAGAGTGGTGGGTTTTAGTTTTGAGAGTAGTTTTTTAACTATGGAGGTTGGTATGGGTGAAAGTGTAAAGGGGGTATACTATTATGGTCTATTGTTGCGGTGAATATAGAGCTGTTGTTTGATAACTGGGTAGATGATGAGAGAATAGATTCTGTGAAGTGATGGTTAAATTGAGAAGCTATGCTGCCATTATCAGTATTGGTGTTGGGAGCTGGGGTGGTAGTTTTGCCGGGTTTTAGAAGGGAATTGATAGCCTGCCAGAACTTTTGGGGAGTTCTTGGAATGTTTGTTTTGGATTTCTAGGAAGTAGTTTTGTTTATCTATTTTCATTTGTCTTTTGGCCTGATTACAACGTTGTTGATATCTTTGTTTATCTTGCCTGGTTTTGTTCTTTTTCCAACTCTTCCAGGCATTGTCTCTGGCTTTTAGTAAGGCTTTTGTAGTTTTAGCTAGCCAAGGGGCATAGTTAACTTTAGTCCTATGTTTCCTAATGGGAGCTAGTATATTTAGAGTATTCATAAATGTATTATTGAAATATTCAACTGCCTGGTCTAATGCTAGAGTTTGTAGTGGGTGTCAGTTAGTTTGTTGTAGCATGCTGTTAAGAATCTGTGGATATACCTTGCGCTCATCCCTAGTTTCCTTATATAGTATAGGTTTGGGTATGTTTACCTGTCTATGAAGGAGGAAAGTGGGGCAGTGGTCACTCAGTACATTAGGTAGGCAGCCCACGTGATAATTTCCTTTGGGGAGGTTAACTAATGTCCAGTCGAGAATGGAATGTTTTTTTGGATTTTTTGTCAACTCTGGTGGGATCTTGGATTAATTGTGAGAATCCAAATAAGTTGATGTGATTTGAAGGATTGTTGGAGTTGCAGGTTAGCCAGTCTAGGTTTAGGTCTCCTAGTAGGATGGTTTCTTGGTGCAGGTTGTTTGTGGCCCATTGTAACATTTCCTCTATTATAGGTGAGTTATTACCTGGAGGAACAGAACTGCAGACAATGTTAATTCTTTTTTTGTTTTTAAGGGAAATAACTGAGCCTAATGTTTTGCTATTTTGGAATTTGGGAAGGGGTGTTTTCAAAGGTTGGTGGTTAAGTGCATTTTTAAATAAAATTGCAACTCCGCCTCCCTTTTTGGTGTCTCTGTCTTGCCTTAGGATGTTATAACCTGGGGGGAGAATTTCTTCATTTTGCGTAGTGGGTTTAAGCCAGGTTTCATAGCTAGTATATCTGGGGAGTAGTGGGCTATGAATGCGTGTAAGTCATGTAGCTTATTGGATATACTTCTAGAATTTAGGTTAATAATAAGTAGATCTGATTCCTGTTTGTTTGAGAGAATTTTTTTGTGTGGACTTGGGTTGGGGTATATGTCTCCTGAGATTAGTAGCCATTTTTTGAGGAGTAGTTTGAGTCTGATGGCTCGAGCTAGGTGTGTATGTACTCTGGGTGTTGCTTGTCTACTGAGTGGTGATGAGGTGCTTGTTTTGTGTATATTAAATACTGAGTTATTATTAAATAATGTGTGCAGATTAAAATGTTTATATTTGTATGTGTGTGTGTGTGTGTGTGTGTGTGTGTGTGTGTGTGTGTGTGTGTGTGTGTGTGTGTGTGTGTGTGTGTGTTGGTACGTGTTGTGTGGAAGGTGGTGTTTACTGGTATGTTAGTGTGTAAGGATGTAGTGTAGGCTAGAGTAATGAGAGCTAGTAGTAGGAGTGCTACTGTGCTTTGCATGATGTGTTTGGGATTAGAAGAGGTGAGGGCAGTAAGCAGGAGGGTGTGGTATTGAAGGAGGAGAGGTGAGAGCAGTAAGTGGGAGGGTGTGGTATGGAATTGGGAGTGGATGTGATACCTGAGGGATGGTGATAGGCTGTTGAAGGAGTGGCATGACTAACTGAAGTATACATTTAGGTGCACTGGGGGTGTGTGGGAATTGGGGGCAGGGTAGGGGAGCGGAGTGAGCCCGTAGGCCGAACTGAGCGGGCAAGAGCAGGAGAACTGGCTACAGCAGAAAGATTATCAGTAACTGCAGAGATATTAACTAAAGCAAGTAGGTAAGTAGTACTTTAATTTAGAGGAAAGTACTTAAGTAGTTGTAAATGAGGGTAGTTTCACAGAGAGGGAGGTGGGTGGGTGTGTAGTAGCTGTAGAATGGGGACTAGGACTTAAATAAATAATTCTACCAGCTTATGGTATAATGGGAAAAGTCTGGAGATAGGTGGTAAGACTAGGTTTACATGGTAAAATGCTGCCACCTAGTGGCAGAGAGGAATAGTGTAAAGTAGGGATAAGCAGTTCCTTTATACAGTAATGTATTCTGAGTTTGAAAGATACCGGAGGGGGAAGAGTGGCAAGTGGTCTGCGGTAGGCTGCTGAGAACCACACACACGGATGGGCAGCTAGTACATGTGAGTATTAATAGATAGTGCACAGGTAGTTAGTTGTGGGCTACATACATTCAAAGTCTTTAGAGGGGAAATCCAGACAGCAGTAGCTCTCTTATGCAGCCTGGCTGGCAGGCAACAATTCTGGGTGTCTTCTTGGGTTTGGCCAGAGGTATCTTTGTACCTTAAAGGCAGGGAGGGAGCATCCGGGATGGTTTAATTCAAAGTCTTTAGTGGGGAAATCCACACAGCAGTAACTCTCTTATCCAGCCTCCTGGCTGGCAGGCAACAATTCTGTGTGTCTTCTTGGGTTTGGCCAGAGGTATCTTTGTACCCTAAAGGCAGGGGGGGGGCACCCGGGATGGTTTAATTCAAAGTCTTTAGTGGGGAAATCCACACAGCAGTAGCTCTCTTATGCAGCCTGGCTGGCATGCAACAATTCTGGGCATCTTCTTGGGTTTGGCCAGAGGTATCTTTGTACCCTAAAGGGAGGGAGGGAGCACTCGGGATGGTTTAATTCAAAGTCTTTAGTGGGAAAATCCACACAGCAGTAGCTCTCTTATGCAGCCAGGCTGGCAGGCAACAATTCTGGGTGTCTTCTTGGGTTTTGCCAGAGGTATCTTTGTACCCTAAAGGCAGGGAGGGAGCACCCGGGATGGTTTAAGTCAGTCGTTAGTGGGGAAATCCACACAGCAGTAGCTCTCTTATGCAGCCTGGCTGGCAAGCAACAATTCTAGGTGTCTTCTTGGGTTTGGCCAGTGGTATCTTTGTACCCTAAAGGCAGGGAGGGAGCACCCGGGATGGTTTAATTCAAAGTCTTTAGTGGGGGAAATCCACACAGCAATAGCTCTCTTATGCAGCCTGGCTGGCAGGCAACAATTCTGGGTGTCTTCTTGGGTTTGGCCAGAGGTATCTTTGTACCCTAAAGGCAGGGAGATAGCACCCAGGATGGTTTATGTTAGTGAGTTAAGCAGCCTAACTGCAGGACCGATGCAAGGGAGAGTGTGGACAGGATTCTGTATGCGATGAGGACCAAGTATCTGCAGAACAAATATCATCCAAAGACACTCTAGACCGAAAGGACGCAGACGTAGCCATGAACCTAGTGGAATGAGCTTTCACCTGACCTGGAGGAGACATGCCTCTGTCCTTATAGACCTGAAGGATGCATGAAGAAATCCATCTAGCAATAGTGACCTTGGAGATAGGTTTCCCCAAAAAGGGTTTATAGAGCAAACAATCAGATTTATGAAAATTCTTTGTCCTGTGTAAATAGAATCGTAACTGTCTATGAACATCCAACAGGTGGAGATTAAATTCCATCCTGTTAATAAAATTAGGAAGAAAAAAAAAGGCAAATTGATGGTCTGATTGATATTGACTGATGATGCCACCTTAGGAAGAAAGATTGGATTGGTTCAAAGGGAAACCCTATCTTTGTGAAAAATCATGTAAGGAACTTTGATGGACAAGGCCTGTAATTCTGAAACCCTTTTGGCAGAGGTAATAGCTACCAGAAAAGCTGTTTTCCAAGATAAATATTTCAGATCTGTAGTTATGGCAGGCTCGAAAGGCGGAGCAGCCAAAGCTTAAAGAACCATAGTAAGGTCCCATGGGAGAACAGGATCTTTGACCGGGGACGTAACAAAAAGGTGCCTTTAATAAAGGCTTTACACAGTCTGGAAGAGGCTAAAGAGGCGGAATTCTCACCCACATGAAAATGAGAGATGGCAGCCAACTGAACCTTGACAGTAGAAGAACTAGCTCCATGTTGAAAAATATCAGCTAGAAAATCAAAAATGGTGGAAATAGGAGCCGTGAAAGGGTCTAAACTCCTTTGAGAGGCCCAAAAGGAAAAACGTTTCCACTTGTGATAAACCTTCCTGGTCGAAGATTTATGAGCAACCACCAAAATAGATCTAACTGAGGAGGATTGTCCAGGAGTGCTAGCAATCACGGGAACTGAAGCAGCCAAGCTGTGAGCTTCAAACTGTCCAGAAGGGTGTGAAATTAGATCCTGAATGGGATCCATGATCCAAGGTGGAGCCAGAAGGTGAGACCAAAGGAAGGGAAACCATACCTGGCAAGGCCAGAACGAGGCAATGAGGATCACTTTGTTCCCCAGTCGACGGGCTTTCTGTAGAAACCTCGGAATAAGAGGTATTGGCAGGTAAGCATACAGAAGGTCAAGCATGAACTAGAGTGTCTCTGGAGGATTCCCCCGGCAGGGGGTTCAGAGCGAAAAACTCACTGCACTTCACGCTGGAATGAGATGCGAAGAGATCGCAGCAAGGTTGACCCCACTCGCTAAAGATCTGTTCTGCTACTGACAGATTCAGAGATCACTCATAAGGCATCAGAATAGTCTGACTTAGCCTGTCCGCCAGGATGTTGGACCTTCCCGGAATGTGCATTCCCACACTCTCATGGCCTCGCGACAAAGGGGGTAAGATCTGGTCTCTCCCTATTTGTTGAAATACTAAACCACTGACATCTTGTCTGACTGAATTGCAATTGTTCCCAGAGGAAAAAAGGCATGAAGGGCCTGCAACGCTAGAATGACCACCCTCGTCTCTAGGACATTTATGTGCAAGTTGGTCTCTATGGGGAATGACAGGCCTTGGACTGTCCTGCCCGAACAATGCCCCCCCCAAGTTGGGAGGCATCCGTGGTCACTGTTGCGTGGGCCGGGGTTGGAACAAAGGGTCATCCCTCCAAAATGGCCAGAGAGCACATCCACCATATAAGGGACGACCGACAGACTCGACTGAGTTGAACTGGATATGTCAATGGCAGTTGCAACAGGGACCATTGTACAGCTAGAGTCCACTGTAGAATTCTCGTGTGTAACCGGCCACACGGGAGAAGAGTCATGGTCGCTGCCATCGAGCCTAAGGCCCTCAACACCGATTCCGCCATTGAAAGATGAGAGTAGTAGATCAGGGAGACATGCATCCTAAGGTTTTGAACTCTCCGTGGTCAGGAAGGTTTTGCACTGAAGAGTATCTATCCTGGCACCAATGTAGTCTATCACCTGTAGAGGATCTAAGAGAGATTTGGATGCATTGATTGTGATCCACAAACTCAGGGCAAGAGTCAGGAAATAATCCCTGCTTTGGGAGAGTAGATGCCTGGTGGGAGCAGTGAAGAGCCAATCTTCTAGGTACGGATAGACCTGAATCCCCTGAAGCCTCAGGTGAGCCGCTGCCACCATCATCACTTTGGTAAACACCTTGGGGGCTGTGGTGAGACCAAAGGGTAGGGCTCGAAATTGGTAATGATTGACTCCTAGCCGGAAGCGGAGGAACCTCCTGGAGCTTCTGTGCATTTTTATGTGATAGTAAGCATCCTGGTACGGCATGATGGACTATAATGTGACCATCCGGAACTTCTCTTTGGCAACTGACAGGTTCAGGGTAGAAAGGTCCAGAATGGGCCTTAAGTCCCCTGTTTTCTTTGGCACCAAAAAGAACCTGGAGTAGAAACCCGATCCGGACTGATCTGGGGGGACGGTTTTGATGGCTCGTTTTTCTAGCAGCTTGGAAATTTCCTGTGCTGCTTCATCCCTTTGCGTGGGTGGTACGTCCGGGAGGTGTCTGGGAAATTTGAGGGAACCCATGAAGGGGATAGAATTTCCTCTGGATATGATCTGAAGCACCCAGCAGTCTGTTGTTATGGACTACCATACCACTAGGAGCAAGGACAATCATCCCCCAAATGCCTCTAAAGTAGAGCAGTCTGGCATCCCCTCAGGTTTCTGCCTGGGTCTGTCTGAGAAAGGTTCTCGAAACCCAAAATTCCTTGGATCCCCTCTGCCACTGGGCTGGTGTCCATTCTGTCCCCCTCTGCCTCTGGGGGAAAAAGAGCCCTGAGTGTCCAGGGATTACTGTGACTTCCAGAACCACATCTTCTTTTGTCCTCTCTGGTTCCAGGAAAAGGACCTTTGAGGGTTTGAGAAGTGGATCCCGACAGCAGACAGTGTCTTCCCGTCCTTCTCACTCTGGACTAATGTCTCTTTGACGGTCTTACCAAAAAGAGTAGAGCTGTCATAAGGGGCATTGGCAAAGGACGTCTTGAAGGGTTCCGAAAATTGACATAACCTGAGCCAGGCATTGTGCCTCATGGACATGCCGGACCCAGCCTTCCTAGCTGCTCATTTCGTAGCATGTGAAAGGAGTCAAATGGACGTGTTGGAGACTGCTTTTAAAGTGGCCATCCTTGCAGAGAACGAAGCCTTGTTCTCCTGCGACATGGAGATGGGGGGAGACTCCGCCAACTCCTTTACCAGGTCATGTTGGAGTCTGGTGACATGGGCCAGGTAGTTCAGCATCCTAATCAAAAAGGTAGCTGAAGCGTAAACCCTCTTCCCTAGGTGGTCCATCATCTGTGACTTTCGGTCAGGAGGATGAACCGAGGAACTCTCCTGAGCAAGTTCCTTCTTTGTGGCTGCTGTTAACACCATAGCATCTATGGGGGAGCCTTTGTTCCATGCTGGTCTGTCTATGGGGGGGCTTCAAATTTTGCCGGGACTTTTTGGAATTGGTTCCATGGTGTCCGGTTCCTTCCATGCCCACAAGGTGACTAGATCCATCAAAGGATCCACAGTAGGAGACACCCAGGAAATAGATGGGCCCGTGCCGAAAGCCTCCAGGAAGACGGACTCGTCAGAAGAAGGTTTGGGGGCAGATCAACCTCCCCGTTTGTGCAGGATTTCCATGATGTCTCCAAAGGAGACATCCTCAGGAGGTGACCTAGGGGAACCTTCTCCATCATCCAAGTCCGTGTCCTCGGCGAGCGACTCGGGGGGAGTCCAAGTGCCTCCTCTTGCATGTATGCTTGCAAGGTACCGCTCCGGTGGGGCTCTCCGGGGGGAACTCGCAAGCACTTCGTCCTCAGGGGCAACCGTCTGGGGTTCTTCGAGCATGGGCTGTCCCTCTGGTAAAATGATGGGGACCATAGACAGAGCTGAGGGGGGTCTGGGTGGAGTCCGAGGGGGCAGTCAGGGGTCTCAATCCAGCAGAGAGAACCCTTTCTACCATGTCGAATGCCGAAGGAGAGCGAACCTCCTGAGAAACCAATAAGGAGGCCAGTCTCCCTGGGTCTGATGAGAGAATCGTAACTGGGCCCGAAGTGGACGGAGCTCTGAGGGAGGGAACTTGGCCCAACAAAGGTGGAGCCGATGAAAAATGTTCCACTCCCTCGGATCCGACACCCAAGCTCCTGCTCCGAGAGTGGCTCAGATCTGAGCTGGTCGGATCCGACATGCTCCAGGCAGCTGTCGGAGTCAAGGAAGGAGGTACTGTCAGCACCGACCCTCTGACCAAAGCCATCCTTGGATCAGAATACTCCAAACCCGAAGGTCAGATCGGAGAGGGAGATATCGGCTGGAAAAAAGGTAGCAAGCTCCACCCTCCTGAGGGAGAGGGGGCTGGCAAGACCCCCCACCTGGATCTGAGTACTGATAAACCTCCTCATCATTTTATCCATATCAACATCAGACAAAGACTGGGTGGACCTTGACGAGGCCACGAACTCCGACCTGGCAGATCAGAGCACCGAGGCCCTTGAAACTGAAGGTGTTTCCTCCGGCTGCAGGGAGAACCTTGGAGATCAGAGCAGAGGGGAGTCATGGATCTGTAACGTTTTCACAGGTGAAGGGAGGTCCAGAGACCTATTTCGCTTTTCCCTCGCCTTCGACTCTCTCTCCCCTTCTCTCTGGCCCTTTTCCACTCTGCTTCCACAGGCTTTTGTACAGGAGGTTCAGTCCCAGCCTGGGAGGGACGAGAAGCCAGGGGAACAGAGGAAAGAGAGGCGGCCACAGCAGCCGCTGTGACCGAAGCCGGAGACGAGGAAACAATCTCTGAATGGGGAAGAAGGCCTTTGAGGGCCAACTTGGCCTTCCTATACTTAATGGCACGGGGGTTGAAGCCCGTACAAATAATGCAGTCTACACTCAGATGGGTCACACCTAAGCACATAACACACAGAGTGTGGCCATCTGCAGAGGATAATTTATGGCCACACTCATTGCAAAGCTTGAAAACAGGCTTGTCAGCCATACTATCAGTAGAAAGAAAGCTGAAGAAAAAAAGAGGTTGTTTCTTTCTTTCTGACACACTCACTCACCACACTCGTACACAGAAAACACTGAGGGGGGAGGGGAAGCAACAATCCAAACAACAATACAAACTACTCTGACTACCCTAAAACACTATAACTTGACTCACCAAGTGAGGGGAGGAGAAAGGGGAACCTATACTAACACTACCTAACGATTTTGAAAGAAAAAAGATATTCAAAAGGCTTTTACCCACTTGAAAATGTTGGCACTCAAGAGATCATGATGCATAAGCTATTCGCGGCAAACGAGATCTGGGGATGGAAGGCAGTGGAGGTGTATTACGGGTAAGGGGAGGAGTTTGGAGCTCGGAGCAGATGCTAGTAAAAGTTGCCGGCTCGGATCTGATACGGATCCGTAACCCACAGGTTGAAGACCAAATGAAGAAACTACTTCAGATTTACCACCTTTCAAAAACAATAGTTAGGGCAAAATAACAGAACTCTAAAGGTAATAGTAGCACCAAATAGTTAGATAATGAGTGGTGGGTCCCCTTCAGATCATCGAACTTTTAAAAGCTCAACTTTCATATAGCCGGGACCATATGATCGAACTTTTAAAAGTTCGAACGGTCTGAATGAAGATTTCCCTTTTTTGCAATGTAGTGTGATCTCAGAGTTGGTATATTTAAATAGCTGGGAGTGTGGAGGGTGCAGGGGAGCTTTCCCTCCTGTTAGAAAAGTTTAGTTTATTTTTTTTAACATGTTTGAACTTTTAAATGTTCAATCATATGGTCTCGGCCATATGAAAGTCAAACATTTGGAAGTTTGATCATGTAAAGTAGATCCTGAGTGGTATATGAACCATATATTGCAGATATGTGCTTGTTCCAGTAGCCTCCATTTATAAAATGAGTGATTCTAAATTCTAAATAAGTAATTTAATCCTGACCAAATCTCTTGGGTCACCTCTGAAAACAAGTGGCTACTTCTTGAGGTGCTTATCTTAATATAAATGAATAGACACAGAATAATGTTGAGATATTTGGGGGATGGACTCTAAGTGACAAAATGGGAACATCATTTCTAAACTCTGACAGCTACTCACAAAAGCACTGCAAATATGACAATTGAAATAAGTAATTAAGCTGTCACGTAAATACTGAAATTGATGAGAAAGTGATAACATGAGGCACTTTCCACTTGTAAGATACACAGTTAACAGCTAAATGTAGGCAAGTTCTAATGTATAAACTGAAGAACATTGAGCCAGAGTGCTGTTAACAACTAGAGAGATTTGACCTCTTCTGAGATTCTCAGCACCAAAGAAACTCCTGGTACAAAACACTTGAGAATTAATAAATAGATTTGATTTGCCCATACCTGATACTCTAAGTCAGTCCGATGCTGTACACCTCTCATATAGCGGCCATTCACAATGGACCACTGCCTTTCACAGGCTTCAGACATCATAACAGCTGAACTGTTAAGTGTATAAATGAAGACAATAGTTATTTTGTTGCAATATAGCCTTTTGTTAAAAGAAGCATGAAAAACTAATTTTAAGTTATGCCACAGCAAGACTTCAAAACTGATAAAGCTATTAGTATACATCTAAGATTTAGGTGAATTTTTGATTCCAGACTTTAAAGTATACAATCTTGTGATCTGCTTAACTTAAAGCAAGTAGACACCCCCAGTTTCACCCTAAAACCATCTAGACCTCCTCCTACATCAAATCCTTAAACTGAAACCCTGTTCTTCTTCAGCAGATAATCTCCCAGCAGAAATCCTCAAGCTAGCTACCAGGTCCATAGCCTATCCGGCAACTATCCTAATTAATAGATCTATCAAGGAATCATATATTCCTTCTCTCTGGAAAAATAATTCTTCACCATCCTCCTGCATAAAGGAGGAACCTCATCTGATATAACCAATTTCAGCTCTATTGCCATATTATCTTCTTTGTCAAAACTTCTGGAGAAGCGCATTCACAAACAACTACTTGAACACATCCTTCAGGAAAAGCTCAAGAACCCCATACAACATGGTTTTAGACCCACCTATAGCTCTACCATGGCCTTATTAACCATCACAGATACTATTAACAAAGCCAGAGACAAAGGCAAACTTGTTTCCTCCATATTCCTTGATCTCTCTAAAGCTTTTGATCTGGTCTTTCACCAAAAACTCCTATATCAACTGTTCTCCTTAGAGCTACTACAATCTACACTACTATGGTTTAACAACTACTTAACTGATAGATACCAGTCTGTTAAATGAGTCTCCACCTTTCCTCCATTCCTTCTTGTCAATACTGGCATTCCACAGAGTTCAGTTCTCAGCCCTCTACTCTTCAATATATTCACTAACAATCTACATAAATCATCTCAGCAAGCTTCCCTCATACAATATGATGATGATTCTACCCTAATATGCACTTCAGATAACCTCATACATCTTCAGAGAATTACTCAAGAAGCCTTTAACTCTGTTAAAAAGTTGGCTACAAGATAATCACATGCAACTAAGTCCTGAAAAATCTAAATTACTTCTTTTTTTTCCAAAATCCCGTTTCCATAAAAGAAACAACTTTAAAATATATTCCTTAATACCATGATTGAAGTTACTTCTCATTACAAAACTACTTGGCATGACAATGAATGACAATCTTAAATTTGATTTACATATCCACAACAGCATCAAGAAAACCCATCAAAAACTAGGTACCCTCCACAGAGTAAAGAAATTCCTTACATACTCTGCCAAGGTAACTCTAGCTACCACTTAGCTCTTACCCTCTGTCCTAGATGGAGCCCCTGTCATGACCAACCTACAAGACTCACTTTGTTCTAAACTTGAACAATGCTACAACAAAGTTGCCAGATTTGCTTGCAAAATACCTTACCAGCACTAAAATCACTTAACTGGCATGACCTTCTTCACCACCTATCTTATATCCAGCTCATCTTAACCCACAAAATAGTCTATACCTCATTTGCCTGCCCAGCAATTAGCCCCATACTCCAATTCTATCTACCAAGCCATTCCCTTCAGTCGAATGATAAACAACTGCTTACCATCTACAAATCACAAAGGGCTGCTGGGATCTGTCTCTATTCCACTAATGTAGCTAGAACTTGGAATAAAATTCCTATATCAATCAGGTCTATCTCACACCTTCATCTTTTCAAACCATGACTAAAAGACTTTATCTCTGCCTCCTGGCATTGCCCCTACTCCTCGTCTGAGACATAGCTTCTCTTAACATCCTTCATCACCTTCTTATACCTCCCTTTAAAGAACTAAATCACTTAGCCTGCTTATTCCCTTCTAATACTTCACTTTACTATAGTACTTAAACTACTATACCTACTTCTAATTTAGCACACCCAAATTTCCATTCCATCGCTACATCTCTATTAACACGTAAAATTGCTTACCTCCTCTAATATTTCAGTCTAATGTAGTTCTTAAATTACACCTATCTTATACGCCACCTTTCTATCTGTTAATTCTCAATACAGTGCTGCATATTAATTAACATAAATTAATGTTTATAAACATCAATACAAATTTTATTATACTGACTATTATGCTATGTATACACTGTAACTACATTATAAAATCTGTTATTCTAAATACTGAGTGCATTAAATTTGTTACTTTGGAGATTTTCTCCCCAGACCTTCGCTGAAAAAAGCACATGTGCCCAGTCGGACTTTCCCAGTAAACAAATGACAATAAATAAGTAAAGTGCAACATTTCTGTGCCTTGATGCTAATTTATTTCTAGTAAATCCAGTGTATTTAACTCATTCATCAGTCTGGGCCCTTTAAATGGCTCATCAGTTAAGGCCCTTTATAATGGCTCATCAGTTACTGCCCTTTATAACAGCAAGTACAATCTTCTCTTATCAGCAGAAAAAAAAAACTACTGACTTTTTTAGAACAGATTGAAAATCTGATTAGTTTATCAGTGTAGTATTGCCAAGAAAATGTCCAGCCTACAAGGTTTAAGCCTAGAAAGTCAAGAACATAAGAACAAAGGAACAATACTAGGAAAGTTATCATGGAGACTATAGGAGACCTAGTCATACACTATTGCTATACACCTTAAAGTAGGCACACTTAAAAGTTCTTGAAACCCTTTACAAGTACTTAATAATGCTCACCTCCCATAAAATGCAAGAATGTGCATGATAACCATGGTGTAAATTTATGTGTATCCATCCAAACATCAAGAATAGTCTTAAAAGCAGACAAAGTACTTTACTTGACCTATAATGGTAGCTTATTCCATAGGCTGGAAATACATTGAGTCAGGAACTCATCTCTCTCTAGTGAGTCATGTTTGTTGGAGCAAATTTAGGTCCCTAATGAGTGTTTGTACAGCCATTGGTTTTGCAAAGACATAGATGAAATAGGAGTGTTTTTTTTGTGGCTCAAAAAGGACATAAAGAATCACAAGTATGTTGTTTTCCTACATAAGAACCACTATCTTCTCTTCAATGATGCCGCTTATGAGGCAATGCAAAGACGTGCAACAGGCACTACGTGGAGACTCAAACTTCATCTGTTGTGCATGTTAAGTTACATGAACCAAGATAAAGCGCATAGTAAATCACTTAAGCACAACAGACTCCAGTGCTTTCAAATAATTTGCTTTCTACTGCCATAGCACCCATCTCACAAAATACAGAAACTGGAGATCTTACTCCTGAATAGGAATACAACTATGTTTCCAAAGAAGCAGTACATCTACATATGTGGGTGAAAGAGGCTCCTTTGTAGAAACACAAAAGAAAGATGTAATGAACAAATAAAAGAAACATAAAAGTGAAACTAAGTGAAACTCACTCTTCCCTCTGTCACTCCCATCCCCCCACCCCCCAAAAATAAATACAATCAAGAGAGAAGCTAGCAAGGGGTCAAGAGTATATTTTGTACAGTGATTTGATGAGGTCTTGGAATCCAGCACTGGACATTGGGTTTGTGCAACATAGTGCTGAAGAAGGTCACCCCCGCAAAAAAGTAGAGGGTTGGACCTCCATATAAGCAATTAATGTAGTAAGGACAAACTATAGTGTTAGAGATGAATACTGGTATCACACAGCAAAAACAGGCTGAAAAATGTCAGTCTTTAGATACCTAAAAATATTAATGCTTGTCTCTATGTGTTCAAGTCCTAAGTTATTATGAAACTCTTACTGAGAGATTTGCATTACCTGTCTTCATATCTGACAAGTTTGTAAGCAAATGTTTTGAAAATACTGCACTCAATTCAACTGGTTTAATGTGTAATTTCATATTTTGAAATAATTAATAGTTCCTCTTAATTAATGAGCTCTCTGGTATCTAAGCTGTCCTAGGCTTCATTGGCTATTCTAAATACAAAAGTTATATATTTACCATAATGATGCATCTGTGTTGTGGCTTTCCATCCTTCCTCAACTGCTGGGTTTTAGATCCATCCTCGGAGCTGACGTAGCCAATTTTCAGACTTAGGATCTGTAGTTCAAGCCCCTCCCCTTACCCATAATCTTCTCCAAACCCTAACATTACCTCAGATTGAGTTTGCCTACAAGTTAAATACATGTATTATATATATATATATCTATATATCTATATATCTATATATATATATATATCTATATATATCTATATATATATATATATATATATATATATATATATATATATATATACATATATATATATGTGTATGTATGCAGTGGTGGTGCTGCAGTAGCATTGTCGCCTCACAGTAAGACGCTATCCGGTTCGATTCTCAGCTAGAGCGTCTTCTGCGTGGAGACATGCATGAATGGGCGTACCTTCGTTGAACGTTGTGCATCAGGGCTGGTAACTCGGCATGTAAAAATCAACTACCAATCATTAGCGGACCGGAGCTCCGCTGTGGTGACCCCTACGGAAAAAGCTGAAAGACACAACAACAACACATAGATATATATATATATATATATATATATACACACACACACACACACACACACACACACACACACACACACACACACACACACACACACACACACACACACACACACACACACACACACACACACACACACGCACACACATGGGTCTGCTTTACCCAATTTTCATAATGCCGAGACGAAAAAGCTGACAACCGCATATCATCAACTTCCCAGAAGACCGACTTTCAACTCCAGGTATGTAACCACTTGGCCAAACTAAAAAGTAAATTAAAAACGAAGCAAATTAAACCCACCCCTACCTCAACTAAATATATCATCTCTGAGAACACACTACCTTGGGGGTAAGGGGCAAAGTTCAACATGGTGGTCAATTGGGTACTTACCTGGAGTTGAAAGTCAGTGTTCCAGGAAGTCGATGATATGTGGTTGTCAGCTTTTTTGTCTCTGCATTATGAAAGTCGGGTAAGTGCAATTTTGGTCTTGTAAAGTAGACTCATATACATACTGTATATATGAGCTGTAGCAGAGAGAACAAAATTCTATGTGCCCTAAAGGACATACCAGAAGCCTAAATGAAGGTCTTCCATGAAATGGAAGGGGGATGGATGTAGGGCGGTTGAGGAAGGATGGAAAGAGATAATACAGATGCATCATTATGGTGAGTACATAATTTTGTATCTGATGTTGTCTTTTCGGTATGTTCATCAACTGATGGGACAGAGTCCAAAGCTACTTGAATCCAAGGGTGGTTTCATGGAAGGATATTCAAAAGGATGGCAGAACAGAAAGCCGCCCTATACCTGGAAATATATCCAGTTTGCAGTGCGCAATAAATGTATGAGCTTTGGACCAAGTGGCACTAGCAGCACTCAAATGATGTCTTAGACAAAAAGACAGAAGAAGTGGAACCCAAAATTGTTGAATGTGCTTTGGGGGGTTTTAGTAAAGTCAAGCCTTTGTTCTGATAAACTTGAGAAATGCAACTAGTCAACGATCCAGACAATGTAACTTTTGACATAACCTGACCTAATTTTGCTTTGGAAAAGGAGACAAATAATTGGTCTGACTTCCTAAAAGGCTTCATTCTGTGAAGGTAGAATCACAGATGTCTATGTACGCCCAAAAAATTAAAAATGTATTCCCCTTTATTAGTGAAGTTAGGGAAGAAAATTGACAAATTAATAGTTTAATTGAGTGCTGCCTCTGATGCCACCTTAGGTAGAAAACAGGTATTGATGTGTAAAGAAACTCTGTCTTAATGAAAATTATATATGGATCCTGGCAAGACAAGGCCTGGAGTTCAGATACTCTTCTGGCTGATGTAATAGCCACCAGAAAAATATGTTTCCATGACAGGAACTTTAAGTATGCTTTGGCTGCTGTTTTGAATGCAGACTGTGTTAACACTTGCACAAGCACAGTAAGCTCCCAAGCAGGAGTGGGTCTTTGATAGGTTGTCAGAGAAGAAAAGTATCCTTGAGGAAGGCTGTATACAATTTAAGAAAGGACAAAGATGAATGATTCTCACCCATGTGGAAGTTAGATATCTCAGCTAGCTGAACTTTAATCATGGAGTAACTGGCTCCATCATGAAAAACTGAACCAAGGAACTCTAACATTTCTGATATGGGGGCTGAAAAAGGGTCTAAATGTCTCTCAACAGCCCAAATGGAAAATCATTTACTTTTCCAGATTTTCCTAGTTAAAGCTTTCTGAGATGATATGAGAATATATACTACTTTAGAGGAAAGCCTGGCCTGCCTAACCATCAATGTAAGTGTAGAAACTATGCGGTCAACTTGAGGACTCGGATGTCCGGATGAGGCACCCTGGATGGGTGACACAAAAGATTTGGATCTGGATTCAGTACCCAAGGAGGGTATATCAAATGAGGCCAAATGAAGGGCAACCACACCTGTCAAGGCTAGAAAGGGGCATTGAGGAGGACCATGCTCTTCTATCAAGATGCTTTCTGCAGAAATTTCAGAATTAGTGGGATTGATGGGTATGTGTACAGAAGAATAGAGGGCCAATCATGGATCAGATCTTCCCTTTGTGACTACCCCTATACAGGGATCAGAACCAACCTGCTGCCTTTGGAATTGGTGGGATAAGCAAAGAGATTGCAGCATGGTTGACCCCATTGATGAAAAAAAAGTACAGTTGTGTAAGCTGAACTTACCACAACAGTGGATGTTCAAAATTCGAATGATCACTGGTGCTTTAGCTATATGGGTTATATCTTGCCAATATAGGATATAATGGCTGGCTAGTTTCCAAAGCTTCAGGGCACCTTCCACATACCCAAATTGTGAAGCAGCTAGAGCTGCGCTGACTAAAACACAAGTTTGAGCACAAAGCCCATCAGAGTTTTCCTGCGAGCAGAAAGAGGGAGGCTGAACCCTAAAAGAACTACACTAGGAACAACAAAACATAAATGTCTACACCTTAGCATAAAAACACACCAAAAAAACAAGGGAGGTAGTGGGAGGGAGTGGCTACTACAGCAATGATCATCTGAACATCTACTGTTATGGTAAGTTCAACTTACACAACTGCACTATGTTCATCATATTAATCACTGTGGCAGTAGCCTTAGCTACATGGGTAGATTACCATAGTTGAATTTTAATCGTTGAGTAACTGGCTTTATCATGGGATGTGGAAAGAGAAGAGTCAAAGAGCCCCTGCAGAATGAACCTAGCAAAGCTTGATCTGGAACTAGAGAAGGAATCAAGCTTAAAGTATGTACTGACAGCCAAGTAGCAGCTTCTAGAATATTTCCAGAATCCAAGCTTTTCCAAAAAGCCATAGATGATGCCAAGACCCTAGTCGAGATGGCCTTGACCCTGCCTGGAATACATTTGTTATGGTGAGTACAATAAAAGGGAATAGCCTTAGACAACCATTCGGAAATAGTCTATTTTGATACAGGTTGTCCCTTCTTAACTTCACAAGAAGTAAAAAATTGATGTGAAGATCTGAGAGACATAGTTCTGTCAAGATAGTAGCTAAGTTGTCTGTGGACATCCAAGGTATGGAGTAGCCTTTCTCCCTGATTTTAAGGTTCAGTAAAGGAAATGGGGAGAGGGATAGTTTGGTTTAAATTAATCTTGGATACCACTTTAGGTATAAAACAAGGATTAGTTCTCAAAGAAACACAGTCCCTATGTAAAATGAGGTAGGGTTGACCCACCATAAGATCTTGCAACTCAGTTACCCTTCTTGCAGATGTCAGAGCAATCAGCAAAACTGTTTTCCGTGTTAATAAACTCAAATCACCCAGATTAGCTGGCTCAAATGGGAAAGTGTTAGCTTCTTTAACACAAAATTAAGATCCCAAAGAGGCACCACCGGTTTACTTAGGGGGCTTCTTATGCTAAATCCCTTTCAAGGATATACTGACATGAAACTGCCTTAAAAGAGGAGGATCCATGGGCAGACATGCTGAAATGGCTGATAAGTGAATCTTGACAGAGGAATGAGAAAGGCCATAGGATAGTAACTCACATAAATATTGTAAAGCAAGAGAATAACTAGCCCTGAATGGTTGCTGGTTATGTTGGTCGTACCAACTAGAAAACCTTTTCCATTTGCTAATATATGATTTTCTAGTAGCAGGCTTTCTTGCCTCAATTACTACCTGCTGAACCTCGTCAGTAAATAGGTATCATACAGGCAGTCAACTGAAAATGACTGATGTTAGAGTGTATCAAACACCCCTGTTCTTGTGTGAATAGATCCAGTCTGAGAGAAACTTTGTGGTAAAAATCCCTGGCCATTTCCAAAAGAAAAGAGAACCACAGTTGCCTAGGCCAGAAGGAAGTCACCACAATGATCTTGGAGGATTCCTTCTGAATCTTCAGAAATCTCCTAGATATTAGTGGAAAGGTTGGAAAAGCATACAGAAACATTCCTGTCCAATGAAAAGGAAATGCATCTGTTTTCCAGGCCTTCTTGCATGGAGTCCTGGAACAGAATCTTGCCAGTTGATTGTTCGAAGAGGAGGCAAAAAGGTTTACTTGAGTAACTCCCCAAAGATCGATCAAATGTTGGAAGATCCCCAATCTACTTTCCAGTTGTAATGCTCTGCACTGCAACTGCTCAGGTTGTCAGCCACACAATTTGCTCTGATGGAATGTAGGATACCTGTAGAGTGAGATTGTGCTGTAAAACTACATCCCAAGCTAACATTTCAAGTCTGCAAATGGGACATGACCTGGTTCCCCCTTGCTTGCTTATGTACCACATGACTGAGGTATTGTCCAAAACCACTTGAAGGGGTCCCGTGGGCCAAAGGTGGTTCAGAGAGTGGAGAACCTTGATCAGGACAATAAAGTTATGTACTCACCATAATGTTCCTTCTGAGTAGTTGTACTTCATTTGTCTTCAACCTGTGGGTCTATGGATCCGAATCGGATCTGAGATGGCCGCATCACTAGCATCTGATCTGAGCTCCAAGCTCCTCCTCTTACTCATAATGCCCCCCCATTTCCTTCCTTCCTTCAGATCGAGTTTGCTGCTCAATAAACATAAGCCCAACCCAATGAGACCTTACCACTAAAGGCTCCCCAATATCCCTAAGCCAAGCAAAGCAAGAAGAGACACTAAAGTGTGCACCTTCTGAATACAAGGTTAGGGCAATAGTGACAAGGTCAGGGGGAAGGAGGGGGGACAGTTGAAGGCAAATGAAGTACAACTACTCAGATGGAACATTATGGTGAGTACATAACTGCTTTATCTGAAGTAGTTGACTTCATTTGATCTTCAACCTGTGGGACAGAGGTCCCAACTACTAACACCTGGGTGGCCCTCATGGAAGGATATTTTGGAGCACTGTAGAATCAAAAGATGCCCTACTCCTGGATACAATGTCTAATTTGTAATGTGAAATGAAGGTATGAGATGAGGACCAAGTAGCTGCAGAACAAATATCATCCAGCAACACCTTGGACCAAAAAGCCACTGAAGTGGCCATGGACCTGGTGAAATGTACTTTTACCTGACCCGGAAGAGAAATGCCTTTGAAAGAATAAGACCAAATGATACACTGGGAAATCCAACAAGCAATGGTTACTTTGGTAATTGGCTTTCTTAAGAAGGGTTTTAATAAGAAACAAATAACTGGTCAGATCTGCGAAAAGACTTCATCCTGTGCAGATAAAATCTCAATTGTCTGTGTACATCCAACAAGTGTAATTTATATTCACCCTTGTTCTGAAAGTTAGGATAGAAAACGGGAAGATTATTAGTTTGATTAATGTTTGCTTCTGATGTCACCTTAGGAAGAAAGGACGGATTACTGCGCAGGAAGACCCTGTCTTTATGGAAAATCATGTATGGAACCTTGATAGACAGCACCTGAAGTTCTGACACTCTCCTAGAAGACGTAATAGCCACCAAAAAGGCAGTCTTCTAGGATAGGTACTGCAAGTCTATCAAGGCTGCGGGGCTCAAAAGGAGGCGAGACCAAAGCTTGTAATACAAAAGTGAGATCCCATGGGGGCGTAGGATCCTTCACCGGAGGCCTTAAAAGAAAGGTACCCTTAAGGAAGGTCTAGAAGAGGCTAATGAAGACATATTCTCCACCACATGGAAATTAGAAATAGCAGCCAGTTGTACTTAACTGTAGAAGAGCTAGCACCTTGTTGAAAAATCTCTGCCAAGAACTCTAAGACTGCTGATACAGGAGCATAAAGGGATCTAAATCCCATTGAGAAGCCCATATACAGAATTGTTTCCACTTACTACAATATAGTCTGCAAGTGGAAGATTTGTGAGCCACTACCAAAATGGTTTTCACCGGAGAGTGAGAGGATAGACCGGCAGTCCTAATAATCAACTGGATAAGCCAAGCTGTGAGCTTCAGACTGTCCAGATCTGGGTGAGGGATCCCCAAGGGGTGTGAAATGAGATCCAGAACTGGATTCAAGATCCATGGTGGAACTACTAGGTGAGACCAAAGGGAGGGAAACCAGACTTAACAAGGCCAGAATGGGGCAATGAGGATTACTGTGTTTCCCAGCCCACGAGCTTTCTGTAGAAATTTCAAAATGACAGAGGTAACGGAGGGTAAGCATAAAGAAGGCCGGGAGGCCAAGCATGTACCAGAGCATCTCTGGGGGGGGTTCCCCTTGAGGGGGGTTCAGAGCAAAGAACTCGCTGAATTTCACATTGGAAGGAGATGCGAAGAGATTGCAGCAAGGCTAACCCCACTTGAGAAAGATCTCCGCTACTGAAGGATTCATAGACCACTCGTAAGGCATCAGAATAGTCCTATTGAGCCTGTCCGCTAGAATGTTGGACTGTCCCGGAATGTGCATTGCCACCAAAAAATGGCCAGTGGAAATCACCCTTTCCCACACTCTCATGGCTTCTTGACAAAGGGGGTAAGATCTGGTTCCTCCTTGTTTGTTGATATATCAGACCACTGACATGTTGTCCATCTGTATCACAATAATCCCTAGAGGAAGATGGGCATGGAGATCTTGCAAGTCTAGAAGCACCGCCCTCATCTCCAGGACGTTGATATGCAAACTGGTCTCGCGCGCGGGGGGGGCACGTGCCTTGGACAGTCCTTCCCAGGCAATGCCCCCCCAACCTCAGCTGGGAGGCATCCGTGGTCACTGTGGCTTTGGGAAGGGGCGGAAGAAAGGGATGTCTCCTGACAAGATCTGGGGGAAAAAAATCCACCATCGAAGAGAGTCCCTGCAAACCCAAGAGATGCAGACTGGATGAGAAAGAGGGAACTCTAATAGAGACCATTGTACTGCCAGTGTCCACTGAAGGATTCGCATATGAAGGTGAGCAAAGGGTAAGAGAGTGATTCTAGCCACAGTGGACCCCAGTGCTTGTAGAACAGCCTCTGCTGTAGGAAGATGAGTTTGGTAAATCTGCAAGGCTGCAAGGCATGAACTCTGAGATTGTGCACCCTTTCTGGTGTGATGTAAACTTTCATCTGGATAGTGTCCAGCTGAGCGCCAATGAAATCTAGAACCTGAACTGGAATCAGCCATGATTTGTTGATATTGATGGTGATGCCCAAACTGTTCGCTAATAAGAGGAAATAATCCCTGGCTCGGCAAATTAGTAGCCTGGTGGGGGTCCGCAAAGAGCCAGCCGTCCAGGTAAGGACAGACCTGAATTCCCTGAAGCCTCAGGTGAGCCGCTACAACTGCCTTCACTTTGGTGAACACCCTGAAGACTGTGGTGAGACCAAAGGGGAGGGCACTGAACTGATAATGATTGGCTCCCAGCCGGAAGTGGAGAAACCTGACGGAGCACCTGTCATCTTGATATGATAGTATGCGTCCTGGAGGTTGATCGAGCACATCCAATCTTTCTCTTGCAGGGAGGGCAGGATGGACTGAAGAATGACCATCCGGAATTTCTCTTTGGCTACTGAGAGGTTCAAGGTGGATAGATCCAGGATGGGTCTTACGTCCCCCATCTTCTTTGGCACTAAAAAGAACCTGGAATAAATGCTTGATCTGGATTGGTCTGGGAGGATGGGTTTACTGAGCAGCTTGTCTATTTCTAGAGCTGCTGCCTCCCTTTGTGCGAGTGGAACGTCTGGGAGGCGTTTTGGTGGGAGAGGTGGTTCAGTGAACAGGATGAAATAACCTCTGGATATAATTTACAATACCCAACGGTCTGATGTTACGGACTCCCATGCTGCTGGGTGCAGCAAAAGGCGACCCCCGACTGCCTCCAGAGATGAGCAGTCAGGCAGCCCCTCAGGGCTGTTGCACAGGTCTGTCCAAGAAAGGTTTTCAAGACTCAGAATTCCTTGGACCCCCTCTGCCTTTTGGGCAGTGTTTGTCATAACCCCCTCTGCCTCTGGGGGAAGTTGAGTCCTGAGTGTCCTGGGAGAACTGATATTTTTGGAACCACATCTTCCTTGTCCCTTGCTGATTCCTAGAGAAGGATCTTTGAGGGGCAGAGAAGCGAATCCCAACAGCAGACAGTGTCTTCCCATCCTTCTCCCTCTGGACAAATGTATCACAAACTGTTTTCCCAAACAGGGAAGAACCATCATAAGGGGCATTTGCAAAAGACGCCCTGAAGGGTTCCGTGAATTGACAGAGCTGGAGCCAGGCGTGACGCCTCATGGCAAAGTCGGAACCGGTCTCCCTGGCGGCTCCCTCCGTAGCACGGGAGAAAAGACGTACAGACATGTAAGTTACTGCTTTGAGAGTGGCCATCTGTACAGAGAACAACTTCTTGCCCTCCGCCAACAGGGGGGTCTAGGGGAGACTCAGCGAGCTCCTTGACTAGCTCTTGCTGCAGTCAAATGACGTGTGCCATGTAGTTCAACACCCTTATAGTAAAGGTTGCTGAAGCATACACCTGCTTCCCGAGACGGACCATGGTCTTCGACTCCCAGTCAGGAGGATGGACCGTAGAGCTCTCCTGCTTGAGCTCTTTTTTGGTGGAGGCGGCCACCACCATGGCATCCACAGGGGACTCCTTGCTCCAGCTAGCCCTGTCTGCCGGGAGGCTTAATACTTTATCAGGATGTCTGGGAATAGGCTCCACAGTGTCCATCTCCTTCCACGCCCGAGATGTAATGAGGTCCACAAGTGGATCCGCAGGAGGGGACACCCAGGAAGTAGATGGGCCAGTGCCGAATGCCTCTAGGAACACTGACTCATCCAAGGTTGTTTTTTGGGGGACAACCCCCCTGGCAAAGGAGTTCCACGATGTCTCCAAAGAATACATCCTCAGGGAGTGATCAAGGGTAACCTTCCCCCTTCCTCCAAGTCAGTGTCTTCGGTGAGGACTCAGAAGAGGAGCCCAGATGCCTACTTTTGCACATCTATTTGTGAAGAACCTCCTCAGTAGGACTCTCTGGGAGGAGTTCGCAAACCTCTTGCTGCTCCTGCAGGGGGGGCTTCCTGAGGCAAACTCTGTACAGGCTGTCCCTGAGATGGCAGGAAGGTCAGGGGTATACCCAAACCAGAGCGAGTCGGGGAGGAGTCCGAGGACAAGATGGTCAGGGGTCTCGAAGAGCTCAAGAGACCCCTCTCCACCATGTCGAAGGCCGATGGAGAACAGACATCCTGAGAGGTGGCAAAGGGAGCTGTTCCCTTTGGACCCGACAGGGGAGTCAGAGTCGAGACCACTGGGGCCGAGACGCCGAGGGGGTGGCTGCGTTCCGACAAGGCCGGCGCCAACAGCGCCTCCCTCGGATCTGATGCCAAGGCTACGGCTCCGAGAGCTTGGATCCAAACCGGTCAGATCCGATGCACTCAAGGCAATGGCCGGCATCTAGGTACAAGTTACCATCAGCGCCAACCCCCCCGACACCGTGAGTCCTCTGATCCAAAGACTCCAAAACTGACAGTCAGATCGGCTAAAGAGTTATAGGGGTGAAGAAAGGCTGAGAGTTCCCCACTATGGAGGCAGAGGGGGCTGGCAAGACTCCCATCTGGATCTGGGTGCAGATGAACTTCAGCATCATCCTGTCCATCTCTGCCTCACTAAGGCTAGGGATGGATCGGGAGGAGGAAGCTACCAACACCATCCGGGAGTGCCGATGAGGGGAAGCTCTGGACGGTGGACTAGATGCCTCCAGCTCTGGGGAGAACCTGGGCAACTGGAGCCGAGGAGTACTACGCCTAGGAGGGGTCTTGGATTTTGCAGAAGGCCCCTCCGGGGCCGAGTGGTCCAGAGACTGCTTCTTCGGTCTGTCCTTTCTGTGCTTCTCTACTTCCCCAGACCTCATGGAAGGAGATTGAGTCCCAGAGGCCTGGGGAGGAGAAGAAGCAGAAGAAGCAGAAGTAGTACTAGTGGCCAAAGCCATGATTACGGGGACAGCCATCCCCAATGAGGGAAGCAGACCCTTCATCACTAGTTTAGCCCTCTTGTCCTTAAGGGGCTGGGGGTTGAAGCCCCCTCAAACAGGACAGGAGGTAAGCAAATGGGCCATGGTCAGACACACTAGGCACACAGTGTGGCCATCAGCTGGGGAAAGCTTATGGCCACACTTTGTACACTTCCTAAAAACGACCTTGGGGGTCTCAGCCATAATAGAAGACCCAGAGGCACTCACACACAGACACACACACACACACACACACACACACACACACACACACACACACACACACACACACACACACACACACGTACTCACAGCAAGGAGGGAGAGGCCAAGGCGGAAGGAACTACAACAAAACCTTTTTTTTTTTTTTTACACAACAATCAACAACAGTGCGGGTAGAGGAGGTTTAAGGGAGAGAATAGGAAGAAACAACACTAACCCTGGCAAGGAATAAGCAACTTACCCAGGAAAAAATGCTAGGAGCTCTCTGACCACGATGTGTACCTTTTCAGCGGCAAACAAGATCTGAGGGAAGGAAGGAGACAGGGGGCATTATGAGTAAGGGGAGGAGCTTGGAGCTCAGATCAGATGCTAGTGATGCGGCCATCTCGGATCCATAGACCCACAGTTTGAAGATCAAATAAAGTCAACTACTTCAGATCATCTCCTAGATATTTATGTGCTTGCATCAGTCCTCGGTGTCCCACACCCTTGAACTTTTATCCCCCTTGAAACTGCTCCCCAAGCAAAGTCTGAAGCATCTGTGGTGACTTGCTGCTTTGGAGCAAGGAGAAAGAGGGACAGACATGGATTTAAGGTTATCTGTTATTTCCACCAAAAGATTTATTTTCTGACAAGCCCCTGCACTGGAATTTGAAAACATAAAGGGTGTTGATGCAGACACCAAAGAGATTTCAGATACCACTGTATGTGTCTCATGTGGAGTCTTGCCAGGGTTATCATGAGAATCATAGATGCCACGAGACCAAAAATCCTGGAGCATTCCCTCGCAGTGACTGAAGTCTGACTGGAAAACCTTAGAAACAGATCTAAATAAGGATATAGTTTTTGCTGTGAAAGAAAATCTCTTTGAATTGAGGTGTCAAGTTGAAATTCCAGAAACACAATCCTGTGAGAAGTCATGAAAGACTTTTGACTGTTCTTGAATCCCAACTTGTGTAAGAGATTTTTCACCCGAGAGTGATTCCTGACACTTTGAAAAAGACTCTGCAAAGATAAGCAAGTCTTCTAAATATGGAAAAATGCAGATGCCCTGTAGCCTGCAATGAGCTATAACTGGAGCTAGATACTTTGCGAACACTACTGGTGCAGTACTTAGTCCAAAGGTTCAGGTAGGGAACTGGTAATGTGATCCAGATATACAAAACCTTATGAAACATCTGAAGTCTGGATGAATAGGGGCGTGATGACAAGCATCTTATAACAATAGTGTTACCAAGAAACTTGAAAGAGTAAGAAGTATCAGGTTGTGAATTGCCATCATTTTGAATTAGGGCACTATCACAAACAGGTTTAAGAAAGAAAGATCCAGAACTGGTCTCAAAGGATTTTCTTTCTCTGGCAGTAGGAACATCCTTGAATAATAATTCTTCCCCACATGGAAAGGAGGAACTGGTTGTATCAGTCCTTGGGACAGCATGTGATGATGAACAGATGGACACAAGAGAGTGGTCTGGAGACTGAGGAACAGCCCCTTGGAAAGCAGGAAATTCCTCCCACTGCCATCTGTAACTTTGATGAATGATATTCAGAACCCATTTGTCTGAAGTAATCTGTTGTCAATGGGAAAAATGGAAATTAAGACTTTTTGGATGATAAAGGGGTCCAAGGAGACAGACGGTCACAAGGTATTTTGAATAGCCGTTCAGACATATTTGACTGTCCTTGGTTTTGAGAGGTTAGAGAGTTATTTTTGGAACTCCTTTGCCATTCCTTCCTAAACATCTGTTTACCTGAATTCTGTTGAGACTGTTTATTCTGTTTTCTGCTAAAAATGGAAGAGGAGAAAGAAAATCCTTTGGACAATTTGTAAAAGGAGAGCTGAAAAAATCTTAAGAGATTCCCCTGCATTAGCTTGCCCCTTTCATCACAGGGAAAAACACTAAATCTAGCCAAGGCAGAATTTAAAATCTCATTTTGTAGCATCATCTAGAAGGTTCTGAGAATGCAGCCATGCAAACCTCCTTAAAACAGTACCAGTGGCCATAGCCTTGGAATAAAGTATCAACAGAGTCATACACACATTGCAAACAGTGAGTAATGACTTTTGCAAACAAAGAAACTAAGTTATTTAAAGCAGATTTTTTCCTCACAAGAAAGTGCAGACAAAATATTCCTCATACTTTCACAATTTGTCAGAACAAACTTTAACGTATGAACCTGACAAGTCAAAATTCTGTAAACCAAAGTTGCAGATGTATACACTTTTTTCCTATACTTATCAACAACTTCCCAATTTTTATCAGAAAGAGTAGAACTGGAATTAACTAAATGCTTAAGAGGAGTGGGTTGAACTAAGGCTGTAGCTGCTGGGTCAAGTTAGGGAACAGAGTAAAAATGTAAAAGACTGAGGAATTTTATAGACCCTATCTGCCTTTTCGGAGGCAGCTGGCTGACTAACAGGAAAACTGCAGGCAGTAACACACACACCCTCTAAAGCTGTCAGAACAGGAGGAATGGGAGTAGGTTCTGGAAAATCCTTCTGTAACAACTCAGTATTTTCTGACAGACTGACAGACCTCAGTGTTCTTCCACTGAAAATACTGGTACGTTCTGGCAACAGTCTCAGAGAAAAAGAAACTCCCACAGGAAGAATCAGAATCTGAGGTCTCCTCTGAGTCTGAATCAGAAATCTGAGGGAAAAAACCCTGAATCCATCCTGCATCTTCCTGTTCAGATTCAGAATCTTGAATCTCTTCATGAAATGAGGAATTCCTCTTTCTATTACCAGAAACTACTTTACAAGAAGATCAATAGCCTGTATTAAACCCCAAGCCAGACCCAGTAAACTACTACAGTCTAAAGAAATTTGAGGAGTTGATACATGCTTGGTCTTCTGTGTTATTTTGACAGAAAAAATGGGCCCAACCATGTTACTAATGGCAGCAGCTGCTTCCCTAGGCATAAGCGCAGCATTCTGGCACAACAGGAAAATCTTCCCGGTTTCCTCTTCCAGGACCGTCAAGTGTGGCTCTCACTTGCCCACTGAGGGAATGCCAATAGCCACACAGGATGTGGTTAACCCTAGGTCCATAGTGGTTGCAGGTGTTACACCAGCGGGATCCAGTGTAAAAGATGAGTGGTCTGAGGTACAACAAACGGCCACAGCAGAATCACCCACCTGCAGCTGAGGCAAATTGCTAGCCTGCTGTAGTGGCAAAGGCTGTTTACTTAACTTTTTCTGTTTGGGCTATAAGAAGGACCAAGTGTGGGACCAGTAGTCTGTTCCATGGTCAAGCCAAAAATGCTGCCTCTGTCCCATGGGAAGACAAGCAGCAAATGTCAATAAAACAACCAGTCCACAAAGTTACTTTTTTTTTGTAATATACAGAAAAAAAAAAAAAAAAAAAAAAACAGAATGAAAAACACTTTTTTAACACTATGCCAGCACCACCTAGGAAAAATGAATTCAATTTTCCAACAGAAAATATATTTTCAGTTAGTTAACACTACTTTTAAAGTGACACATAACACGAGTGCTTTGTTTAGTATGCAACAGTCTAAAGACAGTTTAGACATAACACTCCTAGCTTTAAAATAACTTTCCTGAAGAAGCACATAATACAAAACATCAATAAATTTAAGAAAAAAAGAAGTTATGTACTCACCATAACGTTCCATGTTTGTAGTCCATCTCACCCTTTATTCTTACACATGGGTTCGGAGCCGATCCCCGGCTCCGACGTGGCCTTTTTACAAGCTCAAATTCTTCTAGATGGCTTGTGGATAGGTAGGTATCCCATGATGCACCAGTACAATCCCCAGATCTTGTTTGCTGCTAACTAAAAAGAAATAATAATAAAACCATGCAGAAAGAACCCAATAATAAAAGGTCTCCACTTAATAATAATAACAATTTTTCTGTCTCCAGATCCTTCCAGGATGAGGGTAGGAGGGTGGGTTCATATGAATGAATGGCGAGATGAACTACAAACATGGAACGTGATGGTGAGTACATAACTTCTTTATATTCTGTATTCCTATCTCACCTTCATTCTTACACATGGGACAGAATCCCTAGCACCTTGTTCTTGAGTGGCTCAAGGAAAAATACTCCTGAGTACCGTGGAACCAAAGGATGCTCTACCCCTGGAGGCCAAATCCAATTTGTAATGAGTAATAAATGTGTGAGGGGTAGCCCAAGTTGCTGCTGCACAGATATTATCAAGCAGGACCTTGGTTTGAAAGGCTGCAGAAGTAGACTGGGATCTCATAGAATGAGCCTTAATTTTGAAAGGTAAAGGCTTACCATCAGAACAGTAAATGTAAGCTATACAGCTAGAGATCCAATTAGAGAGGGTCACTTTGGAAACTCTTGAGACCTAATCTGGAGTCGGAGAAGGAAATAAATAATTGGTCTGACTTCCTGAATTCCTTAGTCCGGTGCAAATAAAAATGTAATTGTCTATGAACATCCAACTGATGGAACCAGTATTCTGCTGCATTGGAATGATTAGCGAAGAACACAAGAAGCTCTATGGAGTGGTTCAAAGTGTTATGGGAACAGACCTTGGGGACAAAGGATGGATTAGTACGAAGAGATACTCTGTCTTTGTGAAATATCAAATAAGGAGGTTTGACAGACAGTGCTTGTAACTCTGACACTCGTCTAGCAGATGTGATTGCCACCAGAAACAAAGTTTTCCAAGACAGAAATTTCAAAGGAGACGAATGAGCTAGCTCAAAGGGTGGAGACGTTAATTTGGATAGAACAAAATTCAAGTCCCATGAAGCAACCGGTTCCTGAAGGGGGGTCTTAATAAAGTGGCACCTTTAAGGAAGGTCTTGCACAACCTATGTGACATCAGATTAGAACCTTGTAGACCTAGATGAAAATTAGAAATCACTGCCAATTGAACCCTGATTGTGGCAGCCGCAGATCCCTGGTGGAAAAGTTCAGACAAGAATTCCAAAACCACCGGAATAGAAGGAGTATAAGGGTCAACATTCCTTTCCTCAGCCCAGATAGAGAACCTCCTCCATTTACTGGAATATAATTTCCTAGTGGAGCGTTTATGAGAAGATGTAAGGATATGAGTCACGGAGGGTGAGAAATCATGAAGCCTGACTAGGGATGGAACTGGAGCAGCCAAGCTGTCAAACTGAGGGTATGTAGGCTGGGGTGAAGCAAGCCTGACATGTGTGCCAAGAGATCTGGCAAGGGGTCCAGAGTCCATGGATCGTCTAATAGGTGAGGCCCGAAAAAGGGGAACCAAACTTGCTGAGGCCAGTAAGGAGTAATGAGGATCAGTTTGCTTCCCAGCTGTTTCGCTTTCTGAATCACCTTGGATATGAGCAGAAATGGATGGAAAGCATAAAGGAGACCCAGAGGCCAATCGTGAACAAGTGCATCGCTCGGTGACTTCCTCCGGAGGGGGGATGAGGGAGACATAGCTGATGTATTTGGCATTGATTGGGCTGGCAAAGAGATCGCAGCAAGACTGTCCCCATCTGCGGAAAATCTGCTCCGCTTTTCCTGCTTCAGAGACCACTCGTGAGGCATCAAAATTGCTTGGCTGAGTTTGTCGGCTATCACGTTGGTTGTCCCCGGGATGTGCATCGCCACCAGAAAGCGCTGGGAAGACACGGCCCATTTCCAAACCCGAATGGCCTCTCGACAGAGTGGGTATGATCTAGTTCCACCTTGTTTGTTGAGATACCATACTACCGACATGTTGTCTGATTGTATTGCAATCTTCCCAAGAGGAAGAAGGTCGTGAAGTGCTTGCAACGCCAGGAGCACTGCCCTCATCTCTAGAACACTGATATGCAGGTGAGCCTCGTGATCTTGCCATGTGCCTTGGACAGTCCTGCCTAGATAATGCCCACCCATCCTATCTGTGAGGCATCCATGGTCACAGTGGCAACGGGTTGGCAAGGGACAAATGGAGTGCCCGTGGTTAACTGATTGGGCTGAATCCACCAATTGAGGTCCTTCTTGCAAGAATCTGTTAACAGAATGTGGTGAGTTAAGGGCAGTTGTTGGAAGGACCACTGGGACGACAGGAGCCACTGAAGAATCCGCATATGTAGTCTGGCTAGTGGCACTAGTAGTATAGTAGAAGCCATGGGTCCTAGAAGCTTCAGACCAGTCTTGGCCTTGACTTTTCGGAGAGGAAGAAGATGGTGAATTTGAAGTACAAGATTCTGTGCCCTTTCTACTGGAATGTGAGCCAACATGGCTACTGTGTCTATTTCTGCGCCTATAAAAGTTACAAATTGAGAGGGCAATAAGGCAGATTTTTCCCAATTTATAGTAATCCCCAACTGGGCACAAAGCTGAATAGTAGTGTCCCTGATCTGAAGAAGTAGATGCCTGATGGAGGCGGTCAGGAGACATTCGTCCAGATATGGAAGCACCTTGAATCCTCGACGTCTCAGGTGAGCTGTCACTACACTTGGTGAACACCCTGGGGGCTGTGGTGAGACCAAAGGGCAGAGCATGAAACTGGTAGTGACTGGTTCCCAGCTGGAAGCGTAGATGACTCCTCGATGCCCTGTCCATTTTTATGTGGTAGTAAGCGTTTTGGAGGTCTTTTGAGCACATCCAAGTGTCTTTCCCTAGTAACGGGAGTATAGACTGCAGTATCACCATCCGGAACTTGTCCTTCTTTATGGATTTGTTTAATTTGCTGAGGTCCAAGACGGGCCTCCAGTCCCCTGTACGTTTTGGCACTAAAAAGAATCTGAAGTAAGTTCCGAATCCTATTTGGTCTGCGGGGGTGGTTTGGATGACTCTTTTTGCCAGCAACTTGTTGACTTCCACAGCTGCTTGATTCCTGTGATTGGGTGGAACATCCGGGATCCTCTTGGGGACATGAGGTGGCAGAGAAAAGGGTATGGAATAACCTCAGGTGATAATTCTTTGTACTCATCTGTTTCGAGTGATACTTAGCCAGGCTTCCGGATACAAAGAAATGTGATCCCCAAGCAGCTCCAGAGAAGCACAGCCAGGCCCCATATCAGGAGTGCTGGTAGGACCGGCCCCGAAACGAATCACGGCCTCCTTGGCTTTGCGGTCCGCCCCTGCCTCTAGGGCGACATCTACCATTTCCTCCCCCTCCTCTGCCTCTGAAGGAGGAGTCACCTTGTGCATCCAGGAAAAACCTCTGGAACTTCTTGAACCACATTTTACCACCTCTCTGACCCTTGAGATACGGTCTAGAGGGGAGGGTAAAACATACTCCCATGGCAAAGAGTGTTTTCCCTTCTTGCTCACACCGGGTGAGTGTGTCCTTTACCTTGGGTCCAAACAATGAAGAACCATCAAAGGGGGCATTGGTAAAGGTAGACTTGAATGGTTCCACAAAATTACACAAGCGCATCCAGGAATGCCTCCTTAGGGAAATTCCTGAACCCGCTGCTCTGCTCGCTCCGTCGGCTGCATAAGAGATTAGCCTCATGGACGAGTTGACAATAGAATTCAAGGTGGAGAACTGAGCAGACACCTTCTCAGGGACACCCTCAGTGGATGTACCTTGTAGAGTCTCTCCTAACTCCTTAAGGAGATCTCTCTGAAGCCTCGTTAAGTGTGTTAGGTAGTTCAGCGATCTAAGAGTAAATGCTGCTGTTGAAAAGATACTCTTCCCGTATCTGTCCATCGTTCGAGATTCTTTATTCAGTGGATGGACAGAAGAAGAGGTCTCCGCAAGCTCCTTCTTAGTGGCCGCTGCCATCACCATGGCATCTACGGGAACACCCTTTGACAAAAATTCCTTTTCCTTGGGAGCTGACAGAAATGTATCTGGTCTCCTGGGGACTGGCTCCACGGCAGCAGGAGTATCCCACACCTTCCGACTAACAAGCTCTAACAGTTTGTCGAAGGGTGGAGATACCCACGAGGCTGAAGGTTGAGATCCAAAAGCCTTCAGGTACACCGACTCCTCATCAGAAGGGGTGACAGTGGGCCAGCCATACCTCTGCTTAAGGATCTCCAAGATGTCTACAAAGGAGACATCATCAGAGGACGACTTGGGGGACCCTTCTGACTCCTCGAGGTAGGTGTCAGAGGTAAGAGACTCGTCCTGGGAGTCTACATGCTTCCTCTTGCATGTCCTCTTCCGTGGGGGCTCCTCAGAAGGATATTCCAGGGAGGTCTCAGAAGAATGGGGGCCACCAGCCGGGGGCTCCTGAGGCTGCGGGTCTCTGCTCTCCATAGAGGGAGTAGGTGCTGAGACAGAAGTAGGTGCCCGAGACAGAAGTGTGTTGGTACCCCTGGAAGGAGCTGATGATCGGGAGAGCACACTCCTCATCATCTCGAATGCCAACCTCTCTGACTCCAAAGACCTCCCTGGCTCTGAGGAGGAAGAGGATGCCATCAGCTCCGAGATAGATGTAGAGTCCGAGCTCACCCTAGCCGATGCACCGAGAGGAAGGCTCAGAACCAAAGAGGTGCGGTTCCAGGCGTCAATGTCAGGGCCGATAGGAGAGCTTCGGCTCCTAGACACCACGGATGGCACCAAAGGTGTCGGAGTGGAACTCGGCTCCAAAACAACTTCAGGGGAGCTGAAACTGAGGGTTCCACCAGTGGTACCAAGCACTCCGGTTCCGAATGTCCAGCACGGCTTGGAAAAGGAATCACAGAAGGGTGAAAGGACTCAAGAGGCCCCGGAACCGAATGGGTCAGAGCCAATAACATTTTAGGCAAGGCAGATGACTTCAGGAGTCTCAGCACTACTCTCTCCACATCTTCTTCCGATAAGCTCCTGGAAGATCTGGAAGACAGTGTGGGAGATCGGGATCTCTGTAGTATGGGTGACCTTAATGTAGAGGAGACCAGTAAGGGATCCGTCGACCGTTGTCTGCTATCAGTGGTCGGCTCCAAACTGCCTGGTGCCAACACTGTAGCCATAGTAGTAGTAGTACTAGTACCTCTGATCAGCTCCGAACTCAGTGGAGCAGAGGAGGCAGCAGATTTGTCAGTTTTAGAAATTTTGAGAGGCAGCTCCGATGCACCAGCCGTCGCCGGGGAATGCCTCTTAAAAGATTTAGATTTTTCCTTTTTTAGATCCATGTGACTTAGAAGAGGAGGAACAGCAAGCCAGATCTTCCTCAAAAAAGGGCTTAAGGAGACCTTTTAATATAAGTTTATTCTTTCTCTCCTGCAATACCCTGGCACTAAATGAATGACAAAATAAGCATGTTTCCTGTAAATGGATGGCCTCAAGACAGTATACACAGTTACTGTGGCCATCCGTTATAGACATCTTCTGTGAACATTTCACACACTTTTTAAAGCCAGAGGGCTTATGATCCTTGACCTCCTTAAACATCTCACAGAAGATTAAGCTAATTAGACAAACAGAGAGAAGAAAGGGAGTGTGGGAGGACTAGGTCCTCTAACTTAAACGGGCCTAGCCTTTAAAGTATTAGCAGATACACAACCACGAGGACTAGGTCCTCTAACTTAAACGGGCCTAGCCCTGGTTAGAGAAAGAAGGGAGAAAACCTAGGTCCTCTAACTAAAATGGACCTAGAAGAGGAAAAGGTTTAGAAATACAATTTTAACAGTCTTGCACACACACTGGAGAAAAAAGACAATCTGTAATAAGTCAGAGAAAGAAAATGAAGGTCAAAAACCCTGTTCTAACTGCAAATATAACTAAGCGGAGGGCTCCGCAAGCAAAAGCTATTTATTTTAAGCTAAGAACACAGCTCACAGAGAAAGCTTATCTAAATTTTAGAAAATACTGCATACACACAGTCTAAACTATGCACAAAAGTGCCTACAACCACTAATATCAACAATATCTAAACTATTAGAAATATATATATGGTAAAGCCCAGTGATAAACTAACTGGCACACAGGATACCAATGACAACGATAAGGCCAACGGCCAACTGTTCTCAGAAAACGTAATACACAGGGAGAAACCCAGTAAATGCTAAACTATCTAACTACAAAAACGACACTAGTAAAAGCTATATAAAGCTATCTAAATATGAAAAACAGTAGAAATTGGCCAAAAAATCATCAAAATGTGTTAGACTTAGCCACGGCCAAGAAGAAGCACAGCTAAACTTGTCGACGTGGCAAACGAGATCTGGAGATTGTACTGGTGCACCATGGGATACCTACCTAGCCACGAGCCAACTAGAAGACTTTGAGCTGTAAAAAGGCCGAGTCGGAGCCGAGGATCAGCTCCGAACCCATGTGTAAGAATGAAGGCGAGATAGGACTACAGAACATTGAATTTTTTTCCCCCAAAAGAAACATACCTGCACAGCAAAGGAAACCACAAGCTGACCTTCAATCCTCAAAATCCTCAGAGGAGCAAACTCTTAGGCGGCAGTAAAGCTCTGAAGGGCTTCATGCCCAAACTTTTCGTTTGGTCAGCTCAACTCAAGCTGCTTGACAGTTTGGGTGTATGGAAGTTGCCCTGAAGCTTTGGAAACTGGCAGACCATTATAGCCTTTGCAGGACATAACACATATAGCTAAGATTAATACAGCAGTGCTTAATATGAAAAACATTCTGTTTTGCTACTGTTGGGTTGAAAGACCATTCCTGAGGTAGTAAGAAAGATCTTCTCAACATGTCCTTCAATAGGCTGGACCTCCCCTTTATGTGTGTTGCAATTAGAAAGTGACTGGAAGAAACTGCCCACTGCCACACTCTCACTGTTTCTCGACTCAAGGAATAGGAGGGTGTTCTCCCTGTTTGCTGATGTACCAGAATACTGACATATTGTCCATCTGTATAAATTTCATCCATAGAGGGAGGGCATCCTGGAATGCCTGCAGTGCTAGGAGGACTGTCCTCATCTCTAAGACATTGATGTGAAGATTTGTCTCAAAAGGGGACCGTGTGCCTTGGACTGTCTTCTCCATATAATGCTCCCCCCACCCCAACTGGGAAGCATCTATGATCACTGTGGCTTTGGGTAAAGGGGGAATAAAGGGATGGCCCTGAGAGACCGCCAATGTGTGCATCCACCAAGATACATGGTATCTGCAGATTTGTGTAAGACAAACTGAAAAGCTCATCAGCTGGCACCTGACTGCCCACATTGACCACTGAACCTCCAATGTCCATTGCAACACTCTCATACAGAATCTTGCCAGGGGGAAATACGGATGGACACTGCCACTGATACTAGATGAAAGTAAGATTGACCTGACCAGGTGGGTTTGAAAGGAAAGCATTTGTAAGGTTTGATAGTGTGGACAACCTGGTTTGTTGTAGCCTTGCTATTTGGGAAGTAGCATCCAAGTATGCTTGTATGAAATTTGGGACTTATGTCGGGGATAGCTGCATCTTGTAATTCACTGTAATGCCCAGTTTGGAGCAAAGTCAAAGAGGAATATCCCTTGTGTGGACTAGGGTCCTGGGTTCGAGACTTGCAAGGGTTGATTATGGACAGAGAGGTTGGCATAATGGTTAAGGTGTTTACCTTACAGACACAGGGTGCAAGGTTTGATTCTCAGATGGGGTAATTGTCTAGGCTCAAAAGGGCCCAGAAGGGCAGTTCGCCTAGTACTAAGGTATAAGAAGATGCATGCTGGGTGCGGTGAGGAGCCAGTCATCCATGTAAGGAACACTTGGAAGTCTTGCAGTCTGAGATGAGCTGCAACCACTGTCATGCATTTGGTGAACACTTGGGCTGCTATGGTGAGACCAAAGAACAGGGACCTGAACTGGAAATGGCTAGCTCCCAGATGAAGTGTAGAAACCTTCTGGATTGTCTATTTATTATGATGGGATAGTACCCATCCTGAAGGCCTGAGAATGAACTGCATTGTGACTATTTGGAACTTGTAGCATT
The DNA here is from genome assembly GCF_019279795.1 of Protopterus annectens. Classification (NCBI taxonomy): domain Eukaryota; kingdom Metazoa; phylum Chordata; order Ceratodontiformes; family Protopteridae; genus Protopterus; species Protopterus annectens. The sequence goes on along the minus strand of NC_056747.1, from coordinate 1,209,420,865 downwards.
TGACAAATAGATTTAGATAACTTAGCTCCAGGATTGGCCTGGGGTCTCCATTCATTTTGGCACTATAAAAGCCTTGAATAAGTTCACACACCCTTGTTGGTCTGGTGGGACCTTTTGGATGATTCATTTTGTAAGCAGCTTTTCTATCTCCAATGCTGCTGCCTTTCTTTGGTGAGGTGGAACTGTGGGGATTTCTTTGTTGTTGGAAGTGGATAAATAAAAGGAATATGACAGCCTCTGGTGATGACTGACTGCTTTCAAACATTTTTGGTGATGGACATCTAGGCCTCTGGGTGCAGAGATAAGCACCCCTGACTGCATTAAGAGTGCAGCAGTCGGGCAACCCTTCTGGAGCGCCGATAAGGCTTTTTGGTAAAGGGAATTCTTAAGCCTTGGTTCTGTGGATCTTCTCTGCCACGAGGACAAAGACTGCTATTACAGTAATCTCCTCTGCCTCTGGGGGATATATCTCCGGAAGAGTCTTGGGAAAAACCTTGAGGCTTCTGAAAACACATTTTTCTACCCCCCCCCCCCTATTTCTGGTTCCTAGAAAAAGTCTTCTGAGGAGTTAAAAACACATCCCTATGGCAGAAAGAGTTTTTCCATCCCTTTCACTCCTGGAGAGTGCATCCTTGATCTTTGGGTCAAAAAGAGTCATCCGTCAAAGGGAGCATTGATGAAAAGATGTTTCAAAGATTCTGCAAAATTACACAAGCACATTCAGTCATGTCTCCATACCATAATTCCTGTGGGTGCAGCTCTAGAAACACCTTTCATTGCATTAGAAATCAATTGCATAGAAGCGTTCAAAAGGGATTGTAGGGTGATCAGTTGTGAATCTACAGTTTTTCTGTCTTCCTCAGGCATTGACCTAGACAGGGACTTGGAGAGTAGTCAAGGAAATGCCAAGTAATTCAGTGATCTCAAGACAAAGGTTACTGAAGCATAAACTCACTTCCCATGCCTGTCCAAAGCCCTCAACTCCCTATTAGGAGGGTGGATAGATGAGCTCTCCTCAGTGAGCTTCTATCTGGTGGCTGCAGCTACCAACATTGCATCCACAGCCCGGCCTTTGCTCTAATGAGGATCGTCTTTAGGGGTTACTAAATACCAGTTTTTTTTTTCAGAATTGGTTCTGCTGCATCCAGGTCCTTCCACACCCCATGAGAGATCAGGTCAATCATCTGATCTCATCAGCCAGCAGGACCACCCAGGATGTTGCTAAGCCAGTGCCAAAAGCTTCAAGGGAAAATGGATTCCCCCTAAGAAGGGGCTTCAGAAGACCAACCACCTTTCCATCTCAAAAATTTGAGAATATCTCCAAAGGAAATGTTCTCAAGGCATGATCTGGGGGACCCCTCCACTTCTTCAAAATTCATATCTTCTGCCAAGGACTCCTGTGGGGACTCAATATGCCTCCTCCTACACGTATGTTTCCGAGGAGCTTCCACAGGGTGATGCTCCAGAAATCTGAGAAGAGTCTTGAGCAAGGACTGTCTTGAAGCTGGTGTGCACTGGCTGTCCCAATGGAACAAAATGAGTAGGTTCAGGACCCTGGGCTGACAGTTGTGGAGTGGGGTGGAGATGAGGGGGACAACGATGTCCATGTTCCTGACCTGGAGATGACTTTCTCTACAGCCTTGAAAGCAGAACCTGAAGGAGAACCCAAAACTGCCCCAGGCAGAACTGAAGCTTCAGAAAGTACAGCTGTGTACACTTACCATAAATGTAGATGTTCGAGTGTATTCACTGTTGCAGTCATTACATTTGGGTAATCTGCTGGCATGTTGCCCTCAGTCGGCCTGATTAACAAAGTCTTGGGTCCTGCATCAGTTGCTGTCCCTTCTTCCATGGTGTCAGGTCGTCAGGGGTATAAAACATGCAGCCGACGCCATTACATCAGTTTTTCTTGCCCCAGATATCAGGTGCCCCCCAAATGGGGAGCAATATATATATATATATATATATATATATATATATATATATATATATATATATATATATATATAAAATTTAAAACACAAAAAATATACCTCCAAACAAAAGCAAATACACCAAAAGGCTTTTAAGCATAGTAAAACAAAGTAGAGGCATAGCAAGAGAGAAACAGGGGGCTGGAGGGAGGGTAACCAGGACTGCAACAGTGAATACACTCGAACATCTACATTTATAGTAAGTGTACACAACTGTACTAAATTCTTCGTGTTTCACTGTTGCAGCCATTACATTTGGGTAGATTCCCAAAGCTATGGTTGGTAGGATGGATTTATACAGCATCAGGACCAGCTATAAGGCCCTGCAGGACAGCAGTGGCAAAGCCAGCTCTGGATTTAAAAAAGAAAGGTAAATGGTAATGTTTGGTGAACGTATGATCTGAGCTCCAGGTAGCAGCTTCTAGAATGTCTCTGGTAGGAACACCTCTGAGAAAGGCTGTGGAAGTAGATGCGGCCCTGTTGGAATGAGATCTGATCCGCTGGAGGATAGTTTTACCATGTTGCATATAGCAGAAATGAATACAATGGCTTAGCCATTTGGAAATAGTCTGCTTTGAAATAGCCTTTCCCTCTGCCCCTGCTGCAAATGCACCCAGTAGTTGTTCAGATTTTCTTAGAGATTTTGTCCTGCTTAAGTAAAATCTAAGTTGTCTGTGCACATCCAATGAATGCAGAATCTGCTCCCCCTTGTTCTGTGGATTGGGAAAGAAAGTTGGCAAATTAATTGTCTGATTAAGAGCCACACTGGATACCCCCTTAGGCATGAAGGATGGATTGGTCCTGAGAAACATCCTGTACACATGAAAAATAATGAAAGGCTCCACTGCCATAAGAGCCTGTAATTCAGAAATCCTTCTAGCTGAAGTGACTGCTAAAAGGAAAGCTGTTTTCCAGGAGAGAAATTTTAAGTCTGCAGTAGCAGCTGGCTCGAAAGGAGGGAGAGTGAGTTTTTCCAATACAAAATTGAGGTCCCAGGCAGGGGTTGGAGCTATCCTGCGTGGTCTTAAGTTTTTGGACCCTCTCAGATACTGCTTTAGCAGAGGATGAGAGAAGAGGGGAGGTTCTGTGTTGTAATAAGCTGAAATGGCAGAGGCATGGATTTTTAGGTTCATAGGTTCATACTAGGCTATCTGCCTTAGGGCATTTATAAGCCTAGCCAGAGTGTGTGTGGCTTTCACCACCCCTTAGGATGAGAATACTATACCCATTAGTTTGCTGTGCCTCTGTCCAGCAGTGATACAGAGATGATTCCCGGGGTAAACCTACGATCTCCCATCCACTCGTCAAGATTTCTCTTGAACAGAGTCAGTGAGGGGCTCTGCCTCACATGGACTGGGATTCTGTTCCATAGTGTAGGGAGTCTCTGGGTGATGAATCTGTCCCTCCAGCACGTCCTATTTATATCCGTGTTGAGGTTTAAGTCTCTTGCTCTCGTGGCTCTGGTGGATTTGGATTTTTGAGGTGGAGCATGTCTATTAATTCGGGTTGGACATGGCCTTGTATGTCAGGCACAGATCACCTCTGAGCAGGCGGTATGCGACTGAATAGAGCTGGAGTTTCTTCAGTCGGGCATCGTATGACATATGTTTGAGCCTTTATCCTTTTGGTGAGGAACTTTTGGGGTCTTTCCAACTGCTGCAGGTGTCGGGTAAGGTACATTCGAATGGGGCGTTGTACTCAATCATTGGTCTGATAAGTGAAGAGTACAGGGTACAATGACCTCTCCTGATCTGGATGTGAATCCCTTCATGATCAGGTGAGCAATGTAGAAGGTCTTCCTAACCACTTTGGCAATGTGAGTGTCAAAAGAGGTTACTGTCAACTTGGGTCCCCAGGTCCCTGATAACTTCTTCCGTGTTTAATGGATTACCACCTATGTGGTAATTAGGGGTTACCTTGTTTTTCCCAAAAGGTATGACTATACATTTTTTGGCATTTAGCTTAAGGCCATGGCTCTGGCACCAGTTATCCATTTCTATGAGACCTTTCTGGAGGATGTCTGTGTCTGATGGAGTGTCAATTATGGTGCCCAGTTTGCAGTCATCTGCAAATTTTGTCAACCACAATCCCCTATGTTTGCCTGCACTTCAGAAAATAAATGCCGAACAAGAGGGGCCCAGGACTGAGCCCTGTGGGACACCGCTCGTGACCGGCTTAGAGTCTGACATGGCACCAGCAACTCTAACCCTGTGTGTTCTGTCCTTGAGCCAGTTTGCAACCCATCTTGTGACATATGGGTTTACATCTAAGCTGGTGAGCTTTTCTATGATGCCCGAGTGGGGTATTGTGTGACGCTTTTGCTAGGTCAAGGTAGGCTGTGTGAACTGCCTTACCCTCATCAATGGCCTTAGTGACTGTTTGAAAAGTCGACCAAGTTCAAGAGGCAGGATCTGCCCTTGACAAAGCCAAATTGGGTAGGATCCAGTGTCTGTAGGTCCCCAATGTCTTTATTTATGAGTTCCATTATGATCCTCTCCATAGCTTTGCAGACAAGGCTCGTCAAGCTTATGGGGCGGTAATTTCCAGGGTCCGTAGAAGCACCGCCTTTGTGGAGTGGGACCACAGTTGCCGTACGCCATTCTTTGGGTACGTATCCTGTAGTAAGGCTAAGATTAAACAGCAGCCTTATGTGGAAGAAAAGGACAGGCCCTTGCGAAGCATCTCAGTTAAGTATTGTAAAATCTGAGGGATATTAGGCCCTGCTGTGCTTATTCATTGTGATTGGTTCTAGGCACAGAATCTTTTCCATTTGTCAGCATAAGATTTTCTAGTACTAGGCCTTCTCGCTTCCAAAATTACATCCATCACAGGTTTGCTGAGGGATGCTAAGGGTGAATTTAGGTGATTAGCCATGCTGCAAGATTCAAAGTTTGGAGCTGAGTGAGCAGAATTTGGTTGTTCTGCTGAGACAGTAAGTAAGGTGTCTCAGGCAGGTGCCATGGTGGAAGGTGTGACACATTGCGCAGGAGTGGGTACCAGTGTTGGCGAGGCCATTCTGAAGCAATAAGAATAATTTTTGGTTTGTCCTGTTTTACTTTTAGTAGAACTTTGGAGAGCAGAGGCAGAGGGGGAAAAGCATAGACTGATAGGTTTTTCCAGCTGAATGATAGAGCATCCACTTTCCAGGTTTTTTTGTGATGAGTTCCCTTAAGGTATGTAAAGTTTCCCCAAAAGAAAAATCCTCAGGGGGAGAAGCAGAAGGAATGGAATCTTCTGCATCAGAGTCCTCATAAGTAGGTATAGACAAATCCTGTTCATTAGAAGAGTCAGAAGAAATAGAATCCTGTTCAGAAGATTCATAATCAATGTCTTGCCTAGGCCTCTTAGAAGGAGGGGGTTGGCTACCCCTGATCAGAGTAATTAAATCTTCAGCCATTTTGATCATTTGATTTTTATGCATAGGAGCCTGCACATGTGGCCCAGGCGTTGGTTTTTTAGACATAGATTTAGATTTTGCCCTTAGTTTTGAAGATGGCATCGGTCTAATATACAAATCTGTAGGCCTGAATACACCCTCAGAAGCTGGTGCCTGCACAGCGGCTCTGGACCCATCTAAGGTAGAGACATCCGCGGGTTCCATAATTGAAGCATCTCATGGCATACCGGACACCGAATGGGTCTCAGTAAAAGCCTACGAATCAGAAGTAGCGGGTATCAGGGGCTGCGAAAGCGCCTCACTGTGTACCAGCAAACTGGCGACTGGCTTAGGAAAAGCATCGTCATCAGTTTTGGACCTCGATGGTCTGTCTCTGTCTTTTTCTTTGCGTTTTTTAGGTATTCTGGTAGTCGGATTGCTAACCGACGACACTTCTAGATAATTAAATCGTGAGCCAAAATATTTAGAAGCAAAAATATACCGACGTTTAATAGTGCGTTGATTAAATTTAGCACAAAACCGACAGCAAGGTACGTTGTAGTCAGGGCCTAGGCAAGGAATACAGTACAAATTGAAATCCTTATGAGGTATTTGCTTCCCACAAGTAATGCAATTATTAACTTTTACTGACATCGGTAAGGAGCAAGAAAAAGTTTCCCCAACTGGGTACTCAGCTTTTAGTTGAAGACTTCGGTTCTGAAACTCGAAAATGAAAATTTCCAGTCTGGCACTTGCGAACTGCTTTTGCTTCGGGCACCGCATGGCAAGAAAGACTGATGTAATGGTGTCGGCTTCATGTTTTATACCCCTGACAACCTGACGTCATGGAAGAAGGTACAGCAACTGACGCAGGACCCAAGACTTTGTTAATCAGGCCGACTGAGGGCAACCTGCCAGCAGATTACCCAAATGTAATGACTGCAACAGTGAAACACGAAGAACATCCAGGATGGCCAAGAGAAAGAGAGAAATTTTTCAGCTAGTAAGAAAGTTACATTTAGCCCATTTTTTTCATAAAAACGCTTTCAAATATGTTACTGTTGAGAATTCGGATAGCATTTCTGATGAGAACTTTTTTTCTTGTAATGAGGAATGGACTGATGTTTGTGAAAATGCGTATTGTCATTTAGACACTACAGGGGTAAAATCTGATAGCCAGTTCATTCCTCCCTTTGTAAATGAATGCATACAAGAATTTTCCATGGCTTTTAATTTTTTTCAGTGGAACAACTGTAATAATAATTTTGTGGTATCTGGTCACAGTATTCAGTATAATTTATCTAGAGATCAATGGCATAGCCTGATGGATTTAAGTAGTAACACTGAATTAATAGTAAAGTCTTCTGATAAAGGAAATTGTATTGTTATTATGAATTGCAAGCAATATATGCATATGTGTTATCAATTGTTAACTGACATACATGTATATCAAAGGTGTGATATTATTTGTTATCAGGAAGCACTCAAACAGTATCAGTTATTATTGCAAAAAGGGTTTAGACTTGGCTACTTTGATAAGAATGATATAGAGAGGAAAATGTTGGTATATGATGGGGAATTGGCTTTATTTTATTGTTTGCCAAAAACCCATAAAGGTTTAGATAAGCTAGTGGGACACCCCATAGTTTCAACGTGTAAATATTTTCTTCATAATATTAGTATTTTTCTTCATGATTTTTTTATTAAAATATGTTGAAAAAATTCCTTCTAATATTAGAGATATGCAGGACTTTTTAGAGCAAATATCTGGTTTAGATTGGAAGAATAATATGTATTGGGTGGTGTTAGATGTGCAAAGTTTATACACCAGTATTCATCATGAACATGGGCTATAATCATTAATTTTTGGGGAGATAGCCCTTTATCATGTTATATAGAGGAACTTGTTGAATTTTGTTTAAGTAATAATTTTGTTACTTTTAATAATGAAATATTCCATCAAATACAGGGAACAGCCATGAGGGCTGCTTTTGCCCCTATGTATGCTAATTTGTTTATGGCTATGTTTGAGATGGAAGTTTTGTATCAGAATAATTTTTATAAGAATTATGTTATCAAATATTTTCGTAATATAGATGATTTGATTTTTGTTTGTGACGGTGGTTTTAGTGAGGTTAATGAATTTGTTTTTTACATAATGTTGTGTCTTTCGGCTTTTCCTGGTTAGGGGTCACCACAGCGGAACTCCGATCCGCTAATGATTGGCAGTAGATTTTTACTTGCCGAGTTGCCGGCCCTGACACACAACCTTCAACGAAGGTATGCCCATTCACGCATGTCTCCACACAGAAGACGCTCTAGCTGAGAATCGAACAGGACAACGTCTTACTGTGAGGCGACAACGCTACCACAGCACCACCATAGGTTTAATTTGAGGTTTGATGGCCTACAGACAGGGCAAGAAGTTAATTTTTTAGACCTTAAATTAGTAGGTTCTACAGAAGGGGGTATAGTTACCTCAGTTTATAGGAAAATGGGCAAGGAGAATATATTTTTACATGGCAGCAGTTGTCACCCCCCCCCCCCGATCTTATTGATTCCTTGTCATACTGTGAATTTTTAAGGTTGAGTAAACTATGTAGTATAGATTTAGATTTTGAAGTTGAAGCTGAAAGCATGCTGGCTATGTTCTTAAATAGAAGTTATAATAAAAATTCAGTTTTGGAAGCTTATCAAAGGGTAAAATGGAAACGTACTGGTTATAATGAGGAGGTTTCTGTTATACATGGTAATAAGGGTGATGGTTGTTGTTGTCTTTCGGCTTTTCCCGGTTAGGGGTCGCCACAGTGAAACTCCGGTCCGCTAATGATTGGCAGTAGATTTTCACGAACGCCGAGGTGCCAGCTCGACGTTCAACCTTCAGAGAAGGCACGCCCATTTACGTATGTCTTTCGAACGCCCACCCAACCGCGGGGAGGACATGCAGACTCCACACAGAAGGGTGATGGTAATGATAAATATACTTTACTATGTCCTTTGCCAGTAGAAAATGTTACTGCCATTAATTTTACGAAGAATGTTAGCAGGGATTTACAGAATATTTATTTTGTGTCCCTTTATAATGTTCTTAGTGAACAAACTGTCAAAATTTTTAAATATTATTGGCCTATGTTGTTAAAGGATGGAGAATTGATGGATGTTATTAGTAATAGGCCATATATTTCTTTTAATAAGGGTCATAGTTTGTCAGATTTGATAGTGCGTAGTAAATTTGTTGCACCAGACATTAACATAACACATAAAATTAGTCTTACAACAGGTACTCACCCTTGTGGAAAATGTATATGTAAACAAGTGGTGAACAGATCTTCTAGAGTAAACGGAGTTAGTTTTAACCCTACACAATATTTTTTATGTAAACAGAGGGAGTTGTTTATCTTTTAGGATGCCCTTGTGATAAGTTTTATGTGGGGGAGAGTCAGAGAATGTTTAAAATAAGATTCCAAGAACATATTAGAGATATTAAAAATGTATGTATAAAAAGTCTCCTTGCAGTGCATTTTAAAGATTTTCATGGTGGTAATTCCTCACTTTTAAAGGGGTGCATTTCAGAAAAGGTCACTTTAAATTTGGGAGAATTAGTCTCTATTAAGGACAAATTATTGCATAAGGAATCTGTGTATATTCTTAAGTATAATACACTGAATCCTATGGGTTTGAATAGAGACTGTGGAGGTATGTAATTAATTAATTTATTATGTAAATTATTTAATTATTAATGCTATATATTGCCACTGTTTATGTCTGTTAATTCACTTCTTGAAGGCATTTTCTGCCAAGGCGCTAGAGGTGAATAAAGATCTTATTATTGGCTCCTGTGGTTGTTGTTCATTCTTATTTTTGGCCAAGAGTATCTCCCTCTCTAAAGAATGACGAATTCAGAGATGATATGTCTAGTGCTAAATCTCAGAGGGGAAGAGATGGCTCCAAAAATCTCAGGGTCGAGCCCCTTCCTCCAGATTCAGCACCAAAGCTTCAGCTCTGAGATCCATCTGGTCCCAGTCAGGCTGGAGCTGTCTGGATCAGAAAAGATGCCTAAGTCAAAGAAGCCCACAACTTCGGATTTGATGAGGATAATCCCAGGAGTCCCAGAGCCAAGGGATCCAAAGCCAGGGTCCAGATCTGAACAGGAGTAGCAAAAGGCATGAATGATGGTACAAAGCTCACAGGTCCAATGGGAAATGGAGCAGGAAGAACTCCCAACTGAATTTGGGTCCTGAAGAATTTCCTCATTATATCTACATCAGCCTCTGACAAATTTCTGGTAGACCTTAAGGATGAAGATGAGGAAGAGAGTTTAGTAGCCCTCTTGACCAGTGTCTCTTGTAAAAGGGCTCCAGGAAAAATCTTGGTTCACTACAAGAGGGAATCCTGGAAGAGGCAGAAGATGGATCCATAGCAGCAGTTGGACTTGTGGTCTTAGACACCTTAGCTGTTGGTGCCAAACTAGGAGACAAAGGAGAGCAGTGAGGAGATCACTTCCTAGTTTTTTTAGCTTTATCTTTTTACCTCCCTTGTCCCCTTTGTGCTTGACTGAAGGCATCTTTCCAGATGGGGACGCTCCAGAGGCAGACGATGAAACAGGTGGAAGAATGAGACCCTTAAGGATGAATTTGTTCTCAAGCTCAACCACTGCCCTATGTTCAAACACAGTGCAAATGTCACAATACTCATCCAAGTGGCTGGCCCCCAAACAATATGCGCACTTAATATGGAAGTCAGAATTCTCAACTTATGGTCACAAGACACACACTTTTTAAAACCTGCTTGTCTATCCACCATGATTAAGAAATTAACAACCACGTAACCACAATTTACTCAAGATTTCCACTTATCTCTAAAACCTGAGCCAACAAAACCACATCTAAATGCACAGAGTGGCAAATGAGATCTGTGGTAATAATTAAGAACGTAACACCCACAAGGGCTGTAACAGCATGTAAACAAAATACGGCCACCACAAGATGCAATCTCTTCCACAAAAAGCCACACTGTAATGAAAACTGAGTCCTTTTCACAAACTTGAACAGAGAATTTAATACAAAATTATAACGACTAAGCGCTTTCGCCAGCAATCTGGCTTCCTCAGAGTCGTTTAAGATACATTCAAATACTCCTTATATATAATACACTCAAGGCTCATTGGGCCAATTCATAAAACACACCCCCTTGATTACAACGATCCTAAACATTGAAAAATAAATGTTACAAATATAGTTAAAAATAATAATTATAATATATACACATTAATACATAATTTGTAATATTAATCATAAATGGTGATGTTGAATCCATAAAAATCTAACTTATTAACATCAAATGTCACTATTAAAACATTCGTTATACACTCAAAACACATTATACAAACCCACCAATCCTATCCATAGAAGCAACCAGCTAAATAAATTGTATTAATATTAAAATAGACATACTGAAATGTGTTACAAATTATACTACTACATAAACTAAAATGTTGACCTATATTAGCCACCGTCCATAAGTCCCTGCTACCTATTGTGTCCAATCACTATACTAACTGGGACCTTAACTTTAACATAGGTTTAAATGAAATATAATCGTTTAAACCCGGGGGCTTACAGGCATCTAATCTTAATTGCCATACAGTTTCTAAAGCCCCTACTCTATTTGGTATATCTCCCCCTTCACCATAATCTAATACACGTCCTATGACAAAAAATCTGAATTTGTTAAAACCAACACATTGATTACTGTGTAGATAAAGTGCATTGTGCTTGTCCTTCTTCCTAATAGATCTGACATGTTCTGCAATTCTATCCTGCAACCTCCTAATGGTTTTCCCCACGTAAAATGCCTCACACGATGCACATGTTGCCAAATAAATAATATTCTTCGTACAACAATTGCACTGCCCAGGACAAGGGATGGTGTATTTATAGCCATGTACACACACATAACTACCCTCGTAGATGTATCTACACCATCTGCAGAACCCGCATTTTTTCATAATGGATTTATACTGACTTTTATTTTTTCTCTCCAGAATACCTTTTATGTTGTCCCCCCTACTAAACACAAACACGGGTTCTGAACCCAATATTTTTTTAAGCTCGTCACTTAAAACATAATTCCAAATGCTTTTTATTATACCAATCACTTCCGATGATTTAGGGTTATAATTAACTATCATCTTTACATCAGACCCCTTAATTGCAACATCAGTTTTGTGTTCACCCATGTGTCCTAAACCAGTGCGTAAAACAGGTGCGTATCGCTCTTTCCTTCCCCTCAAGACATCCCTTCTTACACTTAATAGGAGCTTCAATGGATATCCACGATCCAGAAACATGCCTATAAGCTTAAAAAGCTCCATTCTGAATTGTACATCATTACTAACCAGCCTTGAGGTTCTCACCATCTGCCCCTTAATAATTCCTTTACGATGGTGAAATGGATGACAACTAGAAAAGTGTAATAGTGAGTTTGAATAATTTTCTTTTCTAAAAATGTTACTTTCAAACTCTCTATCTGTTTTACTAATGGTAATATCCAGGTAGTTGATTTTGTTTTTGTCCCAATGAAATGTAAATTTCAAAAATTCTGTTGTATTACCTAGATATTCAACAAAATCAACCGCCGTTTTCTCATCACCTTCCCAGAAAATCAAAATGTCATCCAAAAATCTACTGTACATCAGTATATTGGTCATAAACCTATCTGATGAAAAAATGTACTCTCTTTCCCATGTGAGTAAAACTGCATTGGCAAATGCTGGAGCACATCTCGCACCCATCGCAACACCTGACCTTTGTTGAAATAGGTCACCCTCAAAATGGATGAAATTGTTGTTAAGCACTAGTTCCATCAAATCACGTACAAAATTGGCCTTAGTCCCTTCCAACAATCCATCCTTTGTGATAGCTTCAAAAAACATCTCCAAACCCACATTGTGTGGAATAACTGAGAATAGGTTCACGATGTCAATTGTGAGGAACCCAAAATCCCTATTCCCTCTCACAAAATTCCTAATTCTGTCAAGGCAATGCTATGAATCTCTAATGATGTGCGGTGCTTGATTAATAATGGGCTTCACCACTGTATCAATATATGCAGCTAAAGTTTCAGTTTTAGATCCCTTAGCTGACACAATGGGCCTAAATTGTAAATTATCGGCCCCTTTGTGCACCTTGGGTATACCAAACAACGTAGGTATTCTAGGGAAATTAACCATCAAAAAATCATACTCCAACTCATTGATGTTACCTTGAAATAATGCATCATGTAAAAATACATCAATTTTGTAGTAAGCCCTGTTGATCTCACCCCTTGAGACCAAACTATATGTATCGTCACCATTCAAAATCGCAGAAATTTCAGAAATATAGTCAGTATTTGTCATGACAACCATGTCCCCCCCCCCCTTATCTGGTTTCATGAATCTATATTTTCCAGAATTTTTAAGGGAGTCCAACAATTCTCTCTCCTTTTGTGTCAGGTTGTCATTAAATAAAAACACATTTTCCAAACATTTCCGTATCTGTGTTTCAACCATTTTTTCAAAACCCATCACTTCTAAATTAAAAGGTGGTATAAATGCACTTTTTCTTTTAAATGGAGTTGTTCTATCCACAACCCCATTGTTTTCACTGGTTGCCCCTTCTCCTAATGCCGCAAAAAACATTTTTAAATGCATTTGTCTCGTAAACATTTTAAAATCAAGTAGAACCTGCGCTGTGTCAACTCTAAACATTGGTACAAAACTCACACCCTTACTAAATAAGTCAAAGTGTGTTTCTCCTATCACAATGTCAGTGTAATTATAAATAACGTAACCACTTTTTTTGAGCAACTGGTGCCTGGTACCTTGAAAAGTTGATATGTCCTTATTAACATCTAAAGGACAATTCGAATTCAACATACCAATACCCATACCATCCTCATGCATTACAACATTATTCACATGTGACCTAAAATCACTCCCTTCAAACATGTTGGTAGTAGTATTGTTGTCACCGTCACACTCAGTCTCAAAACCGTGATCTGATGCTTCAAATACACAAATTTCAGTTGACACAATTCTTTCTGTGTTGTTGTCATTACAAGTCATACATACTACATCACCATTGATTAAATTGTCCATCAATATCTCCCTCTCCTGTTGGTTCTCCCACCCCTGTGATACTCTTGTTGGGCTTCTCTTCCCAACAAACCCCTGTTCCGAAGCCTCTCCAATCTCCGAGGGCCGTTTTCCGTTTCTAAAAAAACATCATTGTCCCCTCCATCCTCATTGTAGCTCAAACATTCATTAACATCATTTATCTCATACAGATTTATATTTAAATCGTTCCTTCTAGCACCAGGGGGATAGGCCCTTTATTTTATAGTCCTAACAGTCTCTCTCAAGTTTCTTTTTCTTTTTTGCCATATTTTTATTCACAAAAGAGTTAATGTTACTCAAGGTTTTATTGAAATTTGCTAAGTTCTGTTCAAATAATAAATCAGTAGTAATACTTACATGGAGCTGCTCAATTTGCTCCTGTAGTTCAGATAGTTTGATTTCATTATTCCTTATTATGATATCCATCATCTCCAAACCTGTCTTATTAAAAAGCGCTGTTAATTCCTGAAACGCTACTGAATTGTCCTCCACTCCCATAGGTCTCTTCCATACTCGTAGACCCATAGGAACCTGATTCATCTCCTTGGATTTTTTTAAAAAAAGACTATCCAATTGAACTGCCCGGAACCTTGTACACAGTTTTTCATAATGAGAAATCTGTTCGTTTAGACGAGGACGTGAAGTTCTTCTCTCGTCGACGCTTACTACTTCTCCAAACGCCGGAGCCTGGAACCAGGAAGTGATGTCAAACCTCCCCTCGTGCATCCTCCTATTCTGGTCTCCGCTCCCTCTCGTACCATTGTTACTCCGGTTCTGAGACGCTGCCACATTCGCATAGGAACTGCCCACATCCCCTTGACCTGGTGGAATAGATCCAAACGGGGAGTGTAGCGTAAACAGCCGCATTTGGGATTCTGTCGGACTCACTAAACCAACTTCACCTCTCTCATCGTTACCGCTCCTCTTATTGTTAGCTGCTGTATAAACTTTTAACAATTTATCCACCACAGTCGCCAGTTCTTTTAAAATTGCCTCCATGATACCACGTAGCTTACAGCAGATAGAGACCAACACCAGTGGTACTGTGAAGTAAAATAGAAGAACTTCACGTCCTCGTCTAAACGAACAGATTTCTCGTTATGAAAAACTGTGTACAAGGTTCCGGGCAGTTCAATTGGATAGTCTTTTTTTAAAAAAATCCAAGGAGATGAATCAGGTTCCTATGGGTCTACGAGTATGGAAGAGACCTATGGGAGTGGAGGACAATTCAGTAGCGTTTCAGGAATTAACAGCGCTTTTTAATAAGACAGGTTTGGAGATGATGGATATCATAATAAGGAATAATGAAATCAAACTATCTGAACTACAGGAGCAAATTGAGCAGCTCCATGTAAGTATTACTACTGATTTGTTATTTGAACAGAACTTAGCAAATTTCAATAAAACCTTGAGTAACATTAACACTTTTGTGAATAAAAATATGGCAAAAAAGAAAAAGAAACTTGAGAGAGACTGTTCGGACTATAAAAATAAAAGGGCCTATCCCCCTGGTGCTAGAAGGAACGATTTAAATATAAATCTGTATGAGATAAATGATGTTAATGAATGTTTGAGCTACAATGAGGATGGAGGGGACAATGATGTTTTTTTAGAAACGGAAAACGGCCCTCGGAGATCGGAGAGGCTTCGGAACAGGGGTTTGTTGGGAAGAGAAGCCCAACAAGAGTATCACAGGGGTGGGAGAACCAACAGGAGAGGGAGATATTGATGGACAATTTAATCAATGGTGATGTAGTATGTATGACTTGTAATGACAACAACACAGAAAGAATTGTGTCAACTGAAATTTGTGTATTTGAAGCATCAGATCACGGTTTTGAGACTGAGTGTGACGGTGACAACAATACTACTACCAACATGTTTGAAGGGAGTGATTTTAGGCTCACATGTGAATAATGTTGTAATGCATGAGGATGGTATGGGTATTGGTATGTTGAATTCAATTGTCCTTTAGATGTTAATAAGGACATATCAACTTTTCAAGGTACCAGGCACCAGTTGCTCAAAAAAAGTGGTTACGTTATTTATAATTACACTGACATTGTGATAGGAGAAACACACTTTGACTTATTTAGTAAGGGTGTGAGTTTTGTACCAATGTTTAGAGTTGACACAGCGGTTCTACTTGATTTTAAAATGTTTACGAGACAAATGCATTTAAAAATGTTTTTTGCGGCATTAGGAGAAGGGGCAACCAGTGAAAACAATGGGGTTGTGGATAGAACAACTCCATTTAAAAGAAAAAGTGCATTTATACCACCTTTTAATTTAGAAGTGATGAGTTTTGAAAAAATGGTTGAAACACAGATACGGATATGTTTGGAAAATGTGTTTTTATTTAATGACAACCTGACACAAAAGGAGAGAGAATTGTTGGACTCCCTTAAAAAATCTGGAAAATATAGATTCATGAAACCAGATAAGGGGGGGGGGGGGGCATGGTTGTCATGACAAATACTGACTATATTTCTGAAATTTCTGCGATTTTGAATGGTGACGATACATATAGTTTGGTCTCAAGGGGTGAGATCAACAGGGCTTACTACAAAATTGATGTATTTTTACATGATGCATTATTTCAAGGTAACATCAATGAGTTGGAGTATGATTTTTTGATGGTTAATTTCCCTAGAATACCTACGTTGTTTGGTATACCCAAGGTGCACAAAGGGGCCGATAATTTACAATTTAGGCCCATTGTATCAGCTAAGGGATCTAAAACTGAAACTTTAGCTGCATATATTGATACAGTGGTGAAGCCCATTATTAATCAAGCACCGCACATCATTAGAGATTCATGGCATTGCCTTGACAGAATTAGGAATTTTGTGAGAGGGAATAGGGATTTTGGGTTCCTCACAATTGACATCGTGAACCTATTCTCAGTTATTCCACACAATGTGAGTTTGGAGATGTTTTTTGAAGCTATCACAAAGGATGGATTGTTGGAAGGGACTAAGGCCAATTTTGTACATGATTTGATGGAACTAGTGCTTAACAACAATTTCATCCATTTTGAGGGTGACCTATTTCAACAAAGGTCAGGTGTTGCGATGGGTGCTAGATGTGCTCCATTTGCCAATGCAGTTTTACTCACATGGGAAAGAGAGTACATTTTTTCATCAGATAGGTTTATGA